>NW_028322273.1:1507337-1808805 GCF_059928025.1 Delphinapterus leucas
GACCCGGCCAAACCTCTCAGGGCCAGTGGTGGCGAGTTCGACTCCCGACCTCGACGTACCGTGACACAACCCCTCCCCCCCAATAATAAGACTATAATTCCTATTAAATATGACAGCTGGAATCCCGGCTTCTGTTCACAAAATTGCCGTGTATTTAGCCTATGCTAGGCACCAGACCGCGGACGCTCAGTACTGGCCAAAAAGGAAATGCCCTGCCCTCATAGCACTGCCATTTTAATTGGAATAGTAGTGACAATGGTCAAGGGAGAAAATAAAGTGTCATCATCGCCACGGGGATGGTTAATCTCATGTGCGCACTGCGTGGGGCCCCGGCAACCACAAACATTATTCCAGATGTGGCCAGGAAGGGATTTTTCAGAAGAGATTAACACTGAAATTGGTCCACTTTGCGTAAAGGAGGAACGAATACAAGGAATTTATATATGCAGTACATGTATATTTTTATTCTACATGCTTTTCTATGTAGGTGTATATGCGTGTCTATATGTATGTACGTGTATGTATTGCATATATTATATGTGTATGTATGTATACTGTATATATACACACCTAAATATCTTTCTATGTGTGTATATATGTATGATATAGACGTACCTAGGTGTGTACATTGCATATGTTATACGTATGTGTACATACTGTATATACACAAACGATGCATTTCATATGTGTGTATGTATAGTGTATCTGTATGTGTCTATTGTATATATTACGTGTATATGTGTGTATACATACTGTATATATACAAACTATGCATTTTATATATATGTGTGTATATATGTGTTTGCGTATTGTATATACTATATGTGTATATGTCTGTATGCGTACTGCATATATACACAGCTGTATATTTTTGTATGCGTGTACATATGTACGTGTGTGTGTATATACACACACACCCTATGGATTCTGTTTGTCTGGAGAACCCTCACTGATACGGCCACTTATGACAATTGAGCACCTGCTCTTTGCCAGCCAGGGAGCCAAACGCTTGTCCTTTCTGTGTCTCCCTTAAGTGTCACAAGTCCCGGGAGGGAAGGTGATGCCGCTCCTACCAGTTGAGGTGCCTCAGGGACAGAGAGGTGCACAGGGCGGGGGGGCTGGAGCCTGGTGGAGCCCAGGTGCAGTTCTAGCAGCAGTACAGCCTAGCAGTCCCACTTCCCCGGGTGCCTCTCACAAAGACGCCGAGGGAGAGACGGGGTCTGAAGGAGGGGATGAGGAAGCTTCCGTGGGTCTGCAAGCCCAGACCAAGGCTGACTCGTCAAGGGTGTTAGAGGTCAGGACTCTGGTTACCCTGGGGATGGGGTTACACAGAGCCATTCCCATTCGGAAAAAGTATCCATTCTGCTCTTGTTTGTATGTTTACCCCCCTCCCCCAAATCTTTTAAAAACAGATTCTCTTGGTTGCTGGGAGCACACAAGGGGAAGTCGTGTGTGAGGGGGTGTGATCCAGGGGACAGGGAGGATAAGCCCCCCCCTCGTAGGGCCGGGAGTGGCTCAGCTTTGTGAGCTAAGGATGGCCTGCGAGGTCCCAGAGAGAAGGGTCCCTGCTCCGTCCCTGCTCCGTCCTTGCTCCGTGCACCCCATTCCCAGCCTGAGAAGTCCAGAGCCCCCCGCCCCCGCACACACACACACCAGGGAGGAGTGCCAGTCACAATGGCTCCCAGGCTCCGGCTCCAGGGCTCCCGGCACTAGGAGCTATTTTCAGCTTTCATGCCCTAGGACACGGCCAGAGCTATTGTCTCCGGAAACTCTCTGTCTGTCTCTCGCCCGCCCGCCATCCCTCCCTCCCTCCCTCCTCCGCCTTTTCCCCTCCCGCTCCAGCTGTCCTGCCCTCCACCCTGCATTTCTACACAGGGTGGCTCACAGACAGCTGCTCCCCGTGCCCACCCGCCACCATTCGATGGATGTCAAAGCAAGCCCTGGGGACTTCCCTGGAGGTCCAGCGATTAAGACTCCGAGCTTCCACTGCAAGGGGTGCGGGTTCAAAGCCTGGTCAGGGAAATAAGATCCCACATGCCGCCCAGCACGGCCAAAGAAATAAATGAGTAAAAAATAAAGTTATAGTGATGAAACAGCCCTAGTGGTGCAAGGACGGGACGTATAGCTCTATGGTAGAGAATAAAGGTCCAGAAACAGATAGATGAGAACTTGATATGACAGAAAGTGAGGAAATTAAGGAGTTTTCAATAAATGGCATTAGGACAATTGCATATCCATGTGGGGAAAAGTAAATTAGAAAAAAAGAAAACAAGCAAGCCCTGGTCAGGTGTGACCTTGGGCCCAGGGCCATTGGCACACGTTGTCGTGTGGGACGTTCTTCCTTAGACTCCTCCCTCCCTCCTGTGTCACTGTCACTTCCTCCAGAACCTTCCTGGACTCCCCTACACAAGCCCGGGGTGTGCCCTCACCCGCCCACCCTGGATCACCGGAATTCCAATCCTGGCCCACCCTTCCCCGCCAGGTGAAGAACTGTGCCTGGTCAGTAAGACCGTAGAGGTCCTTGGCCATTGCTATTGCAGTTGGAATTGTTACTGTGTTTACACAGGGTGACCAACACCCGCCCCCACTTTGCCCAGGACCGCTCAGGTTTGAGCGCTGGAACTATGGGGAAACCCTCATTTCTGGGGAACCCAGAAGGCTGGTCAGCCTATTTAGGATGGATCTTTCACTTGATATCCCAATCCCCGAGAGCCAGAAAGGGAATCTCCCCCCTCCTTCCATGGTAACCTTCATTCATTCATCCACTCATCCCTTTATTCAACTCCTTTATTCAGCAAGTATTTATGAAGCATCTACTACATAGCAGACACTCTTCTAGGTGCTGGGGACAGTAAACTGAGAAGGTGTGATTTCTTACATGGGGATGATGTCTCGGAGACCACTGCAGGGCATGGGAGGTGGGAGAGGGAAGGGGCAGTTCTAAATGCAGGCTCTGACGGGATTGGGGCAGACCTTGCCCTAAGCCAGGCTGGTTGCTTCAACACAGCTGTCCTCACCCAGGGCCATCCTGCTTCCGCCTCCCCCAGGTCTTCAGTGATGTCTGGGGAAAATCTGTGGTTGTCACAACTGGGGGGGAGGGGACCCTGGAATCAAATGGGTGGGGACAGGGATGCTGCTGAACCCCACACAGTGCCCAAGAGGGGCCCCCAGCAGAGAATGACCCGCCCCAAATAACCCCAGTGCCATGGGGGAGACCCTGCACTAATATTATTCAGACCCGCTTGTGCCCCGAGATTCCTGCACAGGCTGGGACTCTAACCGGGTCACCTCTGTATCCCGAGGTGACCTAGAGTGGGGCAGCCAGGAGGGCTGAGTATCAGGGATGAAATGACCAATCTCTGTGCCCACTCTCCCCGCCACACCCCAGGGTCGATGGCCTCTATCTCCTCCCTGTGCAGCTAGCTTTTCCCTGAGCCATTTCTTCTTGTCAAGGTCCCTGTCGCAGGTTGTGTTCCCCGAAGATGACGTTGAGAGCAAGGATTGGAGTGCACGTGGTTGATGTGAGACGTGCAGAGAACAGATACAGCTGCCATAGGGTCCCGCAATTCCACTCCTGGGCATAGATCTGGAGAAAACTCTAATTCAAAAATATACATACACCCCTGGGATTTCCCTGGTGGTCTAGCGGTTAAGACTCTGTGCTTCCAGTGCAGGGAGCATGGGTTCCATCTCTGGCCAGGGAACTAAGATCCCACATGCTGTGTAACAAAAAAATAAAGAAAGAGAGAGAGAAAGAAAGAAAGAAAAAGAAAGAAAGAAAGAAAAAGAAAGAAAAAAGAAAGAAAAAAAGAAAGAAAAAGAAAGAAAAGATACATGTACCCCAGTGTTCATTGCATCACTATTTATAATAGGCAAGATGTGGAAGCTGCCTAAATGTCCACTGATGGGTGAGTGGATAAAGAAGATGTGGTACATATATACAATGGAATATATTCAGCCATAAAAAGAATGAAATAATGCTATTTGCAGCAACGTCGTGGATGGACCTAGAGATTATCATACTAAGTGAAGTAAGTCAGAAGAGAAAGACACATATATGATCTCTCTTATATGTGAAATCTAAAATACGACACAAATGAACTTGTCTACGAAACAAAAACAGACTCACAGACATAGAGAACAGACTTGTGGTTGCCAAGGGGGAGAAAGAGTGAGGGAGGGTCGGATTGGGAGTTTGGGGTTAGCAGACGCAAACTATTAAATATAGGATGGATAAGCTACAAGGTCCTACTGTCTAGCACAGGGAACTATATTCAATATCCTGTGATAAGCCATAATGGAAAAGAAAAAGTTTTATTTATAGGTTCCATCCCTAACTGAGCTGGCCCATCCCCTCCCATGGTTCTAAGTGCAGCCCGAGGCTGCAGACTTCCCACCCTGGTCTTCAGCTCCAGAGCAAGCCACCTGCAAACCAGCCGCATCTTCCCAGGGGCTGGCAACTCTCCTTTGCTACTGATTCCAAGACACATCCAGATAGCACAAATGTGACCATGAAAACAAACTCAGCCATGTTCAAATCAGGGAAATAACATTCTTATCTCTGTTTAGTAGTTGCTTAATTTTAGAATAGCTTAGAGTTACAAAAAAGTTGCAAAGATCTGTACAGAGTGTACAGAGTGCTGTGGACCCCCGACCCAGTACCCCTATTTCCAACACGTTAGTACTTTAGTACGTTAGTACGACATGCTTATCCAACTAAGGAACCGAGATGGATACGTTATTATTAACTGAAGTCCACACTTTATTAGAATTTCCCTAGCTTTCCCCTAACACCCTTTTTCTGTCCCAGTCTCCTCTGGGCTGTGACATTTCTCAGACGTCCCTGGGTTTTGATACCTTGAAAGTTTTGAGGAGGACTGGTCAGGTATTTTGTCCCTCAATTTGTCTGTCTGTTGGTTTTCTGATGTTTTTCTTATGGTTGGGCTGGAGTTATGGGGTTTGGGGCGGAAGATCCAGACAGAGATAAAAATGTCATTCTCCTCAGGTCACATCGTCAAGGATACACACCATCAAGGATACACACATCAAGGATACACACCATCAACGGGACTTGTGACAAACAATTTTACCCTTGATCACCTGGCCAGTAGCGTCTTTTTTTTTTTTTTTTTTTTTGCTGCGTTGGGTCTTCATTGCTGCACACGGGCTTTCTCTAGTTGCGGCGAGCAGGGGCTCCTCTTTGTTGCGGGCATGTGCTTCTCATTACAGTGGCTTCTTTTGTTTCGGAGCACGGACTCTAGATGTGCGGGCTTCTGTAGTTGTGGCATGGGGGCTCAGTAGTTGTGGCTCCCAGGATCTAGAGCGCAGGCTCAATAGTTGTGGCCCACGGGCTTAGTTGATCTGCGGCACATGGGATCTTCCCGGACCAGGAATCGAACCCGGGTCCCCTGCATTGGCAGGTGGATCCTTTTTTTGTTTTCTTTGTTCCGTTTGGAACCAAAACTTTAATCCCAAGGAGTCTCACAAAACATATTACAAATGACAGCATGAAAAAAAAATTGCACAGTAACTCAAAGTTCAGCTCTACAATATACTCTTAATCTGGCAGGACACTGGTGTCTTGATAATCTCAACTTCCAAAAAACTTTACAAAGAGCTATGTATTCATGTACAGCAATCACAGAGGGGACTTATGACCTAACTCAAAGGTTAACTAACTTCCTTGAAACTTCGTAGATGCTAAACTCACTGGACAACCTCTTGTCCAGTGTGAAGACTAGTGGAATTCTTAAACCTCTAATCTAGGGTAAGGGTGCGGCTTTCATTTCTCCCTGCTGGCTTGTGTTCACAGCACCTTTTAAAGACTGCTTGCTTGACTACAGCTGCATACCACATCCCAGCTACAGAAAGTCTTTTCAATGTTTGCCAGTGTTGTTTCCATAATAATAAACATCACACTTTAGGTGGGCAGGAGTTAGAGTTTTATTATCAGTCTAGGCAAGACCAAAAATTCAAAGCAAATTCAATTCTGCTTAAGAGAACATTGTAAAGAAACAATTCTTCATATTACATGCCTCATATCACCCATTTCAAACCACAGAGATTGACACCTTTATGTGTCACTGTCCCAAGAGACACACAAACGGGAACAGCTAAAACATTTAAAAAGTGCATCAAGCTTCGGAAGTCTCAAACGAAACTTGAATTTTCTGTACATACTCCTGTCAAATGAAGGTATTTCCTGTGCACCACTCCTCTTGCAAAGTGGTCTGCTATTTCCTTTCATTTGACCTGGATCGGCTAGGAGACCTAGAGAAAGATCGGGACGGCTTGCGATTTCTCTCCTGGGACAGTGATCTCTCTCTTCTCCTATATCTACTAAAGGGACCTGCTCCGGCTGCGGGAGAAGCTTCTCCATCTTGGAGATCTGTGGTGAGGGGGAGGACTCCTCCTCCGATAATCATGTCGAGGGCGACGACCCCAAGAAGGAGGCGGCCACGATTTCGACTTCTCCCTTCCCCATTCGACAGGTCCACTCTTACTCGGCAGCCACAGAGTGTTCTCCCGTCTACTTCTCAGACAGCATCCGCTGCAACTCGGGGATCTTCATTTTCAACAAGAGTGAAGCCGGGAGGGTTTTTAGCAACCCACACACTTCGGAGTGGTCCATAATATCCTAAAGCTCGTTCGAATTCAGTCTTGTTACCACTGTTTCCAAGACTCCTTACATAAACGTTCCAGTCCAACGGACAGGAATCCCGATGCAAGACCCTCCTGGCTCCTGGCTTTCATGGGCCACACGGTGATCCCGGGCCTCTAAAATCTGGCAGCTGAATCGGCTCGCACAAGCTGGCCTGTGGGGATGCTTTTCTCCCTATGTGTCCAGCCCGGGGCCATGCTGTCTAGGCCCGACCTCCAGGGTGACAGGGTGAACCCCAGGTCCCTGGAGCAAACACTCAGAGCCCTGGTGACCAGACTCAGGGGGCTGGGGCGGCAGCTGGACATGTGTGGCCACCCTGGTGGTGTTTGGCCCCATCTGCAGTTCCAGTTCCAGCTGAGAAAGAGCCTCGCTGTGTTATTTTCTCCTGGTTGTGTAAGGATCCCCGGTGTCATTTGACAGAAATGTAGATGGTGTGTTCTTTCTCTCTTTTCTCCCTGCTTCCTCTCGTCCCTCTCCTCCTCCCTCTCTCCCTCTCCCTCTGTCCCTCTCTCTCTTCCCTCTCCCTCTTTCCTCTGCGTCTCTCTCTTTCCCTCTCTCCCTCCCCCCTCCCTCTCCCCCCTCCCCGTCCCTCTCCCTGTCCCTCTCCCAACTCCCTCTCCACCTCCGTCTCCCCCTTGCTCTCCCCATCCCTCTCCCTCTCCCCTCCCTCTCCCTCTACCTCCTCGCTCTCCCCCGTCTCTCTCCCTCCTCCCCCTCCCTCTTCCTGCCTCCCCCGTCCCTCTTCCCTCTCCCTCTCTTCTTTCCTCTCTCCCTGTCCCTGTTTCCCTGTTCCGCACGCTCTCCCTCTACCTCTTTCCCTCTCCCTGTCCCTCCACCTCCTTCCCTCTCCGGAGAGGGAAGGAGGTGGAGGAACACGGAGAGAGAGCACGAGAGGGAGGGGGGAGAGGGAGAGAGAGGGGTGAGAGGGAGAGAGGGAGAGAGGGAGGGAGCGAAAGACCGTCTCTCCCTCCCTCCCTCCCTCCCTCCCTCCCTCCCTCTCACTCCCTCCCTCCATCCCTCTCTCCCTCCCTCCCTCTATCCCTCTCCCTCCCTCCCTCTATCCCTCTCTCGCTCCCTCCCTCTATCCCTCTCTCCCTCCCTCCCTCTCTCCCTCTCCCTCCCTCCAACTCTCCCACTCCCTCCATCTCTCCATCTCCCTCACTCCCTCCCAGAGAGGGAGAGATAGAGAGGCAGAGACAAGGGAGAGGGAGAGAGGGAGAGGGAGAGATGGAGGGAGAGGGAGAGGGAGGGAGAGAGATATGGAGAGGAGAGGGAGAGGGGGGGTGAGAGGGAGATGGAAAGAGGTCTCTTCCTCCCTCCCTCTCTCCCTGTCCCTGTTTCCCTGTTCCGCTCTCCCTCTCCCTCCACCTCCTTCCCTCTCCAGAGAGGGAAGGAGGTGGAGGGAGAGGGAGAGAGGGAAAGAGGGAGAGGGAGAGCAGGAGAGGGAGGGGGAGAGGGAGAGAGAGGGGGGAAAGGGAGAGAGGGATAGAGGGAGGGAGCGAAGACGTCTCTCCCTCTCTCCCTCTACACCTCTCTCCCTCCCTCTCTCCTTCTCCTCCCTCTCCCTCCATGTCTCCATCTCCCTCACTCTTTCCCAGAAAGGGAGAGATGGAGGGAGAGACAGAGAGGGAGAGGGAGAGATGGAGGGAGAGGGAGAGAAGAAGAGAGAGAGGGACAGAGGCAGAGAGAGATAGAGAGGGAGAGCGGGAGAGGGAAAATGGTCTCTTCTTCCCTCCCTCTCCCTCTCTCCTCCGTCTCCCCCTCTCCTTCCCTCGCCCTTTCCCTTCCACTCTTCCTCTTCCTCCCTCTCCCTCCCTCTCTCCCTCGCCCTCACTCCCTCTCCCTCCATCTCTCCCTCGCCCTCACTCCCTCTCAGAGAGGGAGAGATGGAGGGAGAGGCAGAGACAAGGGAGAGGGAGAGAGGCAGAGGGAGACTGGAACAGGGAAACAGGGACAGGGAGAGAGAGAGGGAGAGGGAGAGAGGGAGAGAAGGAGGAGAGAGGGAGAGGGAGGGAGGAAGAGACCTATTTCCCTCTCCCTCTCTCCCTCTCCTTCTCTCCCTCTCCCTCCCTCTCCCTCTCTCCCTCTCCCTCTCTCCCTCTCCCTCCCTCTCCCTCCATCTCTCCCTCTTCCTCTCTCCCTCTGCCTTATCTCTGCCTCTCTGGGAGGGAGTGAGGGAGAGGGAGAGATGGAGGGAGGAGAGTTGGAGCCAGAGGGAGAGGGAGGAGAAGGAGGGAGGGAGAGGGAGAGAGGGAGGGAGAGAGGGAGGGAGGGAGAGACATCTTTCGCTCCCTCCATCACTCTCTCCCTCTCCACCCTCTCTCTCCCTCTCCCCCCTCCCTCTCCATCTCTCTCTCCCTCTCCCTCCACCTCCTTCCCTCTCCAGAGAGGGAAGGAGGTGGAGGGAGAGGGAGAGGGAAAGAGGTAGAGCCAGAGCGTGCGGAACAGGGGAACAGGGACAGGGAGAGAGGAAGGGAGAGAGGGAGAAGGGGAGAGGGAGAGGGAAAGGGGGAGAGGGAGAGGGGGAGGGAAAGAGGGAGAGAGAGAGAGGGACAGGGAGAGAGGGAGGGAGAGAGGCAGAGGGAGAGATGGAGGGAGAGGGAGAGTGAGAGGCAGCGAGGTAGAGGGAGAGAGGGAGAAAGGGAGAGAGAGAGAGAGAGAGAGAGGGAGAGCGGTAGAAGTGCTGAGGAGGGGGGCTCCCTCCCCCTCCCACTCCCATCCACTCCCTACTGCTTTCTCCTTTTTCTGCTTCAACAAACACCAGGCGCCTTTTAGATCAGCCCTGAAGTCAACGTTGATGCTTGGACAGCCTGACCTCCCCGCTGACTTCCAGCCCAGGACCACCGCTGGGAGATGAAGTCTGCGGGGCCCTGGGCGCAGGCTGCACAGGCACCTCCTCTGATGCCCAATCTCTCCTCGTTTACGAGGCAGCCGACACTCCCCTCCCTGACTCCCCAAGATTTGGGGCCTTTTTTAGTATGTGTCGATAATGCCATGAGCGACTATTTAACTCTTCCACGAGGACCCATCTCCCAAAATGCCGTGGTTTTCAGCCTTGGCTGCACTAGAGAACCCCCAGGGAAGGGAGAGACGTCTCTCCCTCCCTCTCTCTTTCTCTCCCTCTGTACTTCTGTCTACCTCTCTCCCTCTCCCTCTCCCTCTCCCTCTGGGGTGATGCCCGATGAGCTCAGAATCGCAGATGGACCCCCCCATCCCCTCTCTGTGGCTTGCATGGGGGATGCACCTTCTCACTGTGGCCCGGGCATGGCCTTGACATTCAGACATCGGGTCCTGCATGGACACTTGTGTTTGTTCCATAGCGCATGTGGCTGCAGTCTGTGCTTCTGTAGATGGGGGCTGTGCGTGAGCCCTTCACCTTCCCCGCAGACACCACTGGTGCTCGCTCGGCCTCGCGGGGGATGCGGGGGGCACGGGGGACAGTCTTGCGTCCCCACCTTCTTGGGCTACAGACAGGCCACGCTGGTGCTGTGGTGACGGGGGGCTCCCAGGAGAACCCCACTGCAGACCGGAGAGGTGGCCCCCGAGAAGGTGGCGTACGCCTGGGGCCGGGCCTCATCAGTGAGCCACGGGCCACCTGCAGCAACAGGTGTCTCACCGTCCAGGGGCTGGGTGTTCGGGCGCCGTGGGGTTGAGCTACTGTCTGCACGGCAGCCGTGTTTGTCTTGTTGAGCCCGGGGAGGCCCCTTGGTGGCTCCTGGAGAGCCTGGCCGCATTTCTTCCTGCCCTTGGCCTTAGAGCCCATCACGTTCATGCCGTTTCTGCTTCCAAAAGGACCTGTGTTAATAAAGGCCACGTGTTAGGACAGCACCAAAGTGTCTAGAAATCCGGGCCAGGAGGAGGAGGGAGGGGGATTGGCTGTGCCCGCCAGTGGCCTGGGAGCCCTGCCCGCCTGCAGAGACCTGGCCCGGGGCCCGTGGGGAGGGCGTGGCCCTCGGTCCCCAGCGCCTTCCGTCTCTGGCTTCCAGGAGAACTGCGTGATCCTCAGGGAGCTGGTGAGGCTGCAGGCCCTGAAGTCCCGCCTGCTGGGGTTCCGCACCATGCCGACTCTGTGCTGGAGATGAACACGGACAAGACCAGCCAGGTGGTGGCCACTGTCCTAGGTAACACCGCCTCCCCCTGAGTCCCAGTGGGGACGGGGTCAGGCGGACCTTGACCGGACGTGGTGCTGCCTGAGACCCCACTGTGTCAGCCCTTGGGGGTCACCATCCCAGACCCTTCATTCTGCCTCGAGGGGCGCAGGGTCGGGGGTGGCTGGGGGGCCGCCCCAGGGACGTAGCCGAGCCTCTCCCCTCCGCCCGCAGGTGAGCTGGCCCAGAAGCTGAAGCCCCTCGGGGAGCAGGAGCGGCCGTGATCCTGGGGCTAAAGAAGGCCGAGTGCCAGAGGCGGGGCCTGCACTTTGACGGCCCCATCAACGCCTGGGACCTGCGCTACTACGTGAACCAGGGGGAGGAGACGCGCTACCACGTGGACCAGTACCTGCTCAAGGAGTCTTTCCCCGTGCAGGCAGTCACACGCGGGCTGCTGGGCATCTCCCAGGAGCTGCTGGGGCTGACCTTCGACCTGGAGGAGGGCACGAGCACGTGTCACGAAGACGTGAGGCTCTAAACGGTCTGGGACGCGGCCTCGGGCAAGGTCATCCATCGGCAAGTTCTACCTGACCTCTATCCTCGGTGCGTGCGTGGTGGGGGAACCTGTCGGCCGTGGGCCGGGGCTCCTCTGTGGAAGCGGGGCCCCATCCACGTCCCTCCGCAGGGTGGGGAAGTCCGGGCACGCGGCCTGCTTCGGCCTGCCTACAGCACGATGGGAGCTGCCAGATCGCCATCGCGGCCATGGTGGCCAACTTCGCCAAGCCTACGCCCAACCTGCCCTCCCTGCTGCGGCATGATGAGCGGGAGACCAACTTCCACGACGTCGGGCATGCGATGCACCAGCTCCGCTCCCAGGCGCAGGGCTGCAGGCGGGGGCGGGGAGGGCCCGGGCATGCGTGGTCCTCAGGCAGGCCCTCGCCACGGGATTCTTTCACTGACATCACCCCACACGTGGTGACGCCCTCGGTGTCAGCTTCCATCATCAAACCCCAGGCACTGGGCGCGTAAATAACGGAAATGGATGTCCTCGAGGCTCTAGAGGCTGGAAGACCCAGATCAAGGAGTCAGGGCTGGTTCCCTGCATGTTAAATACATGTACTCAAGAGTTGCCTTTAAAAAAGACAAAAGAAAAGAAAGGAACGTTGCCTGCAAGTCTGCTGACAGCCGGTGATGAGAACCAGAGGGAAGGCTCTGGGGCCGGGGGCGCAGTGCCCTGTGAGCTCGGGGGCTGCTGCCAGTCTCCGTGGAGGCTCAGCAAGTCCCAGTGACTTCCCCACGTGGGGGGGCGCCAGCTGAGAGTCTGGGCCCAGGACCCACTGCTCGTTCAGTCTTCCTGTGGTCAGCCCTTCATCCTGAGAGCGATGCTCTCACAGGCTGCACCGGGGCGTGTGGGGACAGTTTACTGAGCCGTACAGACGTCACTACTGCTTTGGACCATTTCCATCATCCCGAAAATGTCCCTCACGCCCTTAGCTATCACTCCGTCCCCTCGCCAGCCCCTGACAACCAGGAACCCACTCGCTGACTCTGTGGATCTACCTGCTCTGGACGTTTCTCCTCAGTGGGGTCACGCCCTGTGTGTCCTTCTGTGTATGACTTTGCTCGCTGAGCATCGTGTTCTCAGGGTGTACCGACGCGGCAGCGAGCGTCAGGGCTTCACCGCATTGCGTGGCTGAGGGACGTAAAGAAGACAAGAGAAAAGAAAAGCACGTTGCATGCAAGTCTGGTGACAGCCGGTGATGAGAACCAGAGGGAAGGCTCTGGGGCCGGGGGCGCCGTGCCCTGTGAGGCCCTGGCGCTGCTGCCAGTCTTGGTGGGGCACGGGCAGCACCGTCCCTCAGGAGCTGCTGGACAAGCTCATCAAGTCCCGGGAGGCCAACCCAGATGCGGCCGGACCGAGGGAAGGGAAGGGGGCTTCCGGTCTGCCCGGCTGGCAAGCGCGGCCTGGACACGGTGCCAGCCCCCCGTCTCCTTCAACCTGTGCCAGATCGTCCTGGCCAAGGTGGTTCAGGCCCTGCACACGCAGACGCCCGCGGACCCGGCCCAGGAGAATGCCCGCCTCTGCCAGGAGATCCTGGGGTTCCCAGCCATGCCAGGTAGCCAAGCGCGCGCCGGGCTCACCTTAGCGGTCGGTTGGCGGCTACTGCCCAGGTCAAGAGGATCGTCTGGTGGTGTGTGAATGGGGACCGACTGACGGGCTCCGGCCGAGGCCCGCTGCCCTCTGGCCTCCTCCTGCCACGGCTCCTTGGCTGGTCCCTCCAGCTGTGGCCCACGGAGTCCGAGGGTGGAGTGGGAGCCTCTGCACATGCTTTCTAGAGAGCCTGGAAGAGGCAGGAGAGGGCTTCGTACCCCGGACAGAAGGCATCGACGAGGTCTGCCCATGCGTGTCGGTGCGGACACGCGGTTCACTCCCTCGTGAGCGCTTTAACCAGCGATCTCCCCGTGGTGGAGGGAGAGCCCTGACTCATCTCTCGCAGCCTCGGCAGCTGACCCTGTAAGAGGCTTAGGAGTGAACCCTCGTGAGCTTCAGCAGAAAGTCGGCAAAGATTTATTTGTGTCCCTCCACTGAACTGCCAGCAAGGTCCCCGTTTTCTACAAGTGTTGGGCCAATACTCTCTCTAGTGGCAGGGGACTCAGACAAGGCTGCTTTGAGGCCCCCACCCCCGCTCTGGGGCAGGGGCGCTGAGCGGCCAGGGGGCCGGCCAGGAGCCCCTCCGCGTGTGTCCCAGTGACCCACCTGCCTGCGACCTTCGGTCGCCTGGCAGGAAGCTACGACGCCCAGTCCTGTGGCCAGTCATTCCTGCAAGAAACACTGGAACCAGTTTCTGCCAACCCACCAAAAAAAACGACTTCAAAGGCAACGTGGTGTCACAGGAAGGGCTTGTTTCTGTGCTGGTTTGTTTTTAGTTCATTAGGCCTCACTTAAAATTCTGATTCCACAATGCACTTGCTTTGGGATCTTGAGCAACACTCATAACCTCTGCAAGTTTCAGTATAGTAAGTTTATGTGATTACCTTCATCTGTAATATCCCTGTGTTGCAATCTTAATTAATTCAGATTAATTCATCTTAATCTTAATCTCAAATTCAGATCAATGACTAGTTCCTCTGTGACTTCTCCTCTGAACGGATTCAAAAGCCGCCTCTCCCGTCCTCATTTGGCTTCTCTTCTCTTCTGGAATCTCATAAGAACTTCTATGACCTCTTTGGTTTTTTGTTGTTGCTGTTGTCTGTTTGTTTGTTTTTTAATTGAAATATAGTTGATTTACAATGTCGTGTCCGTTTCAGGTGTACGGCGCAGTGATTCCGTTTTCAGATTCTTTTCCCTTATAAGTTATTACAAAATATTGAGTACAGTTCCCTGTGCCATAGGGGAGATCCTTGTTGTATCAATTCTATGCCTTCTTTGAATGACCGTAGCACTTGTTGTCTGTATCATTTTTATGTCTGTTGTGGCTTTGTGACTGAAAATGAAAATTTTCTATTTGTTCATGCCCTGGCCCTTCCTTAAAAATGTGTTCATTTACCTATTTCATATTTATTGACTACATCTTAGACACCGTGTTAGCTGCTTGTTCTAGATGTTAATAAAACATAGACCTTCCTGCTCAAAGGGTCACAGTATTTGTGGGAAAACAAAAAAATGAACAACTTACGTCTCAAATAGCTTTGTACTTCCCAAAGAGAGCACACCTCGTAGGTACAATAAATATATGTATTGTACATAAATGTATAAAGAGTTAATGGCATTAAAAACGTGAGATAACTGCTTTTCTATTCTGAGGAAATGAGGATTACATTTCACCAGGAGCTCAATACCACTCTGAGAATGAGGGCTTAACCCCCGACCTGGCTCACTGCATCGCTTTCGTATATGAAAATAGACAAGTCTGTACACGCTCTCTACAAAAAGGCTTATCTGGCATGAATTTCAGATAGCAAGAAGAAAAATTCAAGAGGTTCAGAGAAGCATCCAGAAGCTCAGATGATTGTCTGGCACTGATACAACTTGCTTGACAGGAAAATAGAGCTGTAAATCTCACAAAATTCGATGATCTTCTAAGAATTTCAAAACCGCCTGCTATTAATTAGAAATCCTAGAAGAACCGCTTCTTTTAAAGCACACTGATAATATGCTTTACAGCTTAATATTCAGAAGCCTATGTTTTGGCTAAGTGAGCTTCAGGAATGAAGGAAACTTGCGGTTCAGTTCCCTCTACTCTGGAACCTCTGGTCAAAACACCTACTTCTGTGCTCAGCCATCTTATCATCTGAAAAATGGAGGCAACTCTAAGAAAACAGAGTTACAGAGATGTTGCACAGTTTCCTGTGTCACTGTCTTCATTTGTTTCAGAAAACCAATAACGTCTAAGCTACTACTGCAAAGAGCGCAGTGTTACTTGGGGTCATCTAGTGCAGCTCTGTCAAAGTAAAGAAAAGGAAAGGGGCCTAGAACAACTATAATTTTCCCAAGAGGACACTATTATTTTATGGTAAATCTGAGTCGAGAACCCTGATCTCTTTGATGCCATTCCATTGTTCTTTCGTTGGGTTCTCAAGAACCCAGAGAAAGAAAGAGAAATAAAACTCCTATGTGCTGTGTCACTGGTACAGGACGTGGCAAGATTGGAATCGGAGAACTACATATTAACAGGTATTTGGGAAATTCTTCAAACTGGTTAAGATATACACCAGGTACCTAAAAAACAGTATGTTTTCCCAAGATGATTCTGTGGAATGAACAGAACTGGTAACTGAAGGTGCCTGTGTGCTGCACTTCCAAACAGGATGGGTGAATGCTTGTTTTCTGGCACCTTTAAGACTCCACCCCAATATACACATTAAAATAAAATTAACATTTCAACTGGGTCATATTTAATTCTGCATGCTCTTCTAAGTCAGCAAAATATTCCATATATCATTTAAGTTGTCACTCACTCTCTTTTCTTTTCTTTCTTTTTCTTCTTTTTTTTTTTTTTTTTGCGGTACACGGGCCTCTCACTGCTGTGGCCTCTCCCGTTGCGGAGCGCAGGCTCAGCGGCCACGGCTCACGGGCCTAGCCGCTCCGCGGCATGTGGGATCTTCGCGGACCGGAGCACGAACCCGTGTCCCCTGCATCGGCAGGCGGACTCTCAACCACTGAGCCACCAGGGAAGCCCGTCACTCACTTTTTAACTTGAGTTTTAATTTCTAAAAGTCTTTCCAAACACAAAACAGAGGTGGGAAAATGGTATATGGGAAGCTGCAGAGATGAAATAAGCTTACTTCATTCGGCATAAAGATGAATACCCAAACAACTTCTGCATAGCTGCAAGTGTCCAAATCTACTATCTTCGTTTCGTAGTCAAGGCTTCCGGAAAAATATGCTAACGGATTCCTAATTACCCAAATGCCCCATATCCGTTTCAGTAAGTATCGTTATACATTACGGAAAATTTTCTCAGTGACACAGAAAGACATCCTGGCCGAGCATCCCCCTTCCCATGACACAGAGATGATGGGTCTCAAGCTACGTTGAAGGCGTTGGAGCCCACTTTATCCATTACTAATATTAATGGAGGACAAACCTTCATATTCTGTTTGTTTGCTCTGTGTTTGTTAAATCACTTCTTCCCTTCATTAAAATGGATGACACATAGTTGAGTCTGTAGTGTGTGTATCACTGGAACCTGAACACATTTTTGTTGGTTTTATTAACGTCATAGGTTTCTAGGGAGGGTCTACTAAATAACTAAGTCTAGTTTCACAGTTACAAATAAATTAGGATGTAATTTTGAATAAATTAAGCTCATCATAAAGGAAGGATACTGATAGTTGCTACTACCCCTTCCTTGAGGGGCTCTTGTAAAGCACTAAATAAAGTAACAGAGGTTTATATGCATGCATATATTTTCAATGATATTTGAACACACTCGAAAAGAACTCTACAGAATGCATTATAAAACCTCGATGCTGTGTGTCCCTAGTTCCCAGCTCTCTCGTTAAAACTATTTAAATGAACAAAATGTTATCTATTAGGAGAGCTATCAGAGTACTCCAAATACTACTTCTTGCAGTACCCTGTCCCAACCATTTGCCTTCCTCTTCCCATTAGTCCTTAATTCAGAAACCCCAGAGATTTGTTCATTAATTTATGAGCATATTTCTTCATTCAGCCAAGAAAACTGATGGCTCCCTTACCAAATTTCAGGCACCCTTCTTCAGTATGTTTTCTAGGCATGTTCAGGAAACACAGCAGTGATTAACACAGATGAATATAGCCTCTCTCGAGCTGAGGGGAGAGACAAAAGTAAAGAAGCAAATATAAAATCGTAAGTGTAAATACGTAAATAAAAATTGAATAAATGGGTAGAATAACTAGTATATCAGGTAAGTGCTGGAGAAAAACAGCAAGCAGGGAAGGGGGATGGAGATTGTTAGCTGGTAGGAGGAGGCTGCGATCTGAAACTAAGTGATCACTGAGGGCTTTCTGGGGAAGATAAAATTTAAGAGGGAACCTAAGGTTGTGAGAGGGAGCAAGGTGCATATCTGGGAAGTGAATAGTACAAGCAGAGGGAACAGTCAGATGGAAAGGCAATGAGGCAAGAGTGGGCTTGGAGTATCCAAGGAGCAGAAAGGATGTCAGTGTGTGGAAAACAGAGGGAGCAAAGTGGAGAGGAGAAGGAAACAGTCAGAGAGGAAACAGAGGCCCAGATTTCTAGGGCTGTGGAGGCACTTTGAGGACTTTGCTTTTCCTGTGAAGAAGCCACTGAAGAGCCTGGAGTGACATGATCTGACTTACGTTTTAACAGGATCTCTCTGGATGCCATGTTGATTAGAGACTGCAGGAGAATAAGGACAAGCCCCAGAAGACCAATAGTTGATTCAAATGTCAAGAAACATTTATGCCTTCACCCTTCAACTTCACAAATGATGCCATTTCCATTGAGCTATTGAAAAATATAATCTGGCTTTCAAAACAATAAACCAGAAGGCATTTTCTCACATAAGCAAGGTCACAAACAACTGTCAGCTAAAGTTGAAATAGCAACAAATCAAATAATAACAAAAAACATTTTTTATAGATTTTAAAACCTTACCAAGCATTTTCTTGTCCATTATCTAAGTTAATCCTCAAATCAACGCCATGAGATAGTTACTATTTTCCCATTAGAAGTGACCGCATATTAAATCCTTAGTGATTGCTCAAGAAAAGCTGAAATCTTGAGTGTACATCTATTAATGCCAAGGTTGGGTTTTTTACCCATGGGAACATTGGATGCTAAAATCCACAGGGATTTTCAGCTCAAGATGGCAGACTAGGAAATATATTTACTTTCTGGTCCTCCTGAAACCAGGTTTAAATAAAACTGTAGAAATACCCAAATTAATCAACCAATAAGAGCCAAGACATTGTGGAAGTCATCAACCACAGAAAGATTTCAACACATTTCGAGAAGGCAAACAATGAAATGGAGGGGCCATGAATAAAATAATGAAGAAAAGACTACCCTAAGTAGGGTCTGCACAAAGCCAGTCAGCTTTTGCTGAGCCCTGGTTATAGTAAAGGACAGAGGAAAGAAGAGGGGCTGAAAACAAGGAGACAGAAGTCATTTTAGGAAAACACGTTCATTTAATGAGCTCCAGGGAACACTCAGCCTGCTGCCATACTCACTCACGTATTACAGTGGATTGTTGGCACGCAAGACAAGAAAACAGGGAACCAACGAACAAAACTCAAGACACTGTTTCTTACTGAACTCTTCTCAAACGAGATCAAGAAATTATGGTTCAATGCCATAGCTGTAAATCATTTCTGCTCCTGGAGAGGTTAGAAAGGGCTTATAATAGTTACCCTTTTTTTTTCAGACAGAATTTAGGTCTGAGCAAAAGCTTTTGTGTCCTCCAACCTCAAAGTTTATTGGGGATGGAAGTCCAAATTTGCTTCGACATACCATAAAAAGAATCTCATGAGCAGAGGGTCAAACTACTTTTGGAATATATGAATTATGCCCAGTGTGATTTTAAATAGATTTTAAACAAAAATATATAGATTTTTACTGATCTATACGATTCTGGGTTCTGAAACTTCTACATGTCACATGCCTGATACAGAACACACAATGTCAGTCCCAGGAGAGAGAAAACACTCCAATGAAGCAAGCCAAAGAAACAAGATTCGGACAAGGTAAAGTGACGTGTAGACCAAGACCAGGATTTTTCAATTCTTTCCTGTCATGCTGTAGCTTCCAGCTCCTGAATAACAACACATGTTTCCCTTGTCCTAGACACACAAGAGTATGTCTCCTCTACGGGGCATAAGAAGCTCTAGAGTTACATATGTGTAGTAAAGAGTGGACCCAGCCGGCATACTCACAATGACCAAATTGTGTTGCTCGTACTTTATTTTAAACCAATACATCGCTCCACGCTGAAGTTGCAATAAATGATATATTTGCTTTCTAGACATGAATGAGATGCCTTACTGGATATACTCCAGGAAGGCCAGAGAAACTGGCTTCTAATCCATACAGAATAATTCATTGATGAATTCCTTTCAGGATAGCCCATGATTTATCTAGAATATAAGCTTTACATACCTGGATCCTTCAAACTAGACCAAAGGGAAAAATCTAGGCCCCAAGCCTCAATTAGAAATGTGGGATGGTGCTATGCTGACAACTGGTGGTCCCTGACCTATCTTCTGAGATTAGAACCCAGTGTGGTGGATGACCAATTCACGCGTTGAACAAAAGAACACCTCCTACAGGGCAGTGGATGTGTTCATTACAGGTATGGCACTTAGGGCTAAGTATCATAAGGACTTCAAGAAACAAAAGAAAAAGTAACACATGAAGCATATATGATAAGGAGGCGCCAGAGTCCAGAGCACGAGCTCTGGAATCACACAGGCTTGCTTCGAATCCCGGCTAAGCCACTACCATCTGTATACCCTGAAGAACAGTCGAAGGTTGAAATGTTCTTTTACCAAATTTCGAAAAACAAGTGAAGAAAGAACCTACCTGCCAGGAAGGGACATCGTGGGGTGCAGCATCCAGTCGGGTCAGGGCTCTGCATCCCCTGCTCAGAAACCTTCACCGCCTGGCTCACGGTGATGCTGGCAGCTCAGCAGCCCTGGAGAAGGCGCTCCTGCTCCTGTCTCCAGGGCTCGCGGACAAGCTGGGGAGGTCCACGGAGGAGGCGGGCCACAGCCTGGCAAGCTCTGGGTGCCTCCTGCACTCAGCTCTGGGCAGGCTCTGGCCTCTGGGCCCCGTTGCGGGGAAGGGCTGGCCGATACATACCCAGGGCTGAGGGGTCTGCAGAGCCGGTGCCCAGGCAGCGTGAGCTCTGGAGGACAAGGCTTCCACAGTCCCCAACAGTCTCCGCATGGTGGCCCATCCGGTGCCAAACACCTGCCACCCACAGCGACAAGTCCCAGCCGCTAGAAAGTCCAGAAGGGCTCGGGCTCTTTGCCCTCGGGCCGGGTTTCTCCAGGGGCTGGGCTTGTGTGGGGCCCCCAGCCCACCCCCTGACCCGCCCGCCCTTGCTCTGTGACACGTACAATGCAATGGCAACACCCAGGCTGAGCCGGCAGGCCAGTGTTCAGTGCGTGCTAGACCTTGAGAAGAGTTAGCAGCTAGGGAGAAGCTCTCCCACTTTCACTCGCTTTTCTCAGATCAGCCAGGCAGCCCATCTCACCCCAAAGCGATGGACACCACACCTCCTTCCCAGGCTATCGTTTTCCGTTCTGCCCCTGTTTTCCCTTTCCATTCTGCCCCTCTTTTCCCCAGCACCCCATCTACGGCTTCGGGTGTCATCGGTGCTGCAGCAGGCAGCACCTCTGACCCCGAAGCTATGGACACCACACCACCTTCCCGGGCTTTCGTTTTCCGTTCTGCCCCTGTTGTCCCTTTCCATTCTGCCCCTCTTTTCCCCAGCACCCCATCTACGGCTTCGGGTGTCATCGGTGCTGCAGCAGGCAGCACCTCTGACCCCGAAGCTATGGACACCACACCACCTTCCCGGGCTTTCGTTTGCCGTTCTGCCCCTGTTGTCCCTTTCCATTCTGCCCCTCTTTTCCCCAGCACCCCATTTACGGCTTCGGGTGTCATTGGTGCTGCTCCCGGCAGCACCTCTGACCCCGAAGCTATGGACACCACACCACCTTCCCGGGCTTTCGTTTTCCGTTCTGCCCCTGTTTTCCCTTTCCATTCTGCCCCTCTTTTCCCCAGCACCCCATCTACGGCTTCGGATGTCATTGGTGCTGCTCCCGGCAGCACCTCTGACCCCGAAGCTATGGACACCACACCACCTTCCCGGGCTTTCGTTTTCCGTTCTGCCCCTGTTGTCCCTTTCCATTCTGCCCCTCTTTTCCCCAGCACCCCATCTACGGCTTCGGGTGTCATTGGTGCTGCTGCAGGCAGCACCTCTGACCCCGAAGCTATGGACACCACACCACCTTCCCGGGCTTTCGTTTTCCGTTCTGCCCCTGTTGTCCCTTTCCATTCTGCCCCTCTTTTCCCCAGCCCCCCATCTACGGCTTCGGGTGTCATTGGTGCTGCTCCCGGCAGCACCTCTGACCCCGAAGCTATGGACACCACACCACCTTCCCGGGCTTTCGTTTTCCGTTCTTCCCCTGTTTTCCCTTTCCATTCTGCCCCTCTTTTCCCCAGCCCCCCATCTACGGCTTCGGGTGTCATCGGTGCTGCAGCAGGCAGCACCTCTGACCCCGAAGCTATGGACACCACACCTCCTCCCTAGGCTATCTTTTTCCGTTCTTCCCCTATTTTCCCTTTCCATTCTGCCCCTGTTTTCCCCAGCGCCCCCCCCATTTACGGCTTAGGCCGGCATCAGTGCTTCAGCAGGCAGCAGCTCTGACACCAAACCTATGGACACACCTCCAGGGCTGTCATTTTCCAGTCTGCCCCGTCTCCAAGTAGAACCACTACCTATTTCACACGGCTGTTCCTAGTTCTGGGAACACACCACGCACTGGTAGCAATGCCTCAGCCCATGCCTCGACTCATTTCCCTGCAACGCTGGCCAACAGATAGACCAGCACTTCAAAGTTATGACAGAAAGTTGAGTAAGTTATACGCTTGGAATTGCATTTATTATTACTAACAAGCACAACTGTAGTGCTTAGACTATAACAAGTAATATTCTAAGTGCTTAGCAAATATTAACTCACTTAATCCTCATAATGGCAACCCTATAGGTAGGTAATGTTCATAATATTCACCTTTTTGGGGGGAAACTGAGGCCCAGGGGGGGTTGAATAGCTTGCCTAATGCCACACAGTAAGTAGCGGGCAGAAACCCAGGATGAAAACCAGACCGTCTAGACTTTCATCACTTTGCTGTGTCACCTTAATAGATGTTGTGGTTAGGGAAGGGACTAAACTGACAAGACTCTGAACTTGAGAAGGGAGAAATTAGAAAGTGACTGATCCTAGAAACTAGAGAGGATTTCAGCTCAGAAATTTCTGGTGGTGAGACCCAGAAGAACAAGAACATGGTTGGAATATTAACTTGGGGTAGTATCTGAATCCACTGAGAAATGGTTTTGTTTTGTTTTGTTTTTTTAACTTAGAAAGGCCAGCTGGATGAAGATTAATGAAACAAAAAGCAGAAAGGGAAAGAGGAAGGTGCCTAAAGTGAGACATAACCTCTTCCCTGTAAGTACTAGGGGTGGGCGTCCTGTGGGAAAGGATGGAGCTCTCTCTACAGCTTTGTCACCAGGATGAACAAGGAGAAACACGGCAACCATTGTACTGGTTTTGATGATTCCTCAAAAACCAAGGCTTTACTTTCCAAGAACTACCCACAGTAGCATACCTACCGTGTGTCAGACATGCCACCAAGTGTGTTTCCAGTCACACATTTTAATTGGAGAAATAGTTCCTATGAGGTACGCATTAGTTCCCTATGGCTGCTGTAACAAATGACTACCAATGAGCTTGCGTAAAACAAAACACACTCATTCTCTTATGGTTCTGGAAGACAGAGGTCCAAAACCAGTTTCCCTGGGCTGGAACCAGGAGTTGACAAGGCCGTCCATCCACCTTCTAGAGGCTCTAAGGGAGAATCTGTTTCCTTGACAGCATTCCTTGACTTCTGGCCACATCAATCCAACCCCAACTTCATCATCACATTCTCTTTGGAGTAAACACTCCCTCTGCCTCTCTCTTACGAGAACACCAGTGGTTACATCTGGGTCCATCCAGGTAGTCCAGAAGAATCTCCCCATCTCAAAACCCTTACTTTCATCCCATTGGCAAAGTCCCTTCTGCCATTTAAGGTGACATTCATAGGTTCTGGGGATTAGAAGGTGGACATTTGGGGGCAATGGTACTATTCAGTCTACTACAAGGTAGATACTATTAGCTTTCTCAGATGTAGGAAATGAAGTTTAGGGAAGTAATTTGTCTCAGGTCTACAATTTCCAGAGGAGAGATTTAAATTCTGCCAGGGAGACTTTAGGACACACTCTAAACAACTTTAACCTGTGTCCTTAATTACTGCATAATCCTTGGTTAAGAGTCACACTTAGGTATCAAGACCCAACTGAATATAACACAAGTACTGTCTCCTCTTTCACTATGTTTGCCTGGTGTATTTATGAATCTTGCCCAGAGCAGAAGAGTTCAGAAAATCGTTATACACGTTTACTAGGAGAAAGCATTTACCGTTTGATGTGCACGGAGTAATGGAAGGCTATTTAAAATAAAATAAAGTAAAATATGCCACCAAATCGTCAAGTGTCACAACAGAGGTAACCCCGTGGGAGTCTTGAGGAGACTAAAATTATCTCCAATTGTGCAGGTGAGAAAAGTGTCACTAAAGGCAGTTGTAGTTCAGCCAAGCCCTACGGCACAGAAGTAGGAATCTGGATATGTACGAATGGGAAAAAAGACATTTTAGGCATGGGAAACAGTTGAATGCTGAATGGATGAGAAATATGCATTAGACCTTTCTAAATCAACTGGCTTATTAACTCAGTACATCAGATTTGGTCAGTCAAACTAGCTTTAGCTGATTACTTATCCAGGGCATAGCTGTTGAGAGTCATTTTTGTCATAGAACAGTAAATAAAATTGTTGAACTATAGCTTTAGGCTTGCTAAGTGATAACAGATTGCTCTAGCTGATGTTCAAGTGACTTACTTGGTACTATTCACGAAATTGGGGGTTAACAACTGCTTAAGACAACATAGAGAATTGATCTTAAATAGTACTTGAAGTAGTTACTGTGTAAAGTATCTGTTCAGTAGCTCATGGTAAATGGATGTTTATAATCCCCGTTGGACAACCAACTGCTTTTTTGCAAATGGTAATGTGAATTGCTGTTGCATAAACTATAGTAATGACCACCTATCTAATCTGTTGTCCAAACCAGAAATCTTCTAACAATACTGGTCTCCTAATAAAAAGTAAGCATGAAGCTAACACACACTGGGTGTCTCCCGTGTGCCTGTGCATGCATCTATAGCTCACTGAACCCCCATAACAGCCCCCAAGAGAGGGACTCTGAGTGTCCCCATGCTGCTGGTGGAGAAACAGGCACAGGAAGGTTCAATAGTCTATCTACCTAAGATAACACAGAGGGCGGGAGAGCCTGTTTTTAAACCATCTGCCTCCAATTCCAGGTGCCAGGAGCCAGATTCAGCCTACAGGCCTCTTCTGCTCATCTGGAGGTGAAACCATGTGTAAGGATTAGTCAAATCCTGTCTTCACTCCTCAAGGTAGCTTGAACACTTGCACGTCCTCCAAGTAGCACGTAGCATAAGCAATAAGATGTTTGCCCCGGGTATTGTCCAGGAACTTGGAATCAGCTGTGTCTAGTTAGGCTGAGCTGGTTAAGACTGGAGAGGACCACCGATCTTCCACCTGGCCCAGTGCCTTTTGACCTCCTGCCATCAGAGGGCCGAAAACTACAGCCTGAGAATGTGCTGAGCCCCGCAGCCTAGTTACGCCAGCTCAGGACAATGAGGAGCACACCTTTTCCCAATCACCTTTCCTCATGCTCCCCATGCCTCATACTGCCCTGCTTCTTTATTCTTTATCCCATAGATACCCCAAGCCCCTTGCCTTTGGGGAGGCGGATTTGAGAGCTATTGTCACGTCACTTCCTCGCTTGGCTGCCTTGTGAATAAACCTCCTCTTTGCTGCAAACCTCAGCATGTCAGTGTTTTGGCTTGCTGCGCCTCAGACAAAATGGTAGGGAGCAGTGGTAAAGGTCCCTTGCCTGTGAGGGAAGCTGGTTGCTAGTAGTCACGTTGCACATGTTTTCTCCTCCCGGGGGGGCAGACGTCCTGCTCTTCCAGAAAGAAGGGAGAAAGGCAGGAGCTGGACCCTTGCTCTCAGGGTCACCGTCACCTAGGAGCTCGTTAGAAACACAGAATCCAGGCCCCACCCAGAACTACTGAATTACAGCCTGCATTTAACAAGATCCACAGGAGAGGCATACCCATATTAAAGTTGGAGAGGCACCAAGCTGGAGTCCACGTAGCAGAGAAGCAGACAGGATTCTAGACCACGCAGAGTGTTAAAGGCCAACAGTTTGTTTTCTATTCTCAAAACAATGTTTTTGAGCCATGTTTATGAGCAATGTCCCAACTTGCTTCTAAGGTTTCTTGTGTGAAGAATGGATTGGAAGGAAACAAGATATATGGACACTAGTTAGGACCTCACTGCAACAGACAGGCAAGTTCAGTATTAGGATGTTGAGGAAGAGTTGACAGATTCAGAAGAAATTCAGGAGATAAACTGAAGCGGGCTTAATGGGGTATGAGACGGAGGAAAGGAAGGTCTTAGGGAATTTAAGGGTTTACTCCACGTATGAGCAAAGCCTCAAAATTCATCATTTGAACGTACAGAGGTAGAGCTCTCAAAGGACACTGGTTAGGAAGCAACAGTACGCCCTTTATAATTCCAAGAGACAACACGGATCAACTGTCTCGATGGAAAACTCGGCGGTGCCGGTGCGTTTTTTCACTCAAACTTAGTTCCAGTGCCTATTACTCACATTTTCTGTGCCTAAACAACACAGCTTGAGGAACTGAAGGGGATTCCATCCTGGTAATTAAGGAGGGTCCCCAACACTGACAGTCCCATCTTAAAAAGCAGTCCCGCTGCATTTTACCCAAGGAGCAATGGCCAGAGCCTCCCTTTTAAAACGATGGGGAGAAATCAGAACATCACACACTGTCCCTTTCAGCTACTATGAACTGAGCCGCGAGACGACCAGCACCCCCTAGCACAGCGCCGGGGGCCACTGTGACAGGCGACAGCACAAGAGACGGAAGCCCAGGCCCAGGGGCTCCGAGCTCCACCGGCAACGCCCAGGGGCCAAGGCGCATTACCTTTCCGGGATGTGCTTTCCGCCCTTCCTCGTGGCCGACGAACTGGCTCATGTCACCCCCGCCAGGAGTGCCAAAGTCGCCAACCCGGCATCCCCGGTGCCAGCACAAGGCCACGAACCACAGGCGCCTAGGCACAAGCCCACGCAGCTCGCGGACCTCCTTCTACCGCGCATGCGCCACCGCGTGGCGTGTCGAGATGACTGTCATCACGCAGGCGGATTAACGCGCTTGATCGGTAAAGAGGATTCTGATGCCTGCAATTTCCCTCCTTAGCCGGAGGCTGGTAGCACACGTCCATTAGTTCGTGTGTGTACCCTTCAGCATTCCAATCATACGGGACATGGAAAGTTGTCCGACTCTCCCAGTTTCTTGTGTGGTTCTTTCAGATATTTCCCAAGTGCTTACATTCACACTTGTATCTTGTATGTAAGTATTTGTACGTAACAGGTATCCTGTAGTTTATAGAAGAGCAGCACACTATACACGTACTACATACATAGTCTACAATGTGTCTTGGATAGTGACGCTGTTATCTTTCTAAAATATAAACTTGGCTGGATTGCTCTGTCGCTTGAACATCTTCACTTAGCACAGAATACAGCCCAGGTTGTTAGCACAGCATTGAGAACTCTTTATAAACAAATATCAGTCTGTCTCTCCAACTGAATTATAAGTTCAAACTATGACTTACAAGGACCTACATCATCCACCTCCCTCCTTTGCCCTGCCAGCCTCCCCTGATCTCATTCTCTACTGCCCTGCCCTCACTCACTTTCCCCTGTCCAGCCACACTGGCTTCCTTACTATTCCTCAAACATGCCAAGCACAGGCGTGCCTCAGGGACTTTGCACCTACTATTCCTTCTGCTTCAGAACACACCCTCCCACCCCATCTCCACTCTCCCAGAACACACCCTCCCACCCCATCTCCACTCTCCCAGATATCCAATGGCTTGTTTCTCACTGCAAGGCTCTGCTCAATCGACATCTTAATAGAGGGGACTTCCCTGATCACCTACCACATTCCTTCACCTCTTCATCTTCTTTTGTTATTCTCCAAAGCATTTACCACCGCTTGACACTCCACATATTGACTTATTTATTCATCTCTCTCCCCCACTAGAATGGAAAGTACGTAAGGGCAAGAACTTTGTTCTCTTCCTACTTCCTAGAACAGTGCCTTCAACTTAGAAGGTGTTATACAAATATTTGCTGAAAATGAATGTATGACTTCTTTGCCCTTTCACACTACCCTCTAGTCACACCAGAGGCTGCCCCTCCAGAGCACAAGTTCAAGCCCTGGGCCTTTTGTACCTGTCCCCAATACCTGGGCTGTCCTTTCCTCATTCCGGCAAAATCCTCTTCCCCCAAGCCCAGCTCAAACGCTGTCTCCTCAGTCAGGCCTTCCTCAATTTCTCCTCTATATTCCTGCTGCACTTGATTCTTTTATCATAATTAACCCACTTAGACTCACTACATGTTTCTCTTCCTAGACAACTGGAAGTTGCTACTGAACAAAGACTTCTACTCACCTCTGTATCCCCGTGCCCTAACAACAAACCTATAAGGCTCTCGGTGTTTACTGCAACAATTCATTTTCTGAGTCTCTACCCATTCTAGGGAGTGCGTAGTATAGTCTCCTCCTCATTATCAGTGAGCCTGGCATCTGTGGGAGGGCCTTACAGCAGAGGAAGTCACCAATGGATCATAACTAAGGTCCTGAGACTGCAATGGCAGACAGCATGGTGAAGTTAGCCCACTGCATGCAGAAGACCCACAGAGGAGTCAGCATATGCAATGGACTACACTTGGTATAACATGTGAACAATCAAGGTTTACAAACGTGTTCTCATGCACTTGTAAGGATCTTCTAGCCCACGCGGAACAGACAGAACACACACAAAGGAGCCTGGAGGAAGTGAGTAGGCCGGCAGCTGCGCCCTAACGTCTTAAGAGGTAACATTTCTGTGACTACAGTTTAAACACATCAGATAATTTGCCTCCTTTCTAGACACCCTGGTTATCACAGGACAGGCCAAGCCTCTCAAGTTTTAAAGCTAAAGTACACGGAAGATCTGTGAATAGGGCTGAAGATATTTAAGAGCTAGTACCTGCATTAAGCAACCAGGTTATAGAATGAACATTTATCTTGAAATTCCAGTCTCTCCCTCTCTCTCTCGCCTCCTATCCCCTATCTTCCCACCTCCATCTCTATCCCCTCTCCCCTACTCCCTGTTTTATGTATATACGTGCATCATTTTATATATACACGGAATATTTACTGTCTGTTACATTGATTTAATAAAGTGCACACTCCTCAGGCTAAATTTAGAAAGAGGACAAAATGAACACTTTCACATGGGCGTCAGTGGTGTTCCAAAGACAAAAGATTCCTCAGTCTTAAAACATGGCAAACACCATGTTCCTTCTGATAGTTAGATGCTAGAAAAAGGCAAGTGGATCCTTAAAATTCACACGCTATTAACACCTACTATCAACAGAGTAGATCTTAAAGCGGAAACAAGAAAACACCAGCCTTTTAAGTTCTTCCTGTCTGAAGATAAGAGTAAGAGGTGGTAGTGTTCTTCCTCACTTGCACCCGAAGGGTAAAAGCAGCAAAAATATCTTAAACACATATATGATGAGGAAGCCACTCTACCTGGTCCACTCTGTTTTGTTTTGCTTCTAGGGATCTGTCTCACTCTGAACCTTTGCTTTTTGTTTTCTCTTTTATGTACGCTAAGAACCTGAGAGTCTAAACCTTTTCTTCCACCTCTCAACCAATAAACAGGACAAAAGAACATTTTTATGTTTTTATGTATTTTCCATTCAAATTTTTAAAAAAGAGATAAGTAAGCTAGCTCAGTTCATATTTCTCACAAAGATCACTTTCCAAACTAAACTCAATTGTTTGTGACCATAAACAGGAAAAACACCGTACTCTAGTAGCACCATCTGACATTTCCACCGTAATGTTACCAAACACAACTTGACACTAATGTCAGAACTATTAAAAATGTTAAAAATCCCCAACCCCACTCAAAATGCATACCAAAGTTCAGGTAAAGGAAAAACAAAAACAAACACAAAAGCAACTCACCGTTATCTTTATGTTCTTTCAGAAACCCATTAACAGCACACTGGAATTTAAAACTAGTGTCGTCATCTGACACCTGATGCCCAATTGTACACATTTTTAAATAAGGAAGAGTTTCTGGTAAGTCCTATAAGGCAAAACCATGAAAATATGTATTATTTCCTTTGTAGGGAAAGAATAAAAAATTAATTAGAGAAGGCAGAATATAAACCAGGAGAGTACATTAAACTTTGTATGTCAGTCATTCTGATGAGAGCCATTTTTTCCAAAGCTGCTTTAACCAGTAATTATCACTTGATTTTCATTCAAACTGCAGAACGGACAGTTACCAGGCATGCAAAAGGAAAAGCAAATCTATGTGAATGAATGCACATGTAACTCAAAATGATATAAACAGTTCTGCCTACATTTATGTTCTATCTTACATTTCAAGGGCCATAAAGCGGCTGTGATTTAAGGAGAGTAGTAGAATAGAGTCAGAAGAACTTGGATTCGAATTAGGAAACAGAGGCAATTTCAGGCATTGTTGAGAACTGGTATTCTTGAGGTGGGAGAAAGTAGACTATCAATAGAAGACAGAAAAGGATAAGTGAAAATTCTCTAGTTCTGAATTTAAATGGAAAGTAGCAGTAGGAACCTATGACATATTTTAAAAATATTAAAAACAAACGTACATATTTCCTAGCTCTGACCACTGAAAAAGTCTAGAAACAACTGATGTCATGTCCAAAGGACTCAGGAGTCACCGAGAAGCTCCAACTGGCCAAAGATAGGGCCTCAGTTAGAATAATAACTGTAACGGAGTCCACGGTGATAGGAATAAATAAAATTTTACAAAACTGGTCGACACTGGAGGATATTTGTGAATCAACTCATTATTTTGAAAACTGTTAAATAAAAGAAGAGAATCATGCCTCTACAACTGAGCAACCAAACAGCTGATGAGGGGAATCTTCTCCTCGTACAAATATACCCAGCTAATAAGTGAAAAAAAGAACAACAGAATTCACCATTCTTTGAAGCCTCAACTGAATTAATGGATGTAGGTATGAATCATCAGTGACTGCTAATACCACAGAAAGACACAACTATATACGTCTCCATGGAAGAACACATCATCACCCATGAAACTGTCTTGCCAAAACAAAACATGCAAGCTTCATTCAGATCGACTACCGATTTACAGGAAATAAAAGGACTGAAGAATATGTTACCAACACATGGAATGTAATCATCGGCATCTAGATGGGACAAATTACCTGGTTTCTTTAAAAACAAAATTCAAGGAGGAAAAAAAAAGTGAGAGAGACATGGAGGGAGAACCTATAGATTAAACAAGACTTCAGAGACCTAACAATCCACGGCAAAGTGTGGACCTTATTTGGATCTAATTCAAAATTCTTATAGACAATTTTTTATGACGTTTAGGAGACAACTGCAAATTTGAGCACTCCCTGGGTATTTAATATTAAAAAATGATATTAAGGAATAAAAGTCCTATATTTTAAATGCACGTACCAAAAACGTACAGGTGTAATTTACATGTTGTCTCGGAGCTGCTTCAAGATAATACGGAATGGGGTGAAACAGGTGGGGGTATAGATAAAACATGACAGCCATCAGTTGGTAAATAAGAAAGCTGGATGAGTTCCTGGGTATACAAGGAACACTCACAGTAGTTTTATACTTTTGTATATGCTTAAAATTTGTGATAATTGTTTAAAAACAAGACGACACTGTAGAAAACAGTTTGGCACTTTCTCACAGGTTAAGCGTAGAGCTTAGTATTTGGCAGTAGGCTATGATCCAACAACTCTGCTACTACCTACGCTGCACATCTAACAGAACTGAAAGCAGGGATTTGAACAAATATCTGTACACCAATGATCATAGCAGCATGATTCACAATACCTACAAGGTGGAAAACAACCAAGTGTCAATCAACCGTTGAATAACAAACTGTGGTCTATATACACACAATGGGATTTTCTAAGCCAAAAAAGAAATGGCATTTCGTTACGTGCTATAACATGGATGAACCTTGAAAACACGACGTTTAGTGCAATAAGCCAGACACAGAAGGACAAATACTGCAGATTCCACTTACACGAGGTACCTAGAATAGGCCAATTCACAGAGACAGAAAATAGAACAGAGGTTACCAAGGGTTGGTGGGAGGGAAAATGGGGTTGTTACTGTTTGATGGTTACAGAGTTTTTGTTGAGGATGATGAAAAAGTTTTGGTTCTAGACAGCGGTGATGGTTACACAGCACTGTGACTGTACTTAATGCCACTGAACTGCATATTTATAAACGGTTAAAAGAAATATGATTTCTCTATATTTTACCACAATAAAAAAAAAGCAATAACAGAGCTGAAATTTCAATTCTTCCTTTTCCGAGAGTCAGTTTCATCGTCTGTAAAATTAGTAATTGTAGTTGTCTATCCTCTGAGCTTAGTGCAGGGTAAGCACTCAGTAGGAGATATCAGTACTACTTCCACTTCAAGAGCAAAGGATTGCTGTGAAGATTAACTAAGTCAATGGATATGAAAGAACTTTCTAAATGGCAAACTGCTCTACAAATATTAAAAGACATTAGGTGTTACTGTCTCCCAAGGCCATGGAACAGGTCAGAAGGAGGATAATTCTTTTGCACTGGAATGTCCTACATGGGCCAAGAGAATAGATGGGTTTCTGTGCTATATCAGAAGGCATCAGGAAAAGGAAGCATAAAACTTAGAGAACAATTGTCTTTTACACTGATGCTTAAACATGCTCAGGCAACTGCTTAACATAAGTGCTAAAGACATAATGGACATACCTTTCTTTCTTTTTAGGATACTACTGTAACTACGAAAAGTTTACTTCATTTTCAAAATGTAGAACATGGAAGCTTATAGAATTTCTTAAGCATATCTAGAGCCTACTGCCAAATACTATAGTTCAATTCATATCTTTCATCTCATTTTGAAACAGCAATTACAAATGTGTATTTAAGGAAACCACTAGCTTCCCTTTTTGAACCCACGAGAGAAGGCCAGGACTCACCTTAGCATAAGATGATAACTACTGAACTACTATGAATTATTACAGTATCAGAAAGAAGGTCATTTTCAATTACGCCTTCCATTTACCTCTGGCTTGTAAGAGCGGCGAGTATTTGCTAAGTCAATAATCAGCCCAAGTTCTTCATTCTGTCCTTGGATTTTGTTAAGAGATCCAAGGGGGAGAAACGTTCTTCTGGAGCAAGATTCTTTTCAAAACTCTGTCAGAAAGAATAAAATAAGGAAGAACAGATGTTTAAAATCCTTTACTATGTTATCCATTTATTCAAACCCTGGGATGCTAACATATGAGATTCAAAGTCAAGTTTCCTCCTCTGCAGCTTACAAGCGATATTACAATCCTTTCTTCCAGAGAGATTAGACGGAAGAAAATAAGCTCACTTCTATATAGTTATTTCTATGTTTGTTTATTTCATGTTGGTCTCCTAACCTGACTCTAAACTCCCAGAAGGCAGGGACCACATCAATTTTGCCTACCACTGTATTGCCAGCTCCAAACGGAGTGCCTGAAAATAGACACAGAGATAAATACTTCTTGAATATCTACATATAGGAAGGATGGCTTTCACTGCTAAATATTCTTTCATGTATTTGGCTTATACATGTACCCTGTTCCATTGATCTCTTTGGTTATTCAAGTGTCAGCAACACACACTTTTTTTCTTCATTAGTAGACTAGTTTTAGAGCAGTTTGAGATTCACAGCAAAACTGAGCAAAATGTACACAGTTCCCACTTACACCCTCTCTCCTTCATCCCACACAGCCTTCCCCATTATCAACATGCCATACCAGTGTGCTTCATTTGTTAGAATTCATGAACCAACACTGACACATCGTTATCAATCAAAGTCCACAGTTTATTGCATTCATGGTACAAGTAACCGACTATTTCTTTATTTCTAGTATAGTCATCCCCAAACATTTACATACTGAGATACATATTACTTTCTTATAAATTACTTTATTCTTTATTTATAGTTAGGGCATTGCATTGTTTTTTTTTGTTTTTTAATTAAGTACAAAAGTTGGTTGTATTTGTCTATGAATCCCATTTCTGGATAGTAAAAGAGGTATTAAAAAGTATTTGCTATAAAAAGGGAAAATGGAGTACGACGGGGTTGAGAGCCAGGGCTCTCTATATGGTGAATTCAGATTTCTGGAAGAATACGGTATTAACTTTTGCTCACCTTTTTTAAAGGAACTTTGAAAGCAATGAAACGAGTCCCAGGCGTCCGCTGTTCAACTGGGAGATAGTCTTTCCACCTGTTAATATAGTTTTTGTTAGGCAAATTTTATGTTAGGCTGTCTCCCTGCACAGGATGAATGCGCCTTGAAAATGGAAATCATATCCCTCTACACCGGCTCCCAGGTGGTCCCAGCGTCCCGACCCCGACCCCGGCCGCGCGCGACACACTTTCCACAAACTGACACACACGGAGCCCGCGCGAGGGCCGGGTCGCGCGGGCTTCCCCGCCGGGTCGCCTGGAGGCCGGTCCCCCGCAAGCCGAGCGCACGAAAGGGCGCCCCAAAGGCGCCGGCCCAAGGCGCACGCTGCGCTTTCCCTTTGGAAGCTGGGCTGCGGGGCCCAAGCGTAAACCCTGAGACAAGGAACACGCGCACCACGCCGCCACGGGGGACGACAGGCCGGGCGCCCACCTAGCCGGACACCCTGCATTTCTGGAATCACCGGACGCCTGTGTAAATTTCCGTCTGGCCTGTCATTTTCCAAAGGCCACTCAAGATCAGGGGACAGAACGCCTCCTCTCCAAGTGTCCTGCCAGCCCACCCACTCAAGATCAGAGGGACAAAATGCCTGACTAAAACAAAACAAAACAGAAACACAAAAAAACTGGAGAGAGGGAGGAAAGGGTGCCCTGAAAAATAAAAAAAAATTTAAAAAACTAAGCACGTTGACAGCGCTAAGAATAAACTACCAGGAAAAAGAAACCCTACATGTCAGATCCTAAAGTACAGAAGGGCAAGCCCGCCGACATTCCAGGACCGGGGGGACCGGGGTCCCCAGCCCTGCAGAGCCAACCGCAGACCGGCTCGGGCGCCCCTCGGAAGCGCGGGATCCCCGCGGCCGAGTCTGTGACCCCCGGCCGGCGCCGGCTCCCCTCTGCCCACCCTGCGCGCGGGGGCTGGAAACTGCCGCGGAGAACCACGGCGGGGCGGGAAGGGGGGCTCCAAAGAGGGTCTGGCGACTCGAGTCGCTCCGTTTCTCGGTGGGCTCAGCGCGCGCCGTGGGGGAACAGGAGCGGGGGTCCGGGAGGAGGGGACGGACGGCACTTACGTAGACCGGCAGCGGCCACGGGTAGACGGCGGGCTCGGTCCCCAAGAGCGACTCCAGCCTCAGCTCCAGCTTCTCCCCCATGTCTTCGCGCGCGGGCCCCGCACCGCGCTAGTCTGGCGGTTGGGGGAGGGGCGCGGCGCCGCCGGCGGGGGCGGGGCAGACGGGCAGGCGGGAGGCTGAGGGGGGCCTGGTCTGGGCCTCAGCTGCCGCCGCAGCGCTCCCGTCCGACCCCCGGCTCCCTCTTTGTGGTCACAGGCCCGGGGCCTCCAGCGCTGCTGCGAACTCGGGCCGGCGTGAGGCGACCACAATGAGCCGGGGGCCGGGCTGAAACACTCCCGGCGCGCGCGGCCCGCCCCGTGGACTCGCAGGCTCGCACGCACGCACGCACGCACGTACGCACGTCTTCGGCTGCCCCTGGCCACCCTCACCGGCCTGAAGTGGGGACCCGGGAAAACCCCTCATGGACAGTCGTGGCGGGTTTGACTCCCGACCTTGACGTAGCGTGACACACCCCCTCCCCCCCCCAATAAAAGAAAAGGAGCATAGGAGGCAATCTCATACATTATTGATAAACACATACAAAGACACTATTGGTACAAAACTATTTCTCCATACAGCAACTTTGAATTTTAATAATAAATACATATATGTATCAAACATTAATAAAAGAATAAAATTATCCAATATGAGTACATTTGCTCTTGTTTTGCAATTAGTTCCAGGATTCTATTTTAGATTACTACTTCATATCTGAGAGAGTTGGGTGTGTGTTTGGTTTTGTGGAAGCTGCATTGTGCTAAATTTTACCTTTCTTTCTTGAATTAAATGGCTTTTGTTATCCCTTGGGAATACTGAAGACAGCAACAGCAGATTACTACCTACCAGTGGAAAAGTATAAATAGCAATTTTAGCCACTAGTGATTCTGAAATTGCCCTTAACTTTGTCCTTATAAAAATGCTCCAAGAATTACGTTTTGCAAATCCACAGATTTACTATCCATATTCAAGTCATTTATGTGGAGAAAGAATGTAGCCAGCCTTATCAGTAACACAGGATGTTATAGCCATCAAGCCATCAGCAGCTGAAGCCACACCCAAAGCCGCACCCTGAGGGGATTCAGGATGGAGAAAACAGGATACTGGCCCTAGATAATTAAAGTGCAAATCAAGGGAATGATTTCCAGGAGACCAGATTCTTGCATCTCACCATATATAGAAAAGTGCTACATTTATTAACTTAAGATGTCTAGTTTCTTTAATTAACAGTAATCTTTTGATGTTCCAACTACCTGTCTTTTTTTTTTTTTTTGCAAGAACCTCTAAATACCCTGTGCCCTCCCTTAGCTCTTCAGAACAGTCCCTCAGAGCTATCTGAGAGGCTGTCTCCTGATTTCAGTCCTCAGTATGTCTTCCACATAAAACATAATTCTCAACTTCTAGGTTGTGCATTGTTTTTCAGTCAACATTTAATTGTATGGCTCATGTAGGTACTATGCCTAAATGTAATGGGATGAGCTGTAAATTATTAAAACTAGATAAATCCTGTCAGCTCTACCACTAGCTGAGATCCAGGCTTTCACCTCTGGATACCTCTGGCAGATATGGGGTCTGTGTTGGTCTTAAAATTATTCTTAGAATAGTGGGGACTCATTCATTCTTTCAACACATTTTATTGCTTATATTCTATGTGTCAGTTACAGTGCTGGGTCTTGAAATACAGAAGTCAACACACGAAAATACAAGGATAAAACACATTTTCTACCATATTAACTTTTTTCATTCATCAATTCATCCCTAAATCATTCAACACGCATCTTCTTATTGAATACTGATGAGGGGTCAAATGCTATGCTAAACACTCAGTACATAGCTGCAAACGAGATGGACAGGCCCTGATTTTGATGTCACTACTATCTTTTGTCCTGCCATATAATGGGACAGCTTCATTATTCCCTTTACCCTAAGTTTTTATCACAAATTGCTAATGAAAATAAAGCTGTTAGTGGAGTTTCAACATGCATAGGTAAGTGAGAACACAGAACTCCCCTTTCTCATGTCCCGTTCTCCTCCTTCTAACTCCCTATGTGAAGTCACTTTGTGCCAAGGCCAAGAAGCTGTGCCCCAATAAGAACCAAGCTGATTTCCTCACACTGACTGGGGCTATTGCACACTTAGAAGGCTTGATGCTTAATTTTGATAAGCAACTAGAAGACCATGGAGACAACCTATAAAAATGATTTGTCTTGGGAGAAAATACTAAAGAGGGTTAATGTGCTGTTCCACATGTCTAACCCCCTGGATTAAACCACAGGCACCAAGGTCACCAAGTGTACTTGGCAACAATGAGCTAATAATAAAAAAAAGCATCATACTGTTATTGTATTCATTTTCCCCCAAGGCGCTCTCTGATAAACACCACAACCTCTAAGAGAATTGAGAACAGCTTCCTTGTGGGGTAGGTCATATAATATATATGCATCTTTTTCCAAGCAGTTAAATCATATCCAGCTATCAGCACACCTTACTTAAGGCGATCGTAATGTATGAGATTAAATGTTCCTACCTGATCGGAAAACTTCTTGTCCTCAATTCATTGGCTGTACTGGATTTTTTTCTTCTTGGGTCAGACCTTCAGACTTCTACCAGAAATCCTTCCTTTGGGGAAACCAGGCCTTCCCAGAAACTCAGGAAACTGAAATGGAGACAGCAAGAGAGAAGGAAATTATTTGGACACATAGACCTCAATTGTTTGGTTTTAAGTAAACGTCCAAGCAAACATCTTCTAGATGGTATAATAACTTTAGGGAAATTCACGGTTTATAAGTTTGGGTACTCATAAACTGAACATATTATGATAAGAGTACAGGTTGCATTTTGTGTCTTCAACTCAAGCAAAGGCTTCAAAAAAGGCCCAGTTATCCTTTGTTCATTAAGACACAAAGAGAGGGCGAAAAGGGCAAGTTTCGAAGTCTTTTTCTTTACAATTTACTTCCTTTCTTCAGTCTTCAACAAGATCTTCAGGAAATTAACTTTACTAAAGTTAATTATTCATAAAATAAACATAGGAACCTGCAGAAGACTATTTCACAGAGACCTGTAATGTACAATATCCATTGCATACATGCACCATGAGCTTGTCTTTTCTAGCACTGGCATACACAAAACTCTGTGTGTGTGTGTGTGTGTGCGCGCGCGTGTGTGTGTGTGTGCACGTGTGTGTCTTTTTCTGTGATGGAGACATAGGGAGAAAATAAATCTATTGGCTGCAATTTAGTGATGTACGAAGATTTAAAGGTAAAGGAGAAGGTTACATCAAGTGAAACTATAAAGTCATGAGGTTGTGGTTCCAAAATAATAACAATAGCAGTCTTCTGTAACCAAGGGAGCAGGCTCCTCAAATTATAGTCACACCTGTTAGACCATCTGCCCATACATTTCACACTATCATTAATGGAAAACAAATGGCACTGTCCCTCCTTCCCTTTATCCATTGGCCATCCTCATATGAACTCTTTTTCTCTTCAAGGTCATGCTCTTTCCTATCTGTTTAAAAATATTAGGATTTAGGAGGAGTGATACGTAATGTGCCGTGCCTTGGTACTTGTACCAGTGACGGCTCTGTAAGGAGCACTGGGTTGTTAGGAGGCTATCAACTGAGTTCCCCTAGAAGCAGAACTTGAGGCGATAATTTGAGTGCAAACTGCTCATCTGGGAGGTGCTTCCAGAAAACTCAGAAGTGGAGTGGGAATTGAGAATGGAGGCATGGAAGGAAGCCAACAGAGGTGTATTACCGAATAAATTACTCCTGCAGGGAACTGCTGCCAGTACTTCAGGCGAGTTCTGTGAAACTCTACAGAACATGTCTCAGAGTTATCCCAAGAATCGGTGAGAAACTTGAAGTACTTATCTTCCAGTCCCCTCTGTCCTTGGTTGAAAGCTACACCCAGATACATTAACTCCTGTACACTTCTGGCCTGCCCTAAGGTGGATAATTGCAGGCGGCAGCATGATTCTATCAGCATATACTGGAATGATGAGTGCTGGGGAGATATGAGTGGAGCATCGAAACCATCTAATACAGTCGGGGCAGGAGATATTAATTATTGGCTTGAAAGTCCAAATGGATAACCTTAAATTCCTGGGTTTATGGTTTTACTTTGAGGTATTTAAGCAGGATGTATGAGTAAAAATTTCCTCTGTTAAATCAAGTTTAAGGTCCTAACTCCCTAATCTTCTGGAAAACTGTGGTATCTTTTAACAGATTTTTGAAAAGTAACATGATTAAGATTTCAAATTGACCATTCATTCATTCACTCATTCAACACACATTTATTGAACACCTAAAGTATGTCATGGGATAAACTAGGCACCAGTGTTACTGTTACTAAAATCATTATAGTGCCACCTAGAATTCAATGTATTGTGACACTCAAGTAAGAAAATCCACAGTTACCGTAAAAGATATTACAGAGTGCTATAGGAAGACACAGTAAGACCTTAATTCATGCTGTGGACAGTAGTATATGGGCGATATCAGTAGGGCTTCCTGTAGAAGGCAATTGAAATGGATATGTAACACGAAGGAAGGGTGAAGTTTTGAAGAAAAGAGAAGATAAATTCACACTTACCAGAAAATGAATGGTTAAGGATCAGTCCAGAAAGGAGTTCCATTCATAATCAGTATAAGAAATGCTCACTGGGGCTTCCCTGGTGGCGCAGTGGTTGAGAGTCCGCCTGCCGATGCAGGGGACACGGGTTCGTGTCCCGGTCCGGGAAGATCCCACATGCCGCGGAGCGGCTAGGCCCCGTGAGCCATGGACACTGAGCCTGCGCGTCCGGAGCTTATGCTCCGCAACGGGAGAGGCCACAACAGTGAGAGGCCCGCGTACCGCAAAAAAAAAGAAAAAAAAAAAAAAAAGAGAAATGCTCACTGGCGTGTAGGAAAAGAAGACAATGGAGAGGGGCGTAGAAGCCAGATCATGCATGGTCCATGTATGTATAGTAAGTGCTATGGTCTAGTCTTTGTGTTCCCCTCCAAATTCATACGTTGAAATCTTACTTTCCGTAGCTGATAGTATTAGTAGGTGGGGCCTTTGGGAAATGATTATGGTATTAGTGCTCTTATAAAAGAGACCCCACAGAGCTCCCTAAGCTCTTCTGCCATGTGAGGATACAATGAGAAGTCTGTGATTCAGAAGAGGGCCCTCATCTGACCATACTGGCAACCTATTCTTGAACTCACAGCCTCCGGAGCCGTGAGAAAAAAAATTCCTGGTGTTTATGAGCCACCCAACCTGCAGTATAATCTTACAGCAGCCCAAAAGGACAAAGAGAGTTTGGATGTGAGATTTTCCTCCAAGAAAGATGGGAATCCATTGAAGGATTTTACCTGGTAACTTAGAAGAGAGAAAAGTTTCATAACACAATCAGGTACTTTTATAAGAAAAATTTGTTTCTTTTTCAGAAAGATCACTCTGGAAATACTGTGACTAGATTTTTGGAGAAGTCTGATGGCAGGCCCGGATATAGAAAGATGAGTTGGTAGTCCATTAATATAAGTCAAACAAGAAAGTGGATATAAAAAGTGTGAATTTGTGGCTGAGAGTTCTTTTCTTTTACTACTTGAAAAATGTTATGTCAATGCTTCTGACTCCATAATTTTAGACAAGAAATATGCTGTCATTGGAATTGGTTTCTCAATAAGTGATGCATCGTTTCTGCCTGTCCACTTTCGAGATTTGTTTTGTCTCTACTTTTCAGAAGTTTAATTATGACGCGTCTTGACAAGGATACCTTTGTGTTTTTCCTCTTTGGATTTGCTCAGATCCTTGGATGTGTGCTTATGTCTTCTAAAAAATTGGGAACGTTTCAGTCATTATTTCTCTGAATACTTTGTCAGTCCTACGTGCTCTCTGTTTTCATTCTGGAACCTTGATGATATGAATGTTAGTGCTTTTGTTACTGTTTACAGGTTCTTGAGATCCTGTTCTTTCTCCCATCTCTACCCCTCAGCCTATTTTTCTCTGTACATGTGGTACATTGTATTGATCTCTTCTAAGTTCATGATTCTGTGCTTTGTAATCTCCACTCTACTCTTGAGCAAAGTTTTTTGATTGTTGTATTTTTCAGTTCTACTGTTCTCATTTGTTTTTATTCTTATAACTTCTAGTTCTTTGTTCACATTTTCTATTTTTCCCATTTCCGTCAAGGAACACATAATTGCTAATTGAAGCATTTATGTGACAGCTTATTTAAAACCCCTGTCTGATAATTTCAATAGATGTTTTATCTCAGTGCTGGTGTAGGTCTATTGTCTTTTCTCATTTATTCTGTGATTTCCTGCTTCTTGGTGCCATGAGTATTTTTCAATTGGATTCTAAACATTGTGAGTTATTATATGACTCTGTATCCCATTTAATTTTATTATTACTTTTTAGAAGGAAGTCATCCTATTGGAGGTGGAGTATGAGGACTGGGGGGTTACGTACAGATTTCCACTGGGCCCTACTGTCAAAACCCCAGCAAAAGTGGGCACTTACATTCTCTCACTGCAGACAGATCAAGTAGAAGTTCAGCTATCCTACTGGCCCTTCTGACACCTTCCCCCCAAAAGTGGGAACATTAATATCATTCTGTTGCCTTTTAGTAGGAGTGGAAGTTCATCTCCCCAGTAGATTTCTTGACACCAGGGGAGGGGAGAGGTGAAGTGTTTGCTGTGTTTGCTGTCCTTCCTCCCACTTCATTCCTTCTTGTTGATGCCGGGTGTGGGTAGAGGGTCAGCTACCTGCTGGCCCCACTGACACCAGGGTAAGAGGAAGAGAACTGCCAACTAGCCCTGCTTGTGCCATCTCATTCTGTCTTACTGCCTCAGGACGGTTATGGGGATTCAGCACCCCATTGGGTCTCACTGACACCATGTGTTGGGGGTTAGTGGGGTGCCTACTCCCTCCAACCTGTAACATCCTATTCTTATCGATGTCAGGGAGAGACGGAGGCTAGGTCCCACCATTGGACCCCACGACTGTGTGAGGGCAGCCCAGTGTTAACTAGCCTGTCAGGCACCACCTTTGAAAGTCTCTTTGCTAATGCAAAGGGGTGGAGGCTCAGCTCACCACTGCACCACACTGAAACAGCCCTGGTGGCGAATCAGAGCGCTGCCTCTTCTGGAGGGCAGGAGTGGGGTGGTGTGGAAGATCAAATCGTAGCTTGGCCCAACTGAAACCACAGGACATAGGGGATGGGTGCAATATTCCACTGGCACTTGGCTCGAGTAGTGTGTATATTATTGCCCAAATGGTTTTCTGTCTTTGACAACCCCTTTCCTCATACCTTGGCTAGGGGGAACGGGGGTTTTGTGTTTTCTTTTTTGAAGCTTTTTTGTCTGTTGTTCTGTTGGTGGTTATTGATTGGGGGTTCCTGTAATACCCTCTCCAGGATGTATGGGAAGCAACAGGAAACACAGGGGACTCATCACCATGTTATTCCTCAAGTCCCAAAGTCCCTAGTTAAGTCTGCCTTCTCATTTCCACCTTTCAGTGTCTTCCTATGTTTGTCTGTTGTTATGTTCAGGGTTTTAGTTTTAAGTGGAAGAACCTGGGAGAAATGGGCTACTTCATCTTCTTGGAAGCAGAGGTCTGGAGGCCTATGGATGTTACAAAGTACTGCTGACTGTAAATTAAAATTTGATGATATACACCTTGCCCTTTAAGAATTCTTCTGCTAGATGATGTGGCTTCCCAAAGTAGCTACAATTTGATTTTCATACTTCTAAAAGTCAAGTGTTTTGCCGCAGTTGAAATTTAAAGATAAGCAAGAGATGAGGCTAAGATGATCTATGTGGTAACAGATTAAAGTTGGAAACATCAATATACATTCATGCTTAGCTTAATATTGCTTCATATTACCTTAACACACATGGTTATGTAGAGAGATACTTATAGATATGTCCATATACGTGGGGAATGTACACACATGTTATCTCTTTGCTCTGTCAGCTGAGAAGATCTAGAAGCAATGACATCCGGGCAGCAATTAGCACACCCCACACCCAGATCCTGCTGTCTAATGCTGTTCTCCACTAAAAAGACCTAGTTATCCTTGAAGAAATAGCTGATTCTAGGACTGGGGCAGTAAATATACAAGATGTATATACAAGGCCATCTTATAGTGTCAGAAAGTAAGGAAGTTCCAAAAAAATATATAGCATGGGGATACCTCAGAGTGGCACACGAGCCACTGAACTGAAAAGAGTTCACAAGGGTCAGGACTAGAGCAATTTGAGGAACAAAGTAACTAACGTAGAATTAGATTATGACCCAAAGTATAAAATAAAAATCCGTGAGTTCTTCTGATATAAATAAATAATTGGATACATAAATAAATGCGGGAGAATAGATAAATCTCCAGTGCAAAAGAATTCCAAATAGTTTATGTAGTACTCCATCTTAAGCATAACTCTCTATTCCTTAGTTGTGGGCTGAGCATATTGACTTCCTTCCAAAAAGTACAATATGGAGAAGGGAAAACAGTAATTTTACAATGGAGAAACCTGAAAAACACTACCTCAGCCTGGTGATCAAGGTCGACCTCAGCATTCATAATGCATATTGATACTTTGTACACTTGATGTGATCTGACAAAATAACCCTTCTACTCTTGTGGTCTTCCTCCCCCAAACACATAATCCCAATATTATCATGAAACATGCATCAAACAAATTCTAGTAGCGGGCATCCTACACAAGCCTAACTACTCAAAATTGCCAAGGTCATGCAAGGAAAATCTGAGAAGCTATCAAACCCAAGAGGAGCCTAAGGAAACATGGCAACTAAATGTAATGTGATGTTTTGGATGAAATCCTGGAATAGAAAAAGGACATTAGGTAAAAACTAAGGAACTGGACTAATGTATGGACTATAGTAAACAATAATGTATCAATATTTGTTCACTGATTGTAACAATGTAACATACTAATATAAGTTGATCGTCACAGAGGGAAATGGGTATAGTGTATATGGAAACACTTTATACTATCTTCTCAATTTTTCTGTAAAATTAAAACACTTCTAAAAAATAAAGTCTATAAAAACGTTGTGTTTTCTTGTTTTATGATTATGTGCCTGTATTTCCTAATAAATATGTAAATTTGCTTTGCCTTCCTTGATACTGATATTAAAGAAAATACTAAGTAACTCTGAAAGAATTTGTAACTCCAATTTAACAAGCAATAATTCTGGGTATTAACTTTTTAGGAGAACCCACTGAATAAATCAAAGCAAATTGTCTTTAAAGGCTGAATTTCTTTTCAGTGTTTAATCTTTTCTATGATTAATGCATACCACAAGCATGGTTCTCTTTCAAAGGGCAGAAAACATTGCTTGTAGGCAAGGTCTAAAATACAGTGAAATATTCATGTATGATGCTATAACAACTTTAATGTATTTTATGTTTTCAAAATGATGAAGTGTTATTTCAGTCAATAAAGTATTCACTTTTATACATTTCCTACCCACCTTTTCCCAGAACACCCACAAGGAAATGATACTATCATCTGATATTAGGCTCATCAATTTAAATTGGAGTTTTTGGTAGCTGTGGTTGCCAACGGTACTGGAATGTGTGATACTTTTACAAATCCTCTCCATGGCAAAATCTGATCTTCACAAGGTACATCACAGTACGTGCCTAAGGCCAATGACATAGAGCTTTGTAGCTAGATTACCAAGCATTTTACTTAGAGGCACAATAGAATGTAGAAAAGGCCATTTCTCCTTCTGTCTTTTTCTGCTCAAAGGTCACTCACCATCTCAGAAGTTTTCCATAAACTCAGACTATATAATGTCACTTAATGTGAATGTAGCTCAACATTCTGTTTTAGTACAGCTAATCTCACATTATTTTATTGGTCCTAAATATGTAAATCATCAGCAAAGTTTTGTACTTAACTTTTTTTTTGGATGTGGACCATTTTTTAAAGTCTTCATTGAATTTGTTACAATACTGCTTCTGTTTTATGTTCTGGTTTTTTGGCTGCGAGGCATGTGGGACCATAGCTCCCCGACTAGGGATTGAACCCACACCCCCCTGCATTGGAAGGCGAAGTCTTAACCACTGGACCGCCAGGGAAGTCCCTGTACTTAACTTTTAAAAATAATTAAAATAAGCTATTCAACACATTTTTCCTAAAAAAAAAAAAAAAAAGTAATTCCTCTTAGGCTGGCCCTGGACACATACATGACTTTGCCATTTTTTCCATGGATTATTTTCTTATCTGTTCTACTGTGTCACATTTGTTCTACCTTCTCAAAAAGAAGCATTTAAAAATTCATCTACGCGTTCATGCATTCATACATTTATTAAATAAATCTACTGAACACCTACATATGGCACAGAAAAGGAGGCAGAAAACTAATCTGGGTTGCACAGAAAGTAATGAACTCAGTTAAAATTTTTGGTGAAAACAGGTGTTACTCAATCTACTGGAAATTACATTTCATTATGGGGACTCACACACTCAAGGAAAACCAAGACCTAAATAATAATAAAGTAATAAAAGCACTAGCCATTTACTGAGTGCCTGCTTTTACCTGACTCTGAAACTCTAAAATCATTACGGATGTTTTGAGGATTGTCTGATATAATTGTAATTTCTATTTTACAGATGAAAATAACAAGGTTCAGAGACATTAGGTTACTTGCCTAAAGTGAAGTGGCCCAGAAACTACACAACTGGAAATTGAACCTTAGATTTCATAATGCCAAAATCTGTGCTTTTAATCACAATGTGCGTGTGTGTGTGTGTGTGTGTGTGTGTGTGAGAGAGAGAGAGAGAGAGAGACAGAGAGAGAGAGAGACAGAGAGAGACAGAGAGATAGAGAGAGAGAAAGAGAGAGAATGTGTTTAATAGAGAACTTCTGAGAAATGGCAAGAAAACTGCCAGGTACCCATAAAACAATAATTTAGGAGCTTCTTACTATACAAGTAATTGTTAATCATATGGCTGAACTAAGGATCTCTCACTTTTGAACTAAGACATCAAAAGCTTCCAGAAGTTGAGTCTAAATTTTACACTTACATAAGATACTTCATACAGAATGCTAAAGTATACTAACTAAAGAGTTCTGAAAATACTGGAAGCATTCATACTAGTATGATTTCATAATGTGGATAATAGAGGATTTAAGAAATTGGCAGATGCAACTGCAGACTCATTTCTTATCATTTCTGTGAAGGGCAAGATAAATCAATAAAATGAGAAAAATGAAAAAAGAATGGCTAGCAATTTTAGGTAGTTTGCTTCATCTCCATACTAGGAAAGACTAAGCAAAAAAAAAAAACTTCTCGAAATTTTATTTTGAAAGCACCTACAAGTGTATATGGTCTTTTTATACCAAATAACTTGGAATTATGAACTGTCCAATAAGTCTAATCTTCTCTGATGATAAAATTGCTGGCTTTATTTGAAACTATGAAATGAAAAGTGAGGTAATAATCAGAAATTCTTAAGAAAAGGAGTAGACAAAACAAAATTCTAAGAGTTGTGTCAAAAAATATTTTGAAACGAACATAAAATCCCCATTACTGGTACAGAGCTTTTAAAACTTTATCTTGGTTTTAAGCTTTAATAAACATTGATATGTTTACATAATTACTGTCATAAGGAAGACACAATTTTAGGTCAGCTTTCTTCATTCTTTCTTTATTAAGCATTATTTTATTTTGCTCCATCATCTTGTAATTATAATATAGTAACTGTGTCACTTTCTACTAAGTGGATATAATTTCCTAAACTGTTTTCCTATTCTTAACAATTAAAGGTGTTTCCAATGTTTTGTTATTACAAATGACATGACAATGAGCATCTTTATATAATAATTTTCTGGATTATAAATTATTTATCGGCATAAGCTTCCAGAATTAGAATTAATGTGTAAAAAGCTATTAACATTTTTATCTTGCTAGACATTGCCAAATTACTTGTCAAAAGATGGAACCAAATTATATTGCAAAAATCTTTGCCAACAGAAAACATTATATACAATTTTTGATTTTGCTGAATTATTAAGTTGGAAACCTATGTTCCATTTCTTTGAATTCTTTGATAACAGCGTGCTGCTGCAGGCTGCGAGGGCAGCCACGTCCATGAAGGCTCCCCAGAGTTGGAGCGGGGAAGTGGAAAAAGGTAAAAAAAAAATACTAATTGTATTTTCCCTCGATTGTTATCTCTCATTCTTTTCTGCCTCTGTGTAACTTATATCCAGGTAGCTGGAGAAACATCATGTGGCAGGGAAAATTGGTATTCCAATAAATTAATAAACACCAACTTCAAATGGATTTTCAAGACTGGAAATATTGCTCTGACTTACAGTAAGTTCTTTCTAATTCTCCTTAAGGACTATTTTCTTAGAAGCTTTCCCTACCCTCCTCAAATTTTCCTCCATCCTCTCTACTTCCTTCACTCTGAGCTGGTGAGGCGCTTCCTAACTCATTAGGAACACAGAAGTCAGTAAAGAGTCCACTGCCAAATCCGTTAATTCATTAGCATTTGCATTGATCTTTCTATTCCCTTGCACTACAGGAGTTCAAGTTCAAAGGCCACGTGCACTACAGATAGCATTTCATTTTCTCTCATCTTCTCAAGTACTTCACAGCACTGCATTTTCTACAACCCATCTACTCCTTATGAATGATTCTTGCCAAAATTCAACCTCATTCTAGACTAGTAACTCCAACTTAAAATGTTAAAAACTATACGTGTAACACGAAAGCCTCCCTCCTCCTCTAATCCCTGCATATCTTCTTTAGCCAATTCATGTCTGAACTTTTCGAAATTGTTATCATCATATATTGTTTCCATTTCCTCACGTCCCATCTACTCTATAATTTACATCCATCTGACTTCCCTCACCGTAATCTCTCTGCCCACTGTCCTGAAATTTTACTTATGAAGGTCACCAGCGATCTCCATGTCAGTATAGCCAATGAATAGTTTTTCTCCTATTTCTAGGCTCTTTCCTTCTTTAAAAAAGAAAAAGAAAAACAAAAACCATTTTTTTTCCTCTATCCTTTCACACTCTCATCATCTTCTGTCCTGGTATATTTTACTGGCTTTCCGTGTTTAATCTGATTTCTAACATTCTATGAGTTTCCTTTATCTTCAATGGAATAAACCACTATATGAAGGATTATTCTCAACAGTTAGTTCTCATAATAACAGTACTAGTAGCAGCAGTCAATACTTCTATAATGCTTATCATCTGCCAGACACTATTCTAAGACACTGTTTAAATACATATATATAGACACACACACACACACACACACACACACACACACGAAGTTTTCCTCCTCATAGGCGTATGAAATAAGCCGATTATTATACCCATGTTACAAATGAGAAAACGGAGGCAATGAGAGGCCAAGGTCACATGATCAGTACTTGGTGAAGCCCCGCCTGAGTTAATGCTGGAACTTTAGAGGAGACAAGTTAAATAATGTCTCACAGATTGGCCTTAAAAGTGAGCAACACTTAATTAATGACTTGTGAAAGTATCAGAAAAAAAGGGGACATTTTAAATTGAATGGGATCTACTAAGTCATGGATCAGTAACTAAGAATGACTCTTATTGAATGAAATTATTTTTCATTATTCTTTTGAAAGAAGAATAATCTTGTGTTAGTGTTTCACAGTTTTTTTTTTCATTCACATATTTATTCTTTATTAGACACACATTTCCTACACACCTACGTGCCAGTGTCCGCTGCAAGCCTTGGAAGCAAAAAATTACAAAGTCCCTGCTCTTAAGCAAATGTCCAGTGGTGGAGGAAGACAGAGTAAACATGTAAATAAATGTGGTACAGTGACAGAAATACGACTGGACAAAGGGATGGAGAGGCACTGAGGAGGCAGGTCTCTTTGGTCAAGATAGTAGTGGTGGCGTTTGAACCGAGACCTTAACGATAAGAGGGAAATTGGTCTGGGTAGATGGATTAGCCAATCTAAAGCTGGGAGAGCAAGAAGTAGAGCTTGTTGCATCTGAGGGACTGAAAAGGACAACTGTGCCTCGAGCCCCATGAAGGTCAGGGAAAGATGTAGTAAGTGACCAGAGCACACGATCCCTGTGAGCCTGGCTAAGTAGTTGAAAATTTCATCTCTTTACAATAGATAGCCTTTAGAGGTTAGAAGCAGTGCAATAATAGCGTCTGATTTGTGCTTTTTAAAAGACTACTTTGACTGTTGAATGTCCTACAAAAGCAAAATACCTGTGTCTCTATGAAGCGCAGATAGTAAATTTTAAAAAGCCCAATGAGCTCATAAGCAGTTGGTTGACTAACTGTTATCATTTATCTTAACTAGACTTCATTAATAGAAGCTTGGTGACCTTGGGGTCCTGGGACATATTAGATTAGGGCAACCCAGCTATTTTCAAATAGTGTGATTTGAAGAATCCTTGAAATTGTTAGGGTCCAGGAAGATTATTTTATTGCTGGGGCTGGATGGGAAGTTTAGAATAAGAAAAGAAGGTATGATGGCTGGCTTCCATCTATTCTCCCTTTCTCTGGGAGAAATGATGGTGGGGTGACTACTTTGCTGTTGACCCAATGCTTCAATTTCAGAGCTGGTTCAATCCAGTAACTATTTGCTGAACAACTATTATATGTTAGGCACCCAGCTGGAACTGGGAATATAAAGAGAATAATTAATAAGAAAAGCAGGTATTACTAACAAGAGACAGGCACTGTGCTAATGCTTAACACGCACCATCTCAAGTTACATTAATTTACACACTAACCATATGAGGTAGATGCATTTATTATACCATTTTCCAGGTGAGAAATCTAATCCCTTTAAGGGGCTTAAGTTACTTCTCCAAGGTTACACAGCTAGTTAGGGGCATAGGCAGTATTTGGACTCAGGTCTGGTATCAGCACCAATTCTCTTAGCCATTATGCTCTCTAAGGACCTTACTTGAGAAGTTCAGATTATACATATATGGGTACAACCAACCCTAAGACCATCTGGCAAAACTGGCTGCTTGAGAAGTCCTGGATTTATGTAAGATGCTCTTGGAATGGAGAAGATCGTGAAGGAGGGTCCCCAAAACACACTCTCTATACTAAGGGGCAACAGAAGAGAGAAAGAATTAGCCTACAGCAGTATGATACTGAGGACCAAGAAACAGTGTTTCTCTCTTTTGTGAACAGTTATTAAATTATTTCTACTTCAGAATATCAGAAAGAAATCACAGGACTATGGACAGTTTGCTGAGCCACCCTATCTATCTTAGCGTGAATCCTGGCAGGTGTAGAGCTCATAGTATGACCCTGGCACCTAAGTGTAGTTAAGTAAGCTTTCATTTTTCTTCGGCCTTAAAGCAAAGCAGCTTTCTGATAGGTATAATTTAGGAAAGTCTTCCAAGAAAATAGTTAAAGTCCACTTTAAATATCTCAGAGAAAAGCAATTTTGCAAAAGATCTATCAGCAAAAGCAAGGCCAAACACACCAATTATTGAGTGAGACTTGTACTGTTATATCATTGCTCATGTTGTTTCTTTATGCATTTACCTGGAAGAAGGCTTTTAATGTTCAACAATTCTCCAAGAGATAAAGACCCACACTGATGTGCCAGAAAGAGCTTTGCCCTGGAATTAGATCAGTTTAGGTTTGGCTACTTACTAGAATTAGGTAACATTCTTAATCTTTCTGAGCCTGTCTCCTATCTGCAAATAGGGATACCACTATCTATTACAGAGGGATGTGGTTAAATTAAATGACACATGTAAGTGAAATATATCCTTCCAGGCTGAGAACATACCTAGTAAATGTTAAGTGATCTGCAAATATTCTGCTTTCTTGAAACGGATGAAACCTGTTATCATGATTTTAACCAATGGTCTAAATATCAAGACAATATTTAGTTAAAAGTTATAGTTGTTCTTTCACTGTCCACCCGCATTTTAACATATTCTAACCTATTCTCCTTGATAAATTGTGTCAATATTAGTAACATTTGTCATTTCAGCTATTACTGTTCATATGTTTAAAATATTTCAATGTGATATAAGTCGTTACTCAAAGGGATGCCTAGCTGGCTTTGTCAAAGATTTATTTTAAGTAAAAATAAAAGACTCATTTTCACCAAGTTTGACTGAACAGTGTATTCATTAACTGTATGAACTTTCTGGCCAACCCAATACAGTAGCCAAGACATGGAAACAACCTCAGTGTTTTCTTGTGGATGAATGGATGAAGAAAATGGGGGTGCATACAACCTACTATTAGTCAGCCATGATAAAGAAGGAAATCTGGCTATTTGTGACCACATGGGTGGGTTTGGGGGGCATTATGCTAAATGAAATGTCAGACAGAGAAAGATAAATACTTTATGATCTCATATGTGAAATCTAAAATACTGAACTCATGATAGAAAGAATGGAATGACGGTTGCCAGAGCTGGGGGTTGGAGGTGACGAAAATGAGGGAAGATGATCAAAAGGTAAAAACTTCTAGTTATAAGACAAGTGAGTAATGGTGATGTAATGTACAGCTCGGTCACTACAGTTAACAATACCGTATTTTATGTTTGAAAGTTGCTAAGAGAGTAGATCTTGAAAGTTCTCATCACAAAGATAACATTTGTAATTATGTGAATTAAGGTTAACTAAACTTATTGTGGTAATCATTTCACACACACTATATATATATTAATCATCACATTGTACACCTTGGACGGATACAATATTATATATCAATTAAATTTAATTTCCGTCTGGCCCGTCATTTTCCAAAGGCCACTCAAGATCAGGGGACAGAACGCCTCCTCTCCAAGTGTCCTGCCAGCCCACCCACTCAAGATCAGAGGGACAAAATGCCTAACTAAAACAAAACAAAAGAGAAACACAAAAAAACTGGAGAGAGGGAGGAAAGGGTGCCCTGAAAAAGAAAAAAAAATTTTAAAAACTAAGTACGTTGACAGAGCTAAGAAGAAACTACCAGGAAAAAGAAACCCTACGTGTCAGATCCTAAAGTACAGAAGGGCAAGCCCGCCGGCAGTCCAGGCCCGGGGGGACCGGGGTCCCCAGCCCTGCAGAGCCAACCGCAGACCGGCTCGGGCGCCCCTCGGAAGCGCGGGGTCCCCGCGGCCGAGTCGGCGACCCCGGCCGGCGCCGGCTCCCCTCTGCCCACCCTGCGCGCGGGGGCTGGAAACTGCCGCGGAGAACCACGGCGGGGCGGGAAGGGGGGCTCCAAAGAGGGTCTGGCGACTCGAGTCGCTCCGTTTCTCGGTGGGCTCAGCGCGCGCCGTGGGGGAACAGGAGCGGGGGTCCGGGAGGAGGGGACGGGTGGCACTTACGTAGACCGGCAGCGGCCACGGGTAGACGGCGGGCTCGGTCCCCAAGAGCGACTCCAGCCTCAGCTCCAGCTTCTCCCCCATGTCTTCGCGCGCGGGCCCCGCACCGCGCTAGTCTGGCGGTTGGGGGAGGGGCGCGGCGCCGCCGGCGGGGGCGGGGCAGACGGGCAGGCGGGAGGCTGAGGGGGGCCTGGTCTGGGCCTCAGCTGCCGCCACAGCGCTCCCGTCCGGCCCCCGGCTCCCTCTTTGTGCTCACAGGCCCGGGGCCTCCAGCGCTGCTGCGAACTCGGGCCGGCGTGAGGCGACCACAATGAGCCGGGGGCCGGGCTGAAACACTCCCGGCGCGCGCGGCCCGCCCCGTGGACTCGCACGCTCTCACGCACGCACGCTCCCACGCACGCACGCACGTACGCACGCACATACGCACGTCATCGGCTGCCCCTGGCCACACCCACCGGCCCGAAGTGGGGACCCGGCCAAACCTCTCAGGGCCAGTGGTGGCGAGTTCGACTCCCGACCTCGACGTACCGTGACACAACCCCTCCCCCCCAATAATAAGACTATAATTCCTATTAAATATGACAGCTGGAATCCCGGCTTCTGTTCACAAAATTGCCGTGTATTTAGCCTATGCTAGGCACCAGACCGCGGACGCTCAGTACTGGCCAAAAAGGAAATGCCCTGCCCTCATAGCACTGCCATTTTAATTGGAATAGTAGTGACAATGGTCAAGGGAGAAAATAAAGTGTCATCATCGCCACGGGGATGGTTAATCTCATGTGCGCACTGCGTGGGGCCCCGGCAACCACAAACATTATTCCAGATGTGGCCAGGAAGGGATTTTTCAGAAGAGATTAACACTGAAATTGGTCCACTTTGCGTAAAGGAGGAACGAATACAAGGAATTTATATATGCAGTACATGTATATTTTTATTCTACATGCTTTTCTATGTAGGTGTATATGCGTGTCTATATGTATGTACGTGTATGTATTGCATATATTATATGTGTATGTATGTATACTGTATATATACACACCTAAATATCTTTCTATGTGTGTATATATGTATGATATAGACGTACCTAGGTGTGTACATTGCATATGTTATACGTATGTGTACATACTGTATATACACAAACGATGCATTTCATATGTGTGTATGTATAGTGTATCTGTATGTGTCTATTGTATATATTACGTGTATATGTGTGTATACATACTGTATATATACAAACTATGCATTTTATATATGTGTGTGTATATATGTGTTTGCGTATTGTATATACTATATGTGTATATGTCTGTATGCGTACTGCATATATACACAGCTGTATATTTTTGTATGCGTGTACATATGTACGTGTGTGTGTATATACACACACACCCTATGGATTCTGTTTGTCTGGAGAACCCTCACTGATACGGCCACTTATGACAATTGAGCACCTGCTCTTTGCCAGCCAGGGAGCCAAACGCTTGTCCTTTCTGTGTCTCCCTTAAGTGTCACAAGTCCCGGGAGGGAAGGTGATGCCGCTCCTACCAGTTGAGGTGCCTCAGGGACAGAGAGGTGCACAGGGCGGGGGGGCTGGAGCCTGGTGGAGCCCAGGTGCAGTTCTAGCAGCAGTACAGCCTAGCAGTCCCACTTCCCCGGGTGCCTCTCACAAAGACGCCGAGGGAGAGACGGGGTCTGAAGGAGGGGATGAGGAAGCTTCCGTGGGTCCGCAAGCCCAGACCAAGGCTGACTCGTCAAGGGTGTTAGAGGTCAGGACTCTGGTTACCCTGGGGATGGGGTTACACAGAGCCATTCCCATTCGGAAAAAGTATCCATTCTGCTCTTGTTTGTATGTTTACCCCCCTCCCCCAAATCTTTTAAAAACAGATTCTCTTGGTTGCTGGGAGCACACAAGGGGAAGTCGTGTGTGAGGGGGTGTGATCCAGGGGACAGGGAGGATAAGCCCCCCCCTCGTAGGGCCGGGAGTGGCTCAGCTTTGTGAGCTAAGGATGGCCTGCGAGGTCCCAGAGAGAAGGGTCCCTGCTCCGTCCCTGCTCCGTCCTTGCTCCGTGCACCCCATTCCCAGCCTGAGAAGTCCAGAGCCCCCCGCCCCCGCACACACACACACCAGGGAGGAGTGCCAGTCACAATGGCTCCCAGGCTCCGGCTCCAGGGCTCCCGGCACTAGGAGCTATTTTCAGCTTTCATGCCCTAGGACACGGCCAGAGCTATTGTCTCCGGAAACTCTCTGTCTGTCTCTCGCCCGCCCGCCATCCCTCCCTCCCTCCCTCCTCCGCCTTTTCCCCTCCCGCTCCAGCTGTCCTGCCCTCCACCCTGCATTTCTACACAGGGTGGCTCACAGACAGCTGCTCCCCGTGCCCACCCGCCACCATTCGATGGATGTCAAAGCAAGCCCTGGGGACTTCCCTGGAGGTCCAGCGATTAAGACTCCGAGCTTCCACTGCAAGGGGTGCGGGTTCAAAGCCTGGTCAGGGAAATAAGATCCCACATGCCGCCCAGCACGGCCAAAGAAATAAATGAGTAAAAAATAAAGTTATAGTGATGAAACAGCCCTAGTGGTGCAAGGACGGGACGTATAGCTCTATGGTAGAGAATAAAGGTCCAGAAACAGATAGATGAGAACTTGATATGACAGAAAGTGAGGAAATTAAGGAGTTTTCAATAAATGGCATTAGGACAATTGCATATCCATGTGGGGAAAAGTAAATTAGAAAAAAAGAAAACAAGCAAGCCCTGGTCAGGTGTGACCTTGGGCCCAGGGCCATTGGCACACGTTGTCGTGTGGGACGTTCTTCCTTAGACTCCTCCCTCCCTCCTGTGTCACTGTCACTTCCTCCAGAACCTTCCTGGACTCCCCTACACAAGCCCGGGGTGTGCCCTCACCCGCCCACCCTGGATCACCGGAATTCCAATCCTGGCCCACCCTTCCCCGCCAGGTGAAGAACTGTGCCTGGTCAGTAAGACCGTAGAGGTCCTTGGCCATTGCTATTGCAGTTGGAATTGTTACTGTGTTTACACAGGGTGACCAACACCCGCCCCCACTTTGCCCAGGACCGCTCAGGTTTGAGCGCTGGAACTATGGGGAAACCCTCATTTCTGGGGAACCCAGAAGGCTGGTCAGCCTATTTAGGATGGATCTTTCACTTGATATCCCAATCCCCGAGAGCCAGAAAGGGAATCTCCCCCCTCCTTCCATGGTAACCTTCATTCATTCATCCACTCATCCCTTTATTCAACTCCTTTATTCAGCAAGTATTTATGAAGCATCTACTACATAGCAGACACTCTTCTAGGTGCTGGGGACAGTAAACTGAGAAGGTGTGATTTCTTACATGGGGATGATGTCTCGGAGACCACTGCAGGGCATGGGAGGTGGGAGAGGGAAGGGGCAGTTCTAAATGCAGGCTCTGACGGGATTGGGGCAGACCTTGCCCTAAGCCAGGCTGGTTGCTTCAACACAGCTGTCCTCACCCAGGGCCATCCTGCTTCCGCCTCCCCCAGGTCTTCAGTGATGTCTGGGGAAAATCTGTGGTTGTCACAACTGGGGGGGAGGGGACCCTGGAATCAAATGGGTGGGGACAGGGATGCTGCTGAACCCCACACAGTGCCCAAGAGGGGCCCCCAGCAGAGAATGACCCGCCCCAAATAACCCCAGTGCCATGGGGGAGACTCTGCACTAATATTATTCAGACCCGCTTGTGCCCCGAGATTCCTGCACAGGCTGGGACTCTAACCGGGTCACCTCTGTATCCCGAGGTGACCTAGAGTGGGGCAGCCAGGAGGGCTGAGTATCAGGGATGAAATGACCAATCTCTGTGCCCACTCTCCCCGCCACACCCCAGGGTCGATGGCCTCTATCTCCTCCCTGTGCAGCTAGCTTTTCCCTGAGCCATTTCTTCTTGTCAAGGTCCCTGTCGCAGGTTGTGTTCCCCGAAGATGACGTTGAGAGCAAGGATTGGAGTGCACGTGGTTGATGTGAGACGTGCAGAGAACAGATACAGCTGCCATAGGGTCCCGCAATTCCACTCCTGGGCATAGATCTGGAGAAAACTCTAATTCAAAAATATACATACACCCCTGGGATTTCCCTGGTGGTCTAGCGGTTAAGACTCTGTGCTTCCAGTGCAGGGAGCATGGGTTCCATCTCTGGCCAGGGAACTAAGATCCCACATGCTGTGTAACAAAAAAATAAAGAAAGAGAGAGAGAAAGAAAGAAAGAAAAAGAAAGAAAGAAAGAAAAAGAAAGAAAAAAGAAAGAAAAAAAGAAAGAAAAAGAAAGAAAAGATACATGTACCCCAGTGTTCATTGCATCACTATTTATAATAGGCAAGATGTGGAAGCTGCCTAAATGTCCACTGATGGGTGAGTGGATAAAGAAGATGTGGTACATATATACAATGGAATATATTCAGCCATAAAAAGAATGAAATAATGCTATTTGCAGCAACGTCGTGGATGGACCTAGAGATTATCATACTAAGTGAAGTAAGTCAGAAGAGAAAGACACATATATGATCTCTCTTATATGTGAAATCTAAAATACGACACAAATGAACTTGTCTACGAAACAAAAACAGACTCACAGACATAGAGAACAGACTTGTGGTTGCCAAGGGGGAGAAAGAGTGAGGGAGGGTCGGATTGGGAGTTTGGGGTTAGCAGACGCAAACTATTAAATATAGGATGGATAAGCTACAAGGTCCTACTGTCTAGCACAGGGAACTATATTCAATATCCTGTGATAAGCCATAATGGAAAAGAAAAAGTTTTATTTATAGGTTCCATCCCTAACTGAGCTGGCCCATCCCCTCCCATGGTTCTAAGTGCAGCCCGAGGCTGCAGACTTCCCACCCTGGTCTTCAGCTCCAGAGCAAGCCACCTGCAAACCAGCCGCATCTTCCCAGGGGCTGGCAACTCTCCTTTGCTACTGATTCCAAGACACATCCAGATAGCACAAATGTGACCATGAAAACAAACTCAGCCATGTTCAAATCAGGGAAATAACATTCTTATCTCTGTTTAGTAGTTGCTTAATTTTAGAATAGCTTAGAGTTACAAAAAAGTTGCAAAGATCTGTACAGAGTGTACAGAGTGCTGTGGACCCCCGACCCAGTACCCCTATTTCCAACACGTTAGTACTTTAGTACGTTAGTACGACATGCTTATCCAACTAAGGAACCGAGATGGATACGTTATTATTAACTGAAGTCCACACTTTATTAGAATTTCCCTAGCTTTCCCCTAACACCCTTTTTCTGTCCCAGTCTCCTCTGGGCTGTGACATTTCTCAGACGTCCCTGGGTTTTGATACCTTGAAAGTTTTGAGGAGGACTGGTCAGGTATTTTGTCCCTCAATTTGTCTGTCTGTTGGTTTTCTGATGTTTTTCTTATGGTTGGGCTGGAGTTATGGGGTTTGGGGCGGAAGATCCAGACAGAGATAAAAATGTCATTCTCCTCAGGTCACATCGTCAAGGATACACACCATCAAGGATACACACATCAAGGATACACACCATCAACGGGACTTGTGACAAACAATTTTACCCTTGATCACCTGGCCAGTAGCGTCTTTTTTTTTTTTTTTTTTTTTGCTGCGTTGGGTCTTCATTGCTGCACACGGGCTTTCTCTAGTTGCGGCGAGCAGGGGCTCCTCTTTGTTGCGGGCATGTGCTTCTCATTACAGTGGCTTCTTTTGTTTCGGAGCACGGACTCTAGATGTGCGGGCTTCTGTAGTTGTGGCATGGGGGCTCAGTAGTTGTGGCTCCCAGGATCTAGAGCGCAGGCTCAATAGTTGTGGCCCACGGGCTTAGTTGATCTGCGGCACATGGGATCTTCCCGGACCAGGAATCGAACCCGGGTCCCCTGCATTGGCAGGTGGATCCTTTTTTTGTTTTCTTTGTTCCGTTTGGAACCAAAACTTTAATCCCAAGGAGTCTCACAAAACATATTACAAATGACAGCATGAAAAAAAAATTGCACAGTAACTCAAAGTTCAGCTCTACAATATACTCTTAATCTGGCAGGACACTGGTGTCTTGATAATCTCAACTTCCAAAAAACTTTACAAAGAGCTATGTATTCATGTACAGCAATCACAGAGGGGACTTATGACCTAACTCAAAGGTTAACTAACTTCCTTGAAACTTCGTAGATGCTAAACTCACTGGACAACCTCTTGTCCAGTGTGAAGACTAGTGGAATTCTTAAACCTCTAATCTAGGGTAAGGGTGCGGCTTTCATTTCTCCCTGCTGGCTTGTGTTCACAGCACCTTTTAAAGACTGCTTGCTTGACTACAGCTGCATACCACATCCCAGCTACAGAAAGTCTTTTCAATGTTTGCCAGTGTTGTTTCCATAATAATAAACATCACACTTTAGGTGGGCAGGAGTTAGAGTTTTATTATCAGTCTAGGCAAGACCAAAAATTCAAAGCAAATTCAATTCTGCTTAAGAGAACATTGTAAAGAAACAATTCTTCATATTACATGCCTCATATCACCCATTTCAAACCACAGAGATTGACACCTTTATGTGTCACTGTCCCAAGAGACACACAAACGGGAACAGCTAAAACATTTAAAAAGTGCATCAAGCTTCGGAAGTCTCAAACGAAACTTGAATTTTCTGTACATACTCCTGTCAAATGAAGGTATTTCCTGTGCACCACTCCTCTTGCAAAGTGGTCTGCTATTTCCTTTCATTTGACCTGGATCGGCTAGGAGACCTAGAGAAAGATCGGGACGGCTTGCGATTTCTCTCCTGGGACAGTGATCTCTCTCTTCTCCTATATCTACTAAAGGGACCTGCTCCGGCTGCGGGAGAAGCTTCTCCATCTTGGAGATCTGTGGTGAGGGGGAGGACTCCTCCTCCGATAATCATGTCGAGGGCGACGACCCCAAGAAGGAGGCGGCCACGATTTCGACTTCTCCCTTCCCCATTCGACAGGTCCACTCTTACTCGGCAGCCACAGAGTGTTCTCCCGTCTACTTCTCAGACAGCATCCGCTGCAACTCGGGGATCTTCATTTTCAACAAGAGTGAAGCCGGGAGGGTTTTTAGCAACCCACACACTTCGGAGTGGTCCATAATATCCTAAAGCTCGTTCGAATTCAGTCTTGTTACCACTGTTTCCAAGACTCCTTACATAAACGTTCCAGTCCAACGGACAGGAATCCCGATGCAAGACCCTCCTGGCTCCTGGCTTTCATGGGCCACACGGTGATCCCGGGCCTCTAAAATCTGGCAGCTGAATCGGCTCGCACAAGCTGGCCTGTGGGGATGCTTTTCTCCCTATGTGTCCAGCCCGGGGCCATGCTGTCTAGGCCCGACCTCCAGGGTGACAGGGTGAACCCCAGGTCCCTGGAGCAAACACTCAGAGCCCTGGTGACCAGACTCAGGGGGCTGGGGCGGCAGCTGGACATGTGTGGCCACCCTGGTGGTGTTTGGCCCCATCTGCAGTTCCAGTTCCAGCTGAGAAAGAGCCTCGCTGTGTTATTTTCTCCTGGTTGTGTAAGGATCCCCGGTGTCATTTGACAGAAATGTAGATGGTGTGTTCTTTCTCTCTTTTCTCCCTGCTTCCTCTCGTCCCTCTCCTCCTCCCTCTCTCCCTCTCCCTCTGTCCCTCTCTCTCTTCCCTCTCCCTCTTTCCTCTGCGTCTCTCTCTTTCCCTCTCTCCCTCCCCCCTCCCTCTCCCCCCTCCCCGTCCCTCTCCCTGTCCCTCTCCCAACTCCCTCTCCACCTCCGTCTCCCCCTTGCTCTCCCCATCCCTCTCCCTCTCCCCTCCCTCTCCCTCTACCTCCTCGCTCTCCCCCGTCTCTCTCCCTCCTCCCCCTCCCTCTTCCTGCCTCCCCCGTCCCTCTTCCCTCTCCCTCTCTTCTTTCCTCTCTCCCTGTCCCTGTTTCCCTGTTCCGCACGCTCTCCCTCTACCTCTTTCCCTCTCCCTGTCCCTCCACCTCCTTCCCTCTCCGGAGAGGGAAGGAGGTGGAGGAACACGGAGAGAGAGCACGAGAGGGAGGGGGGAGAGGGAGAGAGAGGGGTGAGAGGGAGAGAGGGAGAGAGGGAGGGAGCGAAAGACCGTCTCTCCCTCCCTCCCTCCCTCCCTCCCTCCCTCCCTCTCACTCCCTCCCTCCATCCCTCTCTCCCTCCCTCCCTCTATCCCTCTCCCTCCCTCCCTCTATCCCTCTCTCGCTCCCTCCCTCTATCCCTCTCTCCCTCCCTCCCTCTCTCCCTCTCCCTCCCTCCAACTCTCCCACTCCCTCCATCTCTCCATCTCCCTCACTCCCTCCCAGAGAGGGAGAGATAGAGAGGCAGAGACAAGGGAGAGGGAGAGAGGGAGAGGGAGAGATGGAGGGAGAGGGAGAGGGAGGGAGAGAGATATGGAGAGGAGAGGGAGAGGGGGGGTGAGAGGGAGATGGAAAGAGGTCTCTTCCTCCCTCCCTCTCTCCCTGTCCCTGTTTCCCTGTTCCGCTCTCCCTCTCCCTCCACCTCCTTCCCTCTCCAGAGAGGGAAGGAGGTGGAGGGAGAGGGAGAGAGGGAAAGAGGGAGAGGGAGAGCAGGAGAGGGAGGGGGAGAGGGAGAGAGAGGGGGGAAAGGGAGAGAGGGATAGAGGGAGGGAGCGAAGACGTCTCTCCCTCTCTCCCTCTACACCTCTCTCCCTCCCTCTCTCCTTCTCCTCCCTCTCCCTCCATGTCTCCATCTCCCTCACTCTTTCCCAGAAAGGGAGAGATGGAGGGAGAGACAGAGAGGGAGAGGGAGAGATGGAGGGAGAGGGAGAGAAGAAGAGAGAGAGGGACAGAGGCAGAGAGAGATAGAGAGGGAGAGCGGGAGAGGGAAAATGGTCTCTTCTTCCCTCCCTCTCCCTCTCTCCTCCGTCTCCCCCTCTCCTTCCCTCGCCCTTTCCCTTCCACTCTTCCTCTTCCTCCCTCTCCCTCCCTCTCTCCCTCGCCCTCACTCCCTCTCCCTCCATCTCTCCCTCGCCCTCACTCCCTCTCAGAGAGGGAGAGATGGAGGGAGAGGCAGAGACAAGGGAGAGGGAGAGAGGCAGAGGGAGACTGGAACAGGGAAACAGGGACAGGGAGAGAGAGAGGGAGAGGGAGAGAGGGAGAGAAGGAGGAGAGAGGGAGAGGGAGGGAGGAAGAGACCTATTTCCCTCTCCCTCTCTCCCTCTCCTTCTCTCCCTCTCCCTCCCTCTCCCTCTCTCCCTCTCCCTCTCTCCCTCTCCCTCCCTCTCCCTCCATCTCTCCCTCTTCCTCTCTCCCTCTGCCTTATCTCTGCCTCTCTGGGAGGGAGTGAGGGAGAGGGAGAGATGGAGGGAGGAGAGTTGGAGCCAGAGGGAGAGGGAGGAGAAGGAGGGAGGGAGAGGGAGAGAGGGAGGGAGAGAGGGAGGGAGGGAGAGACATCTTTCGCTCCCTCCATCACTCTCTCCCTCTCCACCCTCTCTCTCCCTCTCCCCCCTCCCTCTCCATCTCTCTCTCCCTCTCCCTCCACCTCCTTCCCTCTCCAGAGAGGGAAGGAGGTGGAGGGAGAGGGAGAGGGAAAGAGGTAGAGCCAGAGCGTGCGGAACAGGGGAACAGGGACAGGGAGAGAGGAAGGGAGAGAGGGAGAAGGGGAGAGGGAGAGGGAAAGGGGGAGAGGGAGAGGGGGAGGGAAAGAGGGAGAGAGAGAGAGGGACAGGGAGAGAGGGAGGGAGAGAGGCAGAGGGAGAGATGGAGGGAGAGGGAGAGTGAGAGGCAGCGAGGTAGAGGGAGAGAGGGAGAAAGGGAGAGAGAGAGAGAGAGAGAGAGGGAGAGCGGTAGAAGTGCTGAGGAGGGGGGCTCCCTCCCCCTCCCACTCCCATCCACTCCCTACTGCTTTCTCCTTTTTCTGCTTCAACAAACACCAGGCGCCTTTTAGATCAGCCCTGAAGTCAACGTTGATGCTTGGACAGCCTGACCTCCCCGCTGACTTCCAGCCCAGGACCACCGCTGGGAGATGAAGTCTGCGGGGCCCTGGGCGCAGGCTGCACAGGCACCTCCTCTGATGCCCAATCTCTCCTCGTTTACGAGGCAGCCGACACTCCCCTCCCTGACTCCCCAAGATTTGGGGCCTTTTTTAGTATGTGTCGATAATGCCATGAGCGACTATTTAACTCTTCCACGAGGACCCATCTCCCAAAATGCCGTGGTTTTCAGCCTTGGCTGCACTAGAGAACCCCCAGGGAAAGGAGAGACGTCTCTCCCTCCCTCTCTCTTTCTCTCCCTCTGTACTTCTGTCTACCTCTCTCCCTCTCCCTCTCCCTCTCCCTCTGGGGTGATGCCCGATGAGCTCAGAATCGCAGATGGACCCCCCCATCCCCTCTCTGTGGCTTGCATGGGGGATGCACCTTCTCACTGTGGCCCGGGCATGGCCTTGACATTCAGACATCGGGTCCTGCATGGACACTTGTGTTTGTTCCATAGCGCATGTGGCTGCAGTCTGTGCTTCTGTAGATGGGGGCTGTGCGTGAGCCCTTCACCTTCCCCGCAGACACCACTGGTGCTCGCTCGGCCTCGCGGGGGATGCGGGGGGCACGGGGGACAGTCTTGCGTCCCCACCTTCTTGGGCTACAGACAGGCCACGCTGGTGCTGTGGTGACGGGGGGCTCCCAGGAGAACCCCACTGCAGACCGGAGAGGTGGCCCCCGAGAAGGTGGCGTACGCCTGGGGCCGGGCCTCATCAGTGAGCCACGGGCCACCTGCAGCAACAGGTGTCTCACCGTCCAGGGGCTGGGTGTTCGGGCGCCGTGGGGTTGAGCTACTGTCTGCACGGCAGCCGTGTTTGTCTTGTTGAGCCCGGGGAGGCCCCTTGGTGGCTCCTGGAGAGCCTGGCCGCATTTCTTCCTGCCCTTGGCCTTAGAGCCCATCACGTTCATGCCGTTTCTGCTTCCAAAAGGACCTGTGTTAATAAAGGCCACGTGTTAGGACAGCACCAAAGTGTCTAGAAATCCGGGCCAGGAGGAGGAGGGAGGGAGATTGGCTGTGCCCGCCAGTGGCCTGGGAGCCCTGCCCGCCTGCAGAGACCTGGCCCGGGGCCCGTGGGGAGGGCGTGGCCCTCGGTCCCCAGCGCCTTCCGTCTCTGGCTTCCAGGAGAACTGCGTGATCCTCAGGGAGCTGGTGAGGCTGCAGGCCCTGAAGTCCCGCCTGCTGGGGTTCCGCACCATGCCGACTCTGTGCTGGAGATGAACACGGACAAGACCAGCCAGGTGGTGGCCACTGTCCTAGGTAACACCGCCTCCCCCTGAGTCCCAGTGGGGACGGGGTCAGGCGGACCTTGACCGGACGTGGTGCTGCCTGAGACCCCACTGTGTCAGCCCTTGGGGGTCACCATCCCAGACCCTTCATTCTGCCTCGAGGGGCGCAGGGTCGGGGGTGGCTGGGGGGCCGCCCCAGGGACGTAGCCGAGCCTCTCCCCTCCGCCCGCAGGTGAGCTGGCCCAGAAGCTGAAGCCCCTCGGGGAGCAGGAGCGGCCGTGATCCTGGGGCTAAAGAAGGCCGAGTGCCAGAGGCGGGGCCTGCACTTTGACGGCCCCATCAACGCCTGGGACCTGCGCTACTACGTGAACCAGGGGGAGGAGACGCGCTACCACGTGGACCAGTACCTGCTCAAGGAGTCTTTCCCCGTGCAGGCAGTCACACGCGGGCTGCTGGGCATCTCCCAGGAGCTGCTGGGGCTGACCTTCGACCTGGAGGAGGGCACGAGCACGTGTCACGAAGACGTGAGGCTCTAAACGGTCTGGGACGCGGCCTCGGGCAAGGTCATCCATCGGCAAGTTCTACCTGACCTCTATCCTCGGTGCGTGCGTGGTGGGGGAACCTGTCGGCCGTGGGCCGGGGCTCCTCTGTGGAAGCGGGGCCCCATCCACGTCCCTCCGCAGGGTGGGGAAGTCCGGGCACGCGGCCTGCTTCGGCCTGCCTACAGCACGATGGGAGCTGCCAGATCGCCATCGCGGCCATGGTGGCCAACTTCGCCAAGCCTACGCCCAACCTGCCCTCCCTGCTGCGGCATGATGAGCGGGAGACCAACTTCCACGACGTCGGGCATGCGATGCACCAGCTCCGCTCCCAGGCGCAGGGCTGCAGGCGGGGGCGGGGAGGGCCCGGGCATGCGTGGTCCTCAGGCAGGCCCTCGCCACGGGATTCTTTCACTGACATCACCCCACACGTGGTGACGCCCTCGGTGTCAGCTTCCATCATCAAACCCCAGGCACTGGGCGCGTAAATAACGGAAATGGATGTCCTCGAGGCTCTAGAGGCTGGAAGACCCAGATCAAGGAGTCAGGGCTGGTTCCCTGCATGTTAAATACATGTACTCAAGAGTTGCCTTTAAAAAAGACAAAAGAAAAGAAAGGAACGTTGCCTGCAAGTCTGCTGACAGCCGGTGATGAGAACCAGAGGGAAGGCTCTGGGGCCGGGGGCGCAGTGCCCTGTGAGCTCGGGGGCTGCTGCCAGTCTCCGTGGAGGCTCAGCAAGTCCCAGTGACTTCCCCACGTGGGGGGGCGCCAGCTGAGAGTCTGGGCCCAGGACCCACTGCTCGTTCAGTCTTCCTGTGGTCAGCCCTTCATCCTGAGAGCGATGCTCTCACAGGCTGCACCGGGGCGTGTGGGGACAGTTTACTGAGCCGTACAGACGTCACTACTGCTTTGGACCATTTCCATCATCCCGAAAATGTCCCTCACGCCCTTAGCTATCACTCCGTCCCCTCGCCAGCCCCTGACAACCAGGAACCCACTCGCTGACTCTGTGGATCTACCTGCTCTGGACGTTTCTCCTCAGTGGGGTCACGCCCTGTGTGTCCTTCTGTGTATGACTTTGCTCGCTGAGCATCGTGTTCTCAGGGTGTACCGACGCGGCAGCGAGCGTCAGGGCTTCACCGCATTGCGTGGCTGAGGGACGTAAAGAAGACAAGAGAAAAGAAAAGCACGTTGCATGCAAGTCTGGTGACAGCCGGTGATGAGAACCAGAGGGAAGGCTCTGGGGCCGGGGGCGCCGTGCCCTGTGAGGCCCTGGCGCTGCTGCCAGTCTTGGTGGGGCACGGGCAGCACCGTCCCTCAGGAGCTGCTGGACAAGCTCATCAAGTCCCGGGAGGCCAACCCAGATGCGGCCGGACCGAGGGAAGGGAAGGGGGCTTCCGGTCTGCCCGGCTGGCAAGCGCGGCCTGGACACGGTGCCAGCCCCCCGTCTCCTTCAACCTGTGCCAGATCGTCCTGGCCAAGGTGGTTCAGGCCCTGCACACGCAGACGCCCGCGGACCCGGCCCAGGAGAATGCCCGCCTCTGCCAGGAGATCCTGGGGTTCCCAGCCATGCCAGGTAGCCAAGCGCGCGCCGGGCTCACCTTAGCGGTCGGTTGGCGGCTACTGCCCAGGTCAAGAGGATCGTCTGGTGGTGTGTGAATGGGGACCGACTGACGGGCTCCGGCCGAGGCCCGCTGCCCTCTGGCCTCCTCCTGCCACGGCTCCTTGGCTGGTCCCTCCAGCTGTGGCCCACGGAGTCCGAGGGTGGAGTGGGAGCCTCTGCACATGCTTTCTAGAGAGCCTGGAAGAGGCAGGAGAGGGCTTCGTACCCCGGACAGAAGGCATCGACGAGGTCTGCCCATGCGTGTCGGTGCGGACACGCGGTTCACTCCCTCGTGAGCGCTTTAACCAGCGATCTCCCCGTGGTGGAGGGAGAGCCCTGACTCATCTCTCGCAGCCTCGGCAGCTGACCCTGTAAGAGGCTTAGGAGTGAACCCTCGTGAGCTTCAGCAGAAAGTCGGCAAAGATTTATTTGTGTCCCTCCACTGAACTGCCAGCAAGGTCCCCGTTTTCTACAAGTGTTGGGCCAATACTCTCTCTAGTGGCAGGGGACTCAGACAAGGCTGCTTTGAGGCCCCCACCCCCGCTCTGGGGCAGGGGCGCTGAGCGGCCAGGGGGCCGGCCAGGAGCCCCTCCGCGTGTGTCCCAGTGACCCACCTGCCTGCGACCTTCGGTCGCCTGGCAGGAAGCTACGACGCCCAGTCCTGTGGCCAGTCATTCCTGCAAGAAACACTGGAACCAGTTTCTGCCAACCCACCAAAAAAAACGACTTCAAAGGCAACGTGGTGTCACAGGAAGGGCTTGTTTCTGTGCTGGTTTGTTTTTAGTTCATTAGGCCTCACTTAAAATTCTGATTCCACAATGCACTTGCTTTGGGATCTTGAGCAACACTCATAACCTCTGCAAGTTTCAGTATAGTAAGTTTATGTGATTACCTTCATCTGTAATATCCCTGTGTTGCAATCTTAATTAATTCAGATTAATTCATCTTAATCTTAATCTCAAATTCAGATCAATGACTAGTTCCTCTGTGACTTCTCCTCTGAACGGATTCAAAAGCCGCCTCTCCCGTCCTCATTTGGCTTCTCTTCTCTTCTGGAATCTCATAAGAACTTCTATGACCTCTTTGGTTTTTTGTTGTTGCTGTTGTCTGTTTGTTTGTTTTTTAATTGAAATATAGTTGATTTACAATGTCGTGTCCGTTTCAGGTGTACGGCGCAGTGATTCCGTTTTCAGATTCTTTTCCCTTATAAGTTATTACAAAATATTGAGTACAGTTCCCTGTGCCATAGGGGAGATCCTTGTTGTATCAATTCTATGCCTTCTTTGAATGACCGTAGCACTTGTTGTCTGTATCATTTTTATGTCTGTTGTGGCTTTGTGACTGAAAATGAAAATTTTCTATTTGTTCATGCCCTGGCCCTTCCTTAAAAATGTGTTCATTTACCTATTTCATATTTATTGACTACATCTTAGACACCGTGTTAGCTGCTTGTTCTAGATGTTAATAAAACATAGACCTTCCTGCTCAAAGGGTCACAGTATTTGTGGGAAAACAAAAAAATGAACAACTTACGTCTCAAATAGCTTTGTACTTCCCAAAGAGAGCACACCTCGTAGGTACAATAAATATATGTATTATACATAAATGTATAAAGAGTTAATGGCATTAAAAACGTGAGATAACTGCTTTTCTATTCTGAGGAAATGAGGATTACATTTCACCAGGAGCTCAATACCACTCTGAGAATGAGGGCTTAACCCCCGACCTGGCTCACTGCATCGCTTTCGTATATGAAAATAGACAAGTCTGTACACGCTCTCTACAAAAAGGCTTATCTGGCATGAATTTCAGATAGCAAGAAGAAAAATTCAAGAGGTTCAGAGAAGCATCCAGAAGCTCAGATGATTGTCTGGCACTGATACAACTTGCTTGACAGGAAAATAGAGCTGTAAATCTCACAAAATTCGATGATCTTCTAAGAATTTCAAAACCGCCTGCTATTAATTAGAAATCCTAGAAGAACCGCTTCTTTTAAAGCACACTGATAATATGCTTTACAGCTTAATATTCAGAAGCCTATGTTTTGGCTAAGTGAGCTTCAGGAATGAAGGAAACTTGCGGTTCAGTTCCCTCTACTCTGGAACCTCTGGTCAAAACACCTACTTCTGTGCTCAGCCATCTTATCATCTGAAAAATGGAGGCAACTCTAAGAAAACAGAGTTACAGAGATGTTGCACAGTTTCCTGTGTCACTGTCTTCATTTGTTTCAGAAAACCAATAACGTCTAAGCTACTACTGCAAAGAGCGCAGTGTTACTTGGGGTCATCTAGTGCAGCTCTGTCAAAGTAAAGAAAAGGAAAGGGGCCTAGAACAACTATAATTTTCCCAAGAGGACACTATTATTTTATGGTAAATCTGAGTCGAGAACCCTGATCTCTTTGATGCCATTCCATTGTTCTTTCGTTGGGTTCTCAAGAACCCAGAGAAAGAAAGAGAAATAAAACTCCTATGTGCTGTGTCACTGGTACAGGACGTGGCAAGATTGGAATCGGAGAACTACATATTAACAGGTATTTGGGAAATTCTTCAAACTGGTTAAGATATACACCAGGTACCTAAAAAACAGTATGTTTTCCCAAGATGATTCTGTGGAATGAACAGAACTGGTAACTGAAGGTGCCTGTGTGCTGCACTTCCAAACAGGATGGGTGAATGCTTGTTTTCTGGCACCTTTAAGACTCCACCCCAATATACACATTAAAATAAAATTAACATTTCAACTGGGTCATATTTAATTCTGCATGCTCTTCTAAGTCAGCAAAATATTCCATATATCATTTAAGTTGTCACTCACTCTCTTTTCTTTTCTTTCTTTTTCTTCTTTTTTTTTTTTTTTTGCGGTACACGGGCCTCTCACTGCTGTGGCCTCTCCCGTTGCGGAGCGCAGGCTCAGCGGCCACGGCTCACGGGCCTAGCCGCTCCGCGGCATGTGGGATCTTCGCGGACCGGAGCACGAACCCGTGTCCCCTGCATCGGCAGGCGGACTCTCAACCACTGAGCCACCAGGGAAGCCCGTCACTCACTTTTTAACTTGAGTTTTAATTTCTAAAAGTCTTTCCAAACACAAAACAGAGGTGGGAAAATGGTATATGGGAAGCTGCAGAGATGAAATAAGCTTACTTCATTCGGCATAAAGATGAATACCCAAACAACTTCTGCATAGCTGCAAGTGTCCAAATCTACTATCTTCGTTTCGTAGTCAAGGCTTCCGGAAAAATATGCTAACGGATTCCTAATTACCCAAATGCCCCATATCCGTTTCAGTAAGTATCGTTATACATTACGGAAAATTTTCTCAGTGACACAGAAAGACATCCTGGCCGAGCATCCCCCTTCCCATGACACAGAGATGATGGGTCTCAAGCTACGTTGAAGGCGTTGGAGCCCACTTTATCCATTACTAATATTAATGGAGGACAAACCTTCATATTCTGTTTGTTTGCTCTGTGTTTGTTAAATCACTTCTTCCCTTCATTAAAATGGATGACACATAGTTGAGTCTGTAGTGTGTGTATCACTGGAACCTGAACACATTTTTGTTGGTTTTATTAACGTCATAGGTTTCTAGGGAGGGTCTACTAAATAACTAAGTCTAGTTTCACAGTTACAAATAAATTAGGATGTAATTTTGAATAAATTAAGCTCATCATAAAGGAAGGATACTGATAGTTGCTACTACCCCTTCCTTGAGGGGCTCTTGTAAAGCACTAAATAAAGTAACAGAGGTTTATATGCATGCATATATTTTCAATGATATTTGAACACACTCGAAAAGAACTCTACAGAATGCATTATAAAACCTCGATGCTGTGTGTCCCTAGTTCCCAGCTCTCTCGTTAAAACTATTTAAATGAACAAAATGTTATCTATTAGGAGAGCTATCAGAGTACTCCAAATACTACTTCTTGCAGTACCCTGTCCCAACCATTTGCCTTCCTCTTCCCATTAGTCCTTAATTCAGAAACCCCAGAGATTTGTTCATTAATTTATGAGCATATTTCTTCATTCAGCCAAGAAAACTGATGGCTCCCTTACCAAATTTCAGGCACCCTTCTTCAGTATGTTTTCTAGGCATGTTCAGGAAACACAGCAGTGATTAACACAGATGAATATAGCCTCTCTCGAGCTGAGGGGAGAGACAAAAGTAAAGAAGCAAATATAAAATCGTAAGTGTAAATACGTAAATAAAAATTGAATAAATGGGTAGAATAACTAGTATATCAGGTAAGTGCTGGAGAAAAACAGCAAGCAGGGAAGGGGGATGGAGATTGTTAGCTGGTAGGAGGAGGCTGCGATCTGAAACTAAGTGATCACTGAGGGCTTTCTGGGGAAGATAAAATTTAAGAGGGAACCTAAGGTTGTGAGAGGGAGCAAGGTGCATATCTGGGAAGTGAATAGTACAAGCAGAGGGAACAGTCAGATGGAAAGGCAATGAGGCAAGAGTGGGCTTGGAGTATCCAAGGAGCAGAAAGGATGTCAGTGTGTGGAAAACAGAGGGAGCAAAGTGGAGAGGAGAAGGAAACAGTCAGAGAGGAAACAGAGGCCCAGATTTCTAGGGCTGTGGAGGCACTTTGAGGACTTTGCTTTTCCTGTGAAGAAGCCACTGAAGAGCCTGGAGTGACATGATCTGACTTACGTTTTAACAGGATCTCTCTGGATGCCATGTTGATTAGAGACTGCAGGAGAATAAGGACAAGCCCCAGAAGACCAATAGTTGATTCAAATGTCAAGAAACATTTATGCCTTCACCCTTCAACTTCACAAATGATGCCATTTCCATTGAGCTATTGAAAAATATAATCTGGCTTTCAAAACAATAAACCAGAAGGCATTTTCTCACATAAGCAAGGTCACAAACAACTGTCAGCTAAAGTTGAAATAGCAACAAATCAAATAATAACAAAAAACATTTTTTATAGCTTTTAAAACCTTACCAAGCATTTTCTTGTCCATTATCTAAGTTAATCCTCAAATCAACGCCATGAGATAGTTACTATTTTCCCATTAGAAGTGACCGCATATTAAATCCTTAGTGATTGCTCAAGAAAAGCTGAAATCTTGAGTGTACATCTATTAATGCCAAGGTTGGGTTTTTTACCCATGGGAACATTGGATGCTAAAATCCACAGGGATTTTCAGCTCAAGATGGCAGACTAGGAAATATATTTACTTTCTGGTCCTCCTGAAACCAGGTTTAAATAAAACTGTAGAAATACCCAAATTAATCAACCAATAAGAGCCAAGACATTGTGGAAGTCATCAACCACAGAAAGATTTCAACACATTTCGAGAAGGCAAACAATGAAATGGAGGGGCCATGAATAAAATAATGAAGAAAAGACTACCCTAAGTAGGGTCTGCACAAAGCCAGTCAGCTTTTGCTGAGCCCTGGTTATAGTAAAGGACAGAGGAAAGAAGAGGGGCTGAAAACAAGGAGACAGAAGTCATTTTAGGAAAACACGTTCATTTAATGAGCTCCAGGGAACACTCGGCCTGCTGCCATACTCACTCACGTATTACAGTGGATTGTTGGCACGCAAGACAAGAAAACAGGGAACCAACGAACAAAACTCAAGACACTGTTTCTTACTGAACTCTTCTCAAACGAGATCAAGAAATTATGGTTCAATGCCATAGCTGTAAATCATTTCTGCTCCTGGAGAGGTTAGAAAGGGCTTATAATAGTTACCCTTTTTTTTTCAGACAGAATTTAGGTCTGAGCAAAAGCTTTTGTGTCCTCCAACCTCAAAGTTTATTGGGGATGGAAGTCCAAATTTGCTTCGACATACCATAAAAAGAATCTCATGAGCAGAGGGTCAAACTACTTTTGGAATATATGAATTATGCCCAGTGTGATTTTAAATAGATTTTAAACAAAAATATATAGATTTTTACTGATCTATACGATTCTGGGTTCTGAAACTTCTACATGTCACATGCCTGATACAGAACACACAATGTCAGTCCCAGGAGAGAGAAAACACTCCAATGAAGCAAGCCAAAGAAACAAGATTCGGACAAGGTAAAGTGACGTGTAGACCAAGACCAGGATTTTTCAATTCTTTCCTGTCATGCTGTAGCTTCCAGCTCCTGAATAACAACACATGTTTCCCTTGTCCTAGACACACAAGAGTATGTCTCCTCTACGGGGCATAAGAAGCTCTAGAGTTACATATGTGTAGTAAAGAGTGGACCCAGCCGGCATACTCACAATGACCAAATTGTGTTGCTCGTACTTTATTTTAAACCAATACATCGCTCCACGCTGAAGTTGCAATAAATGATATATTTGCTTTCTAGACATGAATGAGATGCCTTACTGGATATACTCCAGGAAGGCCAGAGAAACTGGCTTCTAATCCATACAGAATAATTCATTGATGAATTCCTTTCAGGATAGCCCATGATTTATCTAGAATATAAGCTTTACATACCTGGATCCTTCAAACTAGACCAAAGGGAAAAATCTAGGCTCCAAGCCTCAATTAGAAATGTGGGATGGTGCTATGCTGACAACTGGTGGTCCCTGACCTATCTTCTGAGATTAGAACCCAGTGTGGTGGATGACCAATTCACGCGTTGAACAAAAGAACACCTCCTACAGGGCAGTGGATGTGTTCATTACAGGTATGGCACTTAGGGCTAAGTATCATAAGGACTTCAAGAAACAAAAGAAAAAGTAACACATGAAGCATATATGATAAGGAGGCGCCAGAGTCCAGAGCACGAGCTCTGGAATCACACAGGCTTGCTTCGAATCCCGGCTAAGCCACTACCATCTGTATACCCTGAAGAACAGTCGAAGGTTGAAATGTTCTTTTACCAAATTTCGAAAAACAAGTGAAGAAAGAACCTACCTGCCAGGAAGGGACATCGTGGGGTGCAGCATCCAGTCGGGTCAGGGCTCTGCATCCCCTGCTCAGAAACCTTCACCGCCTGGCTCACGGTGATGCTGGCAGCTCAGCAGCCCTGGAGAAGGCGCTCCTGCTCCTGTCTCCAGGGCTCGCGGACAAGCTGGGGAGGTCCACGGAGGAGGCGGGCCACAGCCTGGCAAGCTCTGGGTGCCTCCTGCACTCAGCTCTGGGCAGGCTCTGGCCTCTGGGCCCCGTTGCGGGGAAGGGCTGGCCGATACATACCCAGGGCTGAGGGGTCTGCAGAGCCGGTGCCCAGGCAGCGTGAGCTCTGGAGGACAAGGCTTCCACAGTCCCCAACAGTCTCCGCATGGTGGCCCATCCGGTGCCAAACACCTGCCACCCACAGCGACAAGTCCCAGCCGCTAGAAAGTCCAGAAGGGCTCGGGCTCTTTGCCCTCGGGCCGGGTTTCTCCAGGGGCTGGGCTTGTGTGGGGCCCCCAGCCCACCCCCTGACCCGCCCGCCCTTGCTCTGTGACACGTACAATGCAATGGCAACACCCAGGCTGAGCCGGCAGGCCAGTGTTCAGTGCGTGCTAGACCTTGAGAAGAGTTAGCAGCTAGGGAGAAGCTCTCCCACTTTCACTCGCTTTTCTCAGATCAGCCAGGCAGCCCATCTCACCCCAAAGCGATGGACACCACACCTCCTTCCCAGGCTATCGTTTTCCGTTCTGCCCCTGTTTTCCCTTTCCATTCTGCCCCTCTTTTCCCCAGCACCCCATCTACGGCTTCGGGTGTCATCGGTGCTGCAGCAGGCAGCACCTCTGACCCCGAAGCTATGGACACCACACCACCTTCCCGGGCTTTCGTTTTCCGTTCTGCCCCTGTTGTCCCTTTCCATTCTGCCCCTCTTTTCCCCAGCACCCCATCTACGGCTTCGGGTGTCATCGGTGCTGCAGCAGGCAGCACCTCTGACCCCGAAGCTATGGACACCACACCACCTTCCCGGGCTTTCGTTTTCCGTTCTGCCCCTGTTGTCCCTTTCCATTCTGCCCCTCTTTTCCCCAGCACCCCATTTACGGCTTCGGGTGTCATTGGTGCTGCTCCCGGCAGCACCTCTGACCCCGAAGCTATGGACACCACACCACCTTCCCGGGCTTTCGTTTTCCATTCTGCCCCTGTTTTCCCTTTCCATTCTGCCCCTCTTTTCCCCAGCACCCCATCTACGGCTTCGGGTGTCATTGGTGCTGCTCCCGGCAGCACCTCTGACCCCGAAGCTATGGACACCACACCACCTTCCCGGGCTTTCGTTTTCCGTTCTGCCCCTGTTGTCCCTTTCCATTCTGCCCCTCTTTTCCCCAGCACCCCATCTACGGCTTCGGGTGTCATTGGTGCTGCTGCAGGCAGCACCTCTGACCCCGAAGCTATGGACACCACACCACCTTCCCGGGCTTTCGTTTTCCGTTCTGCCCCTGTTGTCCCTTTCCATTCTGCCCCTCTTTTCCCCAGCCCCCCATCTACGGCTTCGGGTGTCATTGGTGCTGCTCCCGGCAGCACCTCTGACCCCGAAGCTATGGACACCACACCACCTTCCCGGGCTTTCGTTTTCCGTTCTTCCCCTGTTTTCCCTTTCCATTCTGCCCCTCTTTTCCCCAGCCCCCCATCTACGGCTTCGGGTGTCATCGGTGCTGCAGCAGGCAGCACCTCTGACCCCGAAGCTATGGACACCACACCTCCTCCCTAGGCTATCTTTTTCCGTTCTTCCCCTATTTTCCCTTTCCATTCTGCCCCTGTTTTCCCCAGCGCCCCCCCCATTTACGGCTTAGGCCGGCATCAGTGCTTCAGCAGGCAGCAGCTCTGACACCAAACCTATGGACACACCTCCAGGGCTGTCATTTTCCAGTCTGCCCCGTCTCCAAGTAGAACCACTACCTATTTCACACGGCTGTTCCTAGTTCTGGGAACACACCACGCACTGGTAGCAATGCCTCAGCCCATGCCTCGACTCATTTCCCTGCAACGCTGGCCAACAGATAGACCAGCACTTCAAAGTTATGACAGAAAGTTGAGTAAGTTATACGCTTGGAATTGCATTTATTATTACTAACAAGCACAACTGTAGTGCTTAGACTATAACAAGTAATATTCTAAGTGCTTAGCAAATATTAACTCACTTAATCCTCATAATGGCAACCCTATAGGTAGGTAATGTTCATAATATTCACCTTTTTGGGGGGAAACTGAGGCCCAGGGGGGGTTGAATAGCTTGCCTAATGCCACACAGTAAGTAGCGGGCAGAAACCCAGGATGAAAACCAGACCGTCTAGACTTTCATCACTTTGCTGTGTCACCTTAATAGATGTTGTGGTTAGGGAAGGGACTAAACTGACAAGACTCTGAACTTGAGAAGGGAGAAATTAGAAAGTGACTGATCCTAGAAACTAGAGAGGATTTCAGCTCAGAAATTTCTGGTGGTGAGACCCAGAAGAACAAGAACATGGTTGGAATATTAACTTGGGGTAGTATCTGAATCCATTGAGAAATGGTTTTGTTTTGTTTTGTTTTTTTAACTTAGAAAGGCCAGCTGGATGAAGATTAATGAAACAAAAAGCAGAAAGGGAAAGAGGAAGGTGCCTGAAGTGAGACATAACCTCTTCCCTGTAAGTACTAGGGGTGGGCGTCCTGTGGGAAAGGATGGAGCTCTCTCTACAGCTTTGTCACCAGGATGAACAAGGAGAAACATGGCAACCATTGTACTGGTTTTGATGATTCCTCAAAAACCAAGGCTTTACTTTCCAAGAACTACCCACAGTAGCATACCTACCGTGTGTCAGACATGCCACCAAGTGTGTTTCCAGTCACACATTTTAATTGGAGAAATAGTTCCTATGAGGTACGCATTAGTTCCCTATGGCTGCTGTAACAAATGACTACCAATGAGCTTGCGTAAAACAAAACACACTCATTCTCTTATGGTTCTGGAAGACAGAGGTCCAAAACCAGTTTCCCTGGGCTGGAACCAGGAGTTGACAAGGCCGTCCATCCACCTTCTAGAGGCTCTAAGGGAGAATCTGTTTCCTTGACAGCATTCCTTGACTTCTGGCCACATCAATCCAACCCCAACTTCATCATCACATTCTCTTTGGAGTAAACACTCCCTCTGCCTCTCTCTTACGAGAACACCAGTGGTTACATCTGGGTCCATCCAGGTAGTCCAGAAGAATCTCCCCATCTCAAAACCCTTACTTTCATCCCATTGGCAAAGTCCCTTCTGCCATTTAAGGTGACATTCATAGGTTCTGGGGATTAGAAGGTGGACATTTGGGGGCAATGGTACTATTCAGTCTACTACAAGGTAGATACTATTAGCTTTCTCAGATGTAGGAAATGAAGTTTAGGGAAGTAATTTGTCTCAGGTCTACAATTTCCAGAGGAGAGATTTAAATTCTGCCAGGGAGACTTTAGGACACACTCTAAACAACTTTAACCTGTGTCCTTAATTACTGCATAATCCTTGGTTAAGAGTCACACTTAGGTATCAAGACCCAACTGAATATAACACAAGTACTGTCTCCTCTTTCACTATGTTTGCCTGGTGTATTTATGAATCTTGCCCAGAGCAGAAGAGTTCAGAAAATCGTTATACACGTTTACTAGGAGAAAGCATTTACCGTTTGATGTGCACGGAGTAATGGAAGGCTATTTAAAATAAAATAAAGTAAAATATGCCACCAAATCGTCAAGTGTCACAACAGAGGTAACCCCGTGGGAGTCTTGAGGAGACTAAAATTATCTCCAATTGTGCAGGTGAGAAAAGTGTCACTAAAGGCAGTTGTAGTTCAGCCAAGCCCTACGGCACAGAAGTAGGAATCTGGATATGTACGAATGGGAAAAAAGACATTTTAGGCATGGGAAACAGTTGAATGCTGAATGGATGAGAAATATGCATTAGACCTTTCTAAATCAACTGGCTTATTAACTCAGTACATCAGATTTGGTCAGTCAAACTAGCTTTAGCTGATTACTTATCCAGGGCATAGCTGTTGAGAGTCATTTTTGTCATAGAACAGTAAATAAAATTGTTGAACTATAGCTTTAGGCTTGCTAAGTGATAACAGATTGCTCTAGCTGATGTTCAAGTGACTTACTTGGTACTATTCACGAAATTGGGGGTTAACAACTGCTTAAGACAACATAGAGAATTGATCTTAAATAGTACTTGAAGTAGTTACTGTGTAAAGTATCTGTTCAGTAGCTCATGGTAAATGGATGTTTATAATCCCCGTTGGACAACCAACTGCTTTTTTGCAAATGGTAATGTGAATTGCTGTTGCATAAACTATAGTAATGACCACCTATCTAATCTGTTGTCCAAACCAGAAATCTTCTAACAATACTGGTCTCCTAATAAAAAGTAAGCATGAAGCTAACACACACTGGGTGTCTCCCGTGTGCCTGTGCATGCATCTATAGCTCACTGAACCCCCATAACAGCCCCCAAGAGAGGGACTCTGAGTGTCCCCATGCTGCTGGTGGAGAAACAGGCACAGGAAGGTTCAATAGTCTATCTACCTAAGATAACACAGAGGGCGGGAGAGCCTGTTTTTAAACCATCTGCCTCCAATTCCAGGTGCCAGGAGCCAGATTCAGCCTACAGGCCTCTTCTGCTCATCTGGAGGTGAAACCATGTGTAAGGATTAGTCAAATCCTGTCTTCACTCCTCAAGGTAGCTTGAACACTTGCACGTCCTCCAAGTAGCACGTAGCATAAGCAATAAGATGTTTGCCCCGGGTATTGTCCAGGAACTTGGAATCAGCTGTGTCTAGTTAGGCTGAGCTGGTTAAGACTGGAGAGGACCACCGATCTTCCACCTGGCCCAGTGCCTTTTGACCTCCTGCCATCAGAGGGCCGAAAACTACAGCCTGAGAATGTGCTGAGCCCCGCAGCCTAGTTACGCCAGCTCAGGACAATGAGGAGCACACCTTTTCCCAATCACCTTTCCTCATGCTCCCCATGCCTCATACTGCCCTGCTTCTTTATTCTTTATCCCATAGATACCCCAAGCCCCTTGCCTTTGGGGAGGCGGATTTGAGAGCTATTGTCACGTCACTTCCTCGCTTGGCTGCCTTGTGAATAAACCTCCTCTTTGCTGCAAACCTCAGCATGTCAGTGTTTTGGCTTGCTGCGCCTCAGACAAAATGGTAGGGAGCAGTGGTAAAGGTCCCTTGCCTGTGAGGGAAGCTGGTTGCTAGTAGTCACGTTGCAGATGTTTTCTCCTCCCGGGGGGGCAGACGTCCTGCTCTTCCAGAAAGAAGGGAGAAAGGCAGGAGCTGGACCCTTGCTCTCAGGGTCACCGTCACCTAGGAGCTCGTTAGAAACACAGAATCCAGGCCCCACCCAGAACTACTGAATTACAGCCTGCATTTAACAAGATCCACAGGAGAGGCATACCCATATTAAAGTTGGAGAGGCACCAAGCTGGAGTCCACGTAGCAGAGAAGCAGACAGGATTCTAGACCACGCAGAGTGTTAAAGGCCAACAGTTTGTTTTCTATTCTCAAAACAATGTTTTTGAGCCATGTTTATGAGCAATGTCCCAACTTGCTTCTAAGGTTTCTTGTGTGAAGAATGGATTGGAAGGAAACAAGATATATGGACACTAGTTAGGACCTCACTGCAACAGACAGGCAAGTTCAGTATTAGGATGTTGAGGAAGAGTTGACAGATTCAGAAGAAATTCAGGAGATAAACTGAAGCGGGCTTAATGGGGTATGAGACGGAGGAAAGGAAGGTCTTAGGGAATTTAAGGGTTTACTCCACGTATGAGCAAAGCCTCAAAATTCATCATTTGAACGTACAGAGGTAGAGCTCTCAAAGGACACTGGTTAGGAAGCAACAGTACGCCCTTTATAATTCCAAGAGACAACACGGATCAACTGTCTCGATGGAAAACTCGGCGGTGCCGGTGCGTTTTTTCACTCAAACTTAGTTCCAGTGCCTATTACTCACATTTTCTGTGCCTAAACAACACAGCTTGAGGAACTGAAGGGGATTCCATCCTGGTAATTAAGGAGGGTCCCCAACACTGACAGTCCCATCTTAAAAAGCAGTCCCGCTGCATTTTACCCAAGGAGCAATGGCCAGAGCCTCCCTTTTAAAACGATGGGGAGAAATCAGAACATCACACACTGTCCCTTTCAGCTACTATGAACTGAGCCGCGAGACGACCAGCACCCCCTAGCACAGCGCCGGGGGCCACTGTGACAGGCGACAGCACAAGAGACGGAAGCCCAGGCCCAGGGGCTCCGAGCTCCACCGGCAACGCCCAGGGGCCAAGGCGCATTACCTTTCCGGGATGTGCTTTCCGCCCTTCCTCGTGGCCGACGAACTGGCTCATGTCACCCCCGCCAGGAGTGCCAAAGTCGCCAACCCGGCATCCCCGGTGCCAGCACAAGGCCACGAACCACAGGCGCCTAGGCACAAGCCCACGCAGCTCGCGGACCTCCTTCTACCGCGCATGCGCCACCGCGTGGCGTGTCGAGATGACTGTCATCACGCAGGCGGATTAACGCGCTTGATCGGTAAAGAGGATTCTGATGCCTGCAATTTCCCTCCTTAGCCGGAGGCTGGTAGCACACGTCCATTAGTTCGTGTGTGTACCCTTCAGCATTCCAATCATACGGGACATGGAAAGTTGTCCGACTCTCCCAGTTTCTTGTGTGGTTCTTTCAGATATTTCCCAAGTGCTTACATTCACACTTGTATCTTGTATGTAAGTATTTGTACGTAACAGGTATCCTGTAGTTTATAGAAGAGCAGCACACTATACACGTACTACATACATAGTCTACAATGTGTCTTGGATAGTGACGCTGTTATCTTTCTAAAATATAAACTTGGCTGGATTGCTCTGTCGCTTGAACATCTTCACTTAGCACAGAATACAGCCCAGGTTGTTAGCACAGCATTGAGAACTCTTTATAAACAAATATCAGTCTGTCTCTCCAACTGAATTATAAGTTCAAACTATGACTTACAAGGACCTACATCATCCACCTCCCTCCTTTGCCCTGCCAGCCTCCCCTGATCTCATTCTCTACTGCCCTGCCCTCACTCACTTTCCCCTGTCCAGCCACACTGGCTTCCTTACTATTCCTCAAACATGCCAAGCACAGGCGTGCCTCAGGGACTTTGCACCTACTATTCCTTCTGCTTCAGAACACACCCTCCCACCCCATCTCCACTCTCCCAGAACACACCCTCCCACCCCATCTCCACTCTCCCAGATATCCAATGGCTTGTTTCTCACTGCAAGGCTCTGCTCAATCGACATCTTAATAGAGGGGACTTCCCTGATCACCTACCACATTCCCTCACCTCTTCATCTTCTTTTGTTATTCTCCAAAGCATTTACCACCGCTTGACACTCCACATATTGACTTATTTATTCATCTCTCTCCCCCACTAGAATGGAAAGTACGTAAGGGCAAGAACTTTGTTCTCTTCCTACTTCCTAGAACAGTGCCTTCAACTTAGAAGGTGTTATACAAATATTTGCTGAAAATGAATGTATGACTTCTTTGCCCTTTCACACTACCCTCTAGTCACACCAGAGGCTGCCCCTCCAGAGCACAAGTTCAAGCCCTGGGCCTTTTGTACCTGTCCCCAATACCTGGGCTGTCCTTTCCTCATTCCGGCAAAATCCTCTTCCCCCAAGCCCAGCTCAAACGCTGTCTCCTCAGTCAGGCCTTCCTCAATTTCTCCTCTATATTCCTGCTGCACTTGATTCTTTTATCATAATTAACCCACTTAGACTCACTACATGTTTCTCTTCCTAGACAACTGGAAGTTGCTACTGAACAAAGACTTCTACTCACCTCTGTATCCCCGTGCCCTAACAACAAACCTATAAGGCTCTCGGTGTTTACTGCAACAATTCATTTTCTGAGTCTCTACCAATTCTAGGGAGTGCGTAGTATAGTCTCCTCCTCGTTATCAGTGAGCCTGGCATCTGTGGGAGGGCCTTACAGCAGAGGAAGTCACCAATGGATCATAACTAAGGTCCTGAGACTGCAATGGCAGACAGCATGGTGAAGTTAGCCCACTGCATGCAGAAGACCCACAGAGGAGTCAGCATATGCAATGGACTACACTTGGTATAACATGTGAACAATCAAGGTTTACAAACGTGTTCTCATGCACTTGTAAGGATCTTCTAGCCCACGCGGAACAGACAGAACACACACAAAGGAGCCTGGAGGAAGTGAGTAGGCCGGCAGCTGCGCCCTAACGTCTTAAGAGGTAACATTTCTGTGACTACAGTTTAAACACATCAGATAATTTGCCTCCTTTCTAGACACCCTGGTTATCACAGGACAGGCCAAGCCTCTCAAGTTTTAAAGCTAAAGTACACGGAAGATCTGTGAATAGGGCTGAAGATATTTAAGAGCTAGTACCTGCATTAAGCAACCAGGTTATAGAATGAACATTTATCTTGAAATTCCAGTCTCTCCCTCTCTCTCTCGCCTCCTATCCCCTATCTTCCCACCTCCATCTCTATCCCCTCTCCCCTACTCCCTGTTTTATGTATATACGTGCATCATTTTATATATACACGGAATATTTACTGTCTGTTACATTGATTTAATAAAGTGCACACTCCTCAGGCTAAATTTAGAAAGAGGACAAAATGAACACTTTCACATGGGCGTCAGTGGTGTTCCAAAGACAAAAGATTCCTCAGTCTTAAAACATGGCAAACACCATGTTCCTTCTGATAGTTAGATGCTAGAAAAAGGCAAGTGGATCCTTAAAATTCACACGCTATTAACACCTACTATCAACAGAGTAGATCTTAAAGCGGAAACAAGAAAACACCAGCCTTTTAAGTTCTTCCTGTCTGAAGATAAGAGTAAGAGGTGGTAGTGTTCTTCCTCACTTGCACCCGAAGGGTAAAAGCAGCAAAAATATCTTAAACACATATATGATGAGGAAGCCACTCTACCTGGTCCACTCTGTTTTGTTTTGCTTCTAGGGATCTGTCTCACTCTGAACCTTTGCTTTTTGTTTTCTCTTTTATGTACGCTAAGAACCTGAGAGTCTAAACCTTTTCTTCCACCTCTCAACCAATAAACAGGACAAAAGAACATTTTTATGTTTTTATGTATTTTCCATTCAAATTTTTAAAAAAGAGATAAGTAAGCTAGCTCAGTTCATATTTCTCACAAAGATCACTTTCCAAACTAAACTCAATTGTTTGTGACCATAAACAGGAAAAACACCGTACTCTAGTAGCACCATCTGACATTTCCACCGTAATGTTACCAAACACAACTTGACACTAATGTCAGAACTATTAAAAATGTTAAAAATCCCCAACCCCACTCAAAATGCATACCAAAGTTCAGGTAAAGGAAAAACAAAAACAAACACAAAAGCAACTCACCGTTATCTTTATGTTCTTTCAGAAACCCATTAACAGCACACTGGAATTTAAAACTAGTGTCGTCATCTGACACCTGATGCCCAATTGTACACATTTTTAAATAAGGAAGAGTTTCTGGTAAGTCCTATAAGGCAAAACCATGAAAATATGTATTATTTCCTTTGTAGGGAAAGAATAAAAAATTAATTAGAGAAGGCAGAATATAAACCAGGAGAGTACATTAAACTTTGTATGTCAGTCATTCTGATGAGAGCCATTTTTTCCAAAGCTGCTTTAACCAGTAATTATCACTTGATTTTCATTCAAACTGCAGAACGGACAGTTACCAGGCATGCAAAAGGAAAAGCAAATCTATGTGAATGAATGCACATGTAACTCAAAATGATATAAACAGTTCTGCCTACATTTATGTTCTATCTTACATTTCAAGGGCCATAAAGCGGCTGTGATTTAAGGAGAGTAGTAGAATAGAGTCAGAAGAACTTGGATTCGAATTAGGAAACAGAGGCAATTTCAGGCATTGTTGAGAACTGGTATTCTTGAGGTGGGAGAAAGTAGACTATCAATAGAAGACAGAAAAGGATAAGTGAAAATTCTCTAGTTCTGAATTTAAATGGAAAGTAGCAGTAGGAACCTATGACATATTTTAAAAATATTAAAAACAAACGTACATATTTCCTAGCTCTGACCACTGAAAAAGTCTAGAAACAACTGATGTCATGTCCAAAGGACTCAGGAGTCACCGAGAAGCTCCAACTGGCCAAAGATAGGGCCTCAGTTAGAATAATAACTGTAACGGAGTCCACGGTGATAGGAATAAATAAAATTTTACAAAACTGGTCGACACTGGAGGATATTTGTGAATCAACTCATTATTTTGAAAACTGTTAAATAAAAGAAGAGAATCATGCCTCTACAACTGAGCAACCAAACAGCTGATGAGGGGAATCTTCTCCTCGTACAAATATACCCAGCTAATAAGTGAAAAAAAGAACAACAGAATTCACCATTCTTTGAAGCCTCAACTGAATTAATGGATGTAGGTATGAATCATCAGTGACTGCTAATACCACAGAAAGACACAACTATATACGTCTCCATGGAAGAACACATCATCACCCATGAAACTGTCTTGCCAAAACAAAACATGCAAGCTTCATTCAGATCGACTACCGATTTACAGGAAATAAAAGGACTGAAGAATATGTTACCAACACATGGAATGTAATCATCGGCATCTAGATGGGACAAATTACCTGGTTTCTTTAAAAACAAAATTCAAGGAGGAAAAAAAAAGTGAGAGAGACATGGAGGGAGAACCTATAGATTAAACAAGACTTCAGAGACCTAACAATCCACGGCAAAGTGTGGACCTTATTTGGATCTAATTCAAAATTCTTATAGACAATTTTTTATGACGTTTAGGAGACAACTGCAAATTTGAGCACTCCCTGGGTATTTAATATTAAAAAATGATATTAAGGAATAAAAGTCCTATATTTTAAATGCACGTACCAAAAACGTACAGGTGTAATTTACATGTTGTCTCGGAGCTGCTTCAAGATAATACGGAATGGGGTGAAACAGGTGGGGGTATAGATAAAACATGACAGCCATCAGTTGGTAAATAAGAAAGCTGGATGAGTTCCTGGGTATACAAGGAACACTCACAGTAGTTTTATACTTTTGTATATGCTTAAAATTTGTGGTAATTGTTTAAAAACAAGACGACACTGTAGAAAACAGTTTGGCACTTTCTCACAGGTTAAGCGTAGAGCTTAGTATTTGGCAGTAGGCTATGATCCAACAACTCTGCTACTACCTACGCTGCACATCTAACAGAACTGAAAGCAGGGATTTGAACAAATATCTGTACACCAATGATCATAGCAGCATGATTCACAATACCTACAAGGTGGAAAACAACCAAGTGTCAATCAACCGTTGAATAACAAACTGTGGTCTATATACACACAATGGGATTTTCTAAGCCAAAAAAGAAATGGCATTTCGTTACGTGCTATAACATGGATGAACCTTGAAAACACGACGTTTAGTGCAATAAGCCAGACACAGAAGGACAAATACTGCAGATTCCACTTACACGAGGTACCTAGAATAGGCCAATTCACAGAGACAGAAAATAGAACAGAGGTTACCAAGGGTTGGTGGGAGGGAAAATGGGGTTGTTACTGTTTGATGGTTACAGAGTTTTTGTTGAGGATGATGAAAAAGTTTTGGTTCTAGACAGCGGTGATGGTTACACAGCACTGTGACTGTACTTAATGCCACTGAACTGCATATTTATAAACGGTTAAAAGAAATATGATTTCTCTATATTTTACCACAATAAAAAAAAAGCAATAACAGAGCTGAAATTTCAATTCTTCCTTTTCCGAGAGTCAGTTTCATCGTCTGTAAAATTAGTAATTGTAGTTGTCTATCCTCTGAGCTTAGTGCAGGGTAAGCACTCAGTAGGAGATAGCAGTACTACTTCCACTTCAAGAGCAAAGGATTGCTGTGAAGATTAACTAAGTCAATGGATATGAAAGAACTTTCTAAATGGCAAACTGCTCTACAAATATTAAAAGACATTAGGTGTTACTGTCTCCCAAGGCCATGGAACAGGTCAGAAGGAGGATAATTCTTTTGCACTGGAATGTCCTACATGGGCCAAGAGAATAGATGGGTTTCTGTACTATATCAGAAGGCATCAGGAAAAGGAAGCATAAAACTTAGAGAACAATTGTCTTTTACACTGATGCTTAAACATGCTCAGGCAACTGCTTAACATAAGTGCTAAAGACATAATGGACATACCTTTCTTTCTTTTTAGGATACTACTGTAACTACTAAAAGTTTACTTCATTTTCAAAATGTAGAACATGGAAGCTTATAGAATTTCTTAAGCATATCTAGAGCCTACTGCCAAATACTATAGTTCAATTCATATCTTTCATCTCATTTTGAAACAGCAATTACAAATGTGTATTTAAGGAAACCACTAGCTTCCCTTTTTGAACCCACGAGAGAAGGCCAGGACTCACCTTAGCATAAGATGATAACTACTGAACTACTATGAATTATTACAGTATCAGAAAGAAGGTCATTTTCAATTACGCCTTCCATTTACCTCTGGCTTGTAAGAGCGGCGAGTATTTGCTAAGTCAATAATCAGCCCAAGTTCTTCATTCTGTCCTTGGATTTTGTTAAGAGATCCAAGGGGGAGAAACGTTCTTCTGGAGCAAGATTCTTTTCAAAACTCTGTCAGAAAGAATAAAATAAGGAAGAACAGATGTTTAAAATCCTTTACTATGTTATCCATTTATTCAAACCCTGGGATGCTAACATATGAGATTCAAAGTCAAGTTTCCTCCTCTGCAGCTTACAAGCGATATTACAATCCTTTCTTCCAGAGAGATTAGACGGAAGAAAATAAGCTCACTTCTATATAGTTATTTCTATGTTTGTTTATTTCATGTTGGTCTCCTAACCTGACTCTAAACTCCCAGAAGGCAGGGACCACATCAATTTTGCCTACCACTGTATTGCCAGCTCCAAGCGGAGTGCCTGAAAATAGACACAGAGATAAATACTTCTTGAATATCTACATATAGGAAGGATGGCTTTCACTGCTAAATATTCTTTCATGTATTTGGCTTATACATGTACCCTGTTCCATTGATCTCTTTGGTTATTCAAGTGTCAGCAACACACACTTTTTTTCTTCATTAGTAGACTAGTTTTAGAGCAGTTTGAGATTCACAGCAAAACTGAGCAAAATGTACACAGTTCCCACTTACACCCTCTCTCCTTCATCCCACACAGCCTTCCCCATTATCAACATGCCATACCAGTGTGCTTCATTTGTTAGAATTCATGAACCAACACTGACACATCGTTATCAATCAAAGTCCACAGTTTATTGCATTCATGGTACAAGTAACCGACTATTTCTTTATTTCTAGTATAGTCATCCCCAAACATTTACATACTGAGATACATATTACTTTCTTATAAATTACTTTATTCTTTATTTATAGTTAGGGCATTGCATTGTTTTTTTTTGTTTTTTAATTAAGTACAAAAGTTGGTTGTATTTGTCTATGAATCCCATTTCTGGATAGTAAAAGAGGTATTAAAAAGTATTTGCTATAAAAAGGGAAAATGGAGTACGACGGGGTTGAGAGCCAGGGCTCTCTATATGGTGAATTCAGATTTCTGGAAGAATACGGTATTAACTTTTGCTCACCTTTTTTAAAGGAACTTTGAAAGCAATGAAACGAGTCCCAGGCATCCGCTGTTCAACTGGGAGATAGTCTTTCCACCTGTTAATATAGTTTTTGTTAGGCAAATTTTATGTTAGGCTGTCTCCCTGCACAGGATGAATGCGCCTTGAAAATGGAAATCATATCCCTCTACACCGGCTCCCAGGTGGTCCCAGCGTCCCGACCCCGACCCCGACCCCGGCCGCGCGCGACACACTTTCCACAAACTGACACACACGGAGCCCGCGCGAGGGCCGGGTCGCGCGGGCTTCCCCGCCGGGTCGCCTGGAGGCCGGTCCCCCGCAAGCCGAGCGCACGAAAGGGCGCCCCAAAGGCGCCGGCCCAAGGCGCCCGCTGCGCTTTCCCTTTGGAAGCTGGGCTGCGGGGCCCAAGCGTAAACCCTGAGACAAGGAACACGCGCACCACGCCGCCACGGGGGACGACAGGCCGGGCGCCCACCTAGCCGGACACCCTGCATTTCTGGAATCACCGGACGCCTGTGTAAATTTCCGTCTGGCCTGTCATTTTCCAAAGGCCACTCAAGATCAGGGGACAGAACGCCTCCTCTCCAAGTGTCCTGCCAGCCCACCCACTCAAGATCAGAGGGACAAAATGCCTGACTAAAACAAAACAAAACAGAAACACAAAAAAACTGGAGAGAGGGAGGAAAGGGTGCCCTGAAAAATAAAAAAAAATTAAAAAAACTAAGCACGTTGACAGCGCTAAGAATAAACTACCAGGAAAAAGAAACCCTACATGTCAGATCCTAAAGTACAGAAGGGCAAGCCCGCCGACATTCCAGGACCGGGGGGACCGGGGTCCCCAGCCCTGCAGAGCCAACCGCAGACCGGCTCGGGCGCCCCTCGGAAGCGCGGGATCCCCGCGGCCGAGTCTGTGACCCCCGGCCGGCGCCGGCTCCCCTCTGCCCACCCTGCGCGCGGGGGCTGGAAACTGCCGCGGAGAACCACGGCGGGGCGGGAAGGGGGGCTCCAAAGAGGGTCTGGCGACTCGAGTCGCTCCGTTTCTCGGTGGGCTCAGCGCGCGCCGTGGGGGAACAGGAGCGGGGGTCCGGGAGGAGGGGACGGACGGCACTTACGTAGACCGGCAGCGGCCACGGGTAGACGGCGGGCTCGGTCCCCAAGAGCGACTCCAGCCTCAGCTCCAGCTTCTCCCCCATGTCTTCGCGCGCGGGCCCCGCACCGCGCTAGTCTGGCGGTTGGGGGAGGGGCGCGGCGCCGCCGGCGGGGGCGGGGCAGACGGGCAGGCGGGAGGCTGAGGGGGGCCTGGTCTGGGCCTCAGCTGCCGCCGCAGCGCTCCCGTCCGACCCCCGGCTCCCTCTTTGTGGTCACAGGCCCGGGGCCTCCAGCGCTGCTGCGAACTCGGGCCGGCGTGAGGCGACCACAATGAGCCGGGGGCCGGGCTGAAACACTCCCGGCGCGCGCGGCCCGCCCCGTGGACTCGCAGGCTCGCACGCACGCACGCACGCACGTACGCACGTCTTCGGCTGCCCCTGGCCACCCTCACCGGCCTGAAGTGGGGACCCGGGAAAACCCCTCATGGACAGTCGTGGCGGGTTTGACTCCCGACCTTGACGTAGCGTGACACACCCCCTCCCCCCCCCAATAAAAGAAAAGGAGCATAGGAGGCAATCTCATACATTATTGATAAACACATACAAAGACACTATTGGTACAAAACTATTTCTCCATACAGCAACTTTGAATTTTAATAATAAATACATATATGTATCAAACATTAATAAAAGAATAAAATTATCCAATATGAGTACATTTGCTCTTGTTTTGCAATTAGTTCCAGGATTCTATTTTAGATTACTACTTCATATCTGAGAGAGTTGGGTGTGTGTTTGGTTTTGTGGAAGCTGCATTGTGCTAAATTTTACCTTTCTTTCTTGAATTAAATGGCTTTTGTTATCCCTTGGGAATACTGAAGACAGCAACAGCAGATTACTACCTACCAGTGGAAAAGTATAAATAGCAATTTTAGCCACTAGTGATTCTGAAATTGCCCTTAACTTTGTCCTTATAAAAATGCTCCAAGAATTACGTTTTGCAAATCCACAGATTTACTATCCATATTCAAGTCATTTATGTGGAGAAAGAATGTAGCCAGCCTTATCAGTAACACAGGATGTTATAGCCATCAAGCCATCAGCCGCTGAAGCCACACCCAAAGCCACACCCTGAGGGGATTCAGGATGGAGAAAACAGGATACTGGCCCTAGATAATTAAAGTGCAAATCAAGGGAATGATTTCCAGGAGACCAGATTCTTGCATCTCACCATATATAGAAAAGTGCTACATTTATTAACTTAAGATGTCTAGTTTCTTTAATTAACAGTAATCTTTTGATGTTCCAACTACCTGTCTTTTTTTTTTTTTTGCAAGAACCTCTAAATACCCTGTGCCCTCCCTTAGCTCTTCAGAACAGTCCCTCAGAGCTATCTGAGAGGCTGTCTCCTGATTTCAGTCCTCAGTATGTCTTCCACATAAAACATAATTCTCAACTTCTAGGTTGTGCATTGTTTTTCAGTCAACATTTAATTGTATGGCTCATGTAGGTACTATGCCTAAATGTAATGGGATGAGCTGTAAATTATTAAAACTAGATAAATCCTGTCAGCTCTACCACTAGCTGAGATCCAGGCTTTCACCTCTGGATACCTCTGGCAGATATGGGGTCTGTGTTGGTCTTAAAATTATTTTTAGAATAGTGGGGACTCATTCATTCTTTCAACACATTTTATTGCTTATATTCTATGTGTCAGTTACAGTGCTGGGTCTTGAAATACAGAAGTCAACACACGAAAATACAAGGATAAAACACATTTTCTACCATATTAACTTTTTTCATTCATCAATTCATCCCTAAATCATTCAACACGCATCTTCTTATTGAATACTGATGAGGGGTCAAATGCTATGCTAAACACTCAGTATATAGCTGCAAACGAGATGGACAGGCCCTGATTTTGATGTCACTACTATCTTTTGTCCTGCCATATAATGGGACAGCTTCATTATTCCCTTTACCCTAAGTTTTTATCACAAATTGCTAATGAAAATAAAGCTGTTAGTGGAGTTTCAACATGCATAGGTAAGTGAGAACACAGAACTCCCCTTTCTCATGTCCCGTTCTCCTCCTTCTAACTCCCTATGTGAAGTCACTTTGTGCCAAGGCCAAGAAGCTGTGCCCCAATAAGAACCAAGCTGATTTCCTCACACTGACTGGGGCTATTGCACACTTAGAAGGCTTGATGCTTAATTTTGATAAGCAACTAGAAGACCATGGAGACAACCTATAAAAATGATTTGTCTTGGGAGAAAATACTAAAGAGGGTTAATGTGCTGTTCCACATGTCTAACCCCCTGGATTAAACCACAGGCACCAAGGTCACCAAGTGTACTTGGCAACAATGAGCTAATAATAAAAAAAAGCATCATACTGTTATTGTATTCATTTTCCCCCAAGGCGCTCTCTGATAAACACCACAACCTCTAAGAGAATTGAGAACAGCTTCCTTGTGGGGTAGGTCATATAATATATATGCATCTTTTTCCAAGCAGTTAAATCATATCCAGCTATCAGCACACCTTACTTAAGGCGATCGTAATGTATGAGATTAAATGTTCCTACCTGATCGGAAAACTTCTTGTCCTCAATTCATTGGCTGTACTGGATTTTTTTCTTCTTGGGTCAGACCTTCAGACTTCTACCAGAAATCCTTCCTTTGGGGAAACCAGGCCTTCCCAGAAACTCAGGAAACTGAAATGGAGACAGCAAGAGAGAAGGAAATTATTTGGACACATAGACCTCAATTGTTTGGTTTTAAGTAAACGTCCAAGCAAACATCTTCTAGATGGTATAATAACTTTAGGGAAATTCACGGTTTATAAGTTTGGGTACTCATAAACTGAACATATTATGATAAGAGTACAGGTTGCATTTTGTGTCTTCAACTCAAGCAAAGGCTTCAAAAAAGGCCCAGTTATCCTTTGTTCATTAAGACACAAAGAGAGGGCGAAAAGGGCAAGTTTCGAAGTCTTTTTCTTTACAATTTACTTCCTTTCTTCAGTCTTCAACAAGATCTTCAGGAAATTAACTTTACTAAAGTTAATTATTCATAAAATAAACATAGGAACCTGCAGAAGACTATTTCACAGAGACCTGTAATGTACAATATCCATTGCATACATGCACCATGAGCTTGTCTTTTCTAGCACTGGCATACACAAAACTCTGTGTGTGTGTGTGTGTGTGCGCGCGCGTGTGTGTGTGTGTGCACGTGTGTGTCTTTTTCTGTGATGGAGACATAGGGAGAAAATAAATCTATTGGCTGCAATTCAGTGATGTACGAAGATTTAAAGGTAAAGGAGAAGGTTACATCAAGTGAAACTATAAAGTCATGAGGTTGTGGTTCCAAAATAATAACAATAGCAGTCTTCTGTAACCAAGGGAGCAGGCTCCTCAAATTATAGTCACACCTGTTAGACCATCTGCCCATACATTTCACACTATCATTAATGGAAAACAAATGGCACTGTCCCTCCTTCCCTTTATCCATTGGCCATCCTCATATGAACTCTTTTTCTCTTCAAGGTCATGCTCTTTCCTATCTGTTTAAAAATATTAGGATTTAGGAGGAGTGATACGTAATGTGCCGTGCCTTGGTACTTGTACCAGTGACGGCTCTGTAAGGAGCACTGGGTTGTTAGGAGGCTATCAACTGAGTTCCCCTAGAAGCAGAACTTGAGGCGATAATTTGAGTGCAAACTGCTCATCTGGGAGGTGCTTCCAGAAAACTCAGAAGTGGAGTGGGAATTGAGAATGGAGGCATGGAAGGAAGCCAACAGAGGTGTATTACCGAATAAATTACTCCTGCAGGGAACTGCTGCCAGTACTTCAGGCGAGTTCTGTGAAACTCTACAGAACATGTCTCAGAGTTATCCCAAGAATCGGTGAGAAACTTGAAGTACTTATCTTCCAGTCCCCTCTGTCCTTGGTTGAAAGCTACACCCAGATACATTAACTCCTGTACACTTCTGGCCTGCCCTAAGGTGGATAATTGCAGGCGGCAGCATGATTCTATCAGCATATACTGGAATGATGAGTGCTGGGGAGATATGAGTGGAGCATCGAAACCATCTAATACAGTCGGGGCAGGAGATATTAATTATTGGCTTGAAAGTCCAAATGGATAACCTTAAATTCCTGGGTTTATGGTTTTACTTTGAGGTATTTAAGCAGGATGTATGAGTAAAAATTTCCTCTGTTAAATCAAGTTTAAGGTCCTAACTCCCTAATCTTCTGGAAAACTGTGGTATCTTTTAACAGATTTTTGAAAAGTAACATGATTAAGATTTCAAATTGACCATTCATTCATTCACTCATTCAACACACATTTATTGAACACCTAAAGTATGTCATGGGATAAACTAGGCACCAGTGTTACTGTTACTAAAATCATTATAGTGCCACCTAGAATTCAATGTATTGTGACACTCAAGTAAGAAAATCCACAGTTACCGTAAAAGATATTACAGAGTGCTATAGGAAGACACAGTAAGACCTTAATTCATGCTGTGGACAGTAGTATATGGGCGATATCAGTAGGGCTTCCTGTAGAAGGCAATTGAAATGGATATGTAACACGAAGGAAGGGTGAAGTTTTGAAGAAAAGAGAAGATAAATTCACACTTACCAGAAAATGAATGGTTAAGGATCAGTCCAGAAAGGAGTTCCATTCATAATCAGTATAAGAAATGCTCACTGGGGCTTCCCTGGTGGCGCAGTGGTTGAGAGTCCGCCTGCCGATGCAGGGGACACGGGTTCGTGTCCCGGTCCGGGAAGATCCCACATGCCGCGGAGCGGCTAGGCCCCGTGAGCCATGGACACTGAGCCTGCGCGTCCGGAGCCTGTGCTCCGCAACGGGAGAGGCCACAACAGTGAGAGGCCCGCGTACCGCAAAAAAAAAGAAAAAAAAAAAAAAAAGAGAAATGCTCACTGGCGTGTAGGAAAAGAAGACAATGGAGAGGGGCGTAGAAGCCAGATCATGCATGGTCCATGTATGTATAGTAAGTGCTATGGTCTAGTCTTTGTGTTCCCCTCCAAATTCATACGTTGAAATCTTACTTTCCGTAGCTGATAGTATTAGTAGGTGGGGCCTTTGGGAAATGATTATGGTATTAGTGCTCTTATAAAAGAGACCCCACAGAGCTCCCTAAGCTCTTCTGCCATGTGAGGATACAATGAGAAGTCTGTGATTCAGAAGAGGGCCCTCATCTGACCATACTGGCAACCTATTCTTGAACTCACAGCCTCCGGAGCCGTGAGAAAAAAAATTCCTGGTGTTTATGAGCCACCCAACCTGCAGTATAATCTTACAGCAGCCCAAAAGGACAAAGAGAGTTTGGATGTGAGATTTTCCTCCAAGAAAGATGGGAATCCATTGAAGGATTTTACCTGGTAACTTAGAAGAGAGAAAAGTTTCATAACACAATCAGGTACTTTTATAAGAAAAATTTGTTTCTTTTTCAGAAAGATCACTCTGGAAATACTGTGACTAGATTTTTGGAGAAGTCTGATGGCAGGCCCGGATATAGAAAGATGAGTTGGTAGTCCATTAATATAAGTCAAACAAGAAAGTGGATATAAAAAGTGTGAATTTGTGGCTGAGAGTTCTTTTCTTTTACTACTTGAAAAATGTTATGTCAATGCTTCTGACTCCATAATTTTAGACAAGAAATATGCTGTCATTGGAATTGGTTTCTCAATAAGTGATGCATCGTTTCTGCCTGTCCACTTTCGAGATTTGTTTTGTCTCTACTTTTCAGAAGTTTAATTATGACGCGTCTTGACAAGGATACCTTTGTGTTTTTCCTCTTTGGATTTGCTCAGATTCTTGGATGTGTGCTTATGTCTTCTAAAAAATTGGGAACGTTTCAGTCATTATTTCTCTGAATACTTTGTCAGTCCTACGTGCTCTCTGTTTTCATTCTGGAACCTTGATGATATGAATGTTAGTGCTTTTGTTACTGTTTACAGGTTCTTGAGATCCTGTTCTTTCTCCCATCTCTACCCCTCAGCCTATTTTTCTCTGTACATGTGGTACATTGTATTGATCTCTTCTAAGTTCATGGTTCTGTGCTTTGTAATCTCCACTCTACTCTTGAGCAAAGTTTTTTGATTGTTGTATTTTTCAGTTCTACTGTTCTCATTTGTTTTTATTCTTATAACTTCTAGTTCTTTGTTCACATTTTCTATTTTTCCCATTTCCGTCAAGGAACACATAATTGCTAATTGAAGCATTTATGTGACAGCTTATTTAAAACCCCTGTCTGATAATTTCAATAGATGTTTTATCTCAGTGCTGGTGTAGGTCTATTGTCTTTTCTCATTTATTCTGTGATTTCCTGCTTCTTGGTGCCATGAGTATTTTTCAATTGGATTCTAAACATTGTGAGTTATTATATGACTCTGTATCCCATTTAATTTTATTATTACTTTTTAGAAGGAAGTCATCCTATTGGAGGTGGAGTATGAGGACTGGGGGGTTACGTACAGATTTCCACTGGGCCCTACTGTCAAAACCCCAGCAAAAGTGGGCACTTACATTCTCTCACTGCAGACAGATCAAGTAGAAGTTCAGCTATCCTACTGGCCCTTCTGACACCTTCCCCCCAAAAGTGGGAACATTAATATCATTCTGTTGCCTTTTAGTAGGAGTGGAAGTTCATCTCCCCAGTAGATTTCTTGACACCAGGGGAGGGGAGAGGTGAAGTGTTTGCTGTGTTTGCTGTCCTTCCTCCCACTTCATTCCTTCTTGTTGATGCCGGGTGTGGGTAGAGGGTCAGCTACCTGCTGGCCCCACTGACACCAGGGTAAGAGGAAGAGAACTGCCAACTAGCCCTGCTTGTGCCATCTCATTCTGTCTTACTGCCTCAGGACGGTTATGGGGATTCAGCACCCCATTGGGTCTCACGGACACCATGTGTTGGGGGTTAGTGGGGTGCCTACTCCCTCCAACCTGTAACATCCTATTCTTATCGATGTCAGGGAGAGACGGGGGCTAGGTCCCACCATTGGACCCCACGACTGTGTGAGGGCAGCCCAGTGTTAACTAGCCTGTCAGGCACCACCTTTGAAAGTCTCTTTGCTAATGCAAAGGGGTGGAGGCTCAGCTCACCACTGCACCACACTGAAACAGCCCTGGTGGCGAATCAGAGCGCTGCCTCTTCTGGAGGGCAGGAGTGGGGTGGTGTGGAAGATCAAATCGTAGCTTGGCCCAACTGAAACCACAGGACATAGGGGATGGGTGCAATATTCCACTGGCACTTGGCTCGAGTAGTGTGTATATTATTGCCCAAATGGTTTTCTGTCTTTGACAACCCCTTTCCTCATACCTTGGCTAGGGGGAACGGGGGTTTTGTGTTTTCTTTTTTGAAGCTTTTTTGTCTGTTGTTCTGTTGGTGGTTATTGATTGGGGGTTCCTGTAATACCCTCTCCAGGATGTATGGGAAGCAACAGGAAACACAGGGGACTCATCACCATGTTATTCCTCAAGTCCCAAAGTCCCTAGTTAAGTCTGCCTTCTCATTTCCACCTTTCAGTGTCTTCCTATGTTTGTCTGTTGTTATGTTCAGGGTTTTAGTTTTAAGTGGAAGAACCTGGGAGAAATGGGCTACTTCATCTTCTTGGAAGCAGAGGTCTGGAGGCCTATGGATGTTACAAAGTACTGCTGACTGTAAATTAAAATTTGATGATATACACCTTGCCCTTTAAGAATTCTTCTGCTAGATGATGTGGCTTCCCAAAGTAGCTACAATTTGATTTTCATACTTCTAAAAGTCAAGTGTTTTGCCGCAGTTGAAATTTAAAGATAAGCAAGAGATGAGGCTAAGATGATCTATGTGGTAACAGATTAAAGTTGGAAACATCAATATACATTCATGCTTAGCTTAATATTGCTTCATATTACCTTAACACACATGGTTATGTAGAGAGATACTTATAGATATGTCCATATACGTGGGGAATGTACACACATGTTATCTCTTTGCTCTGTCAGCTGAGAAGATCTAGAAGCAATGACATCCGGGCAGCAATTAGCACACCCCACACCCAGATCCTGCTGTCTAATGCTGTTCTCCACTAAAAAGACCTAGTTATCCTTGAAGAAATAGCTGATTCTAGGACTGGGGCAGTAAATATACAAGATTTATATACAAGGCCATCTTATAGTGTCAGAAAGTAAGGAAGTTCCAAAAAAATATATAGCATGGGGATACCTCAGAGTGGCACACGAGCCACTGAACTGAAAAGAGTTCACAAGGGTCAGGACTAGAGCAATTTGAGGAACAAAGTAACTAACGTAGAATTAGATTATGACCCAAAGTATAAAATAAAAATCCGTGAGTTCTTCTGATATAAATAAATAATTGGATACATAAATAAATGCGGGAGAATAGATAAATCTCCAGTGCAAAAGAATTCCAAATAGTTTATGTAGTACTCCATCTTAAGCATAACTCTCTATTCCTTAGTTGTGGGCTGAGCATATTGACTTCCTTCCAAAAAGTACAATATGGAGAAGGGAAAACAGTAATTTTACAATGGAGAAACCTGAAAACCACTACCTCAGCCTGGTGATCAAGGTCGACCTCAGCATTCATAATGCATATTGATACTTTGTACACTTGATGTGATCTGACAAAATAACCCTTCTACTCTTGTGGTCTTCCTCCCCCAAACACATAATCCCAATATTATCATGAAACATGCATCAAACAAATTCTAGTAGCGGGCATCCTACACAAGCCTAACTACTCAAAATTGCCAAGGTCATGCAAGGAAAATCTGAGAAGCTATCAAACCCAAGAGGAGCCTAAGGAAACATGGCAACTAAATGTAATGTGATGTTTTGGATGAAATCCTGGAATAGAAAAAGGACATTAGGTAAAAACTAAGGAACTGGACTAATGTATGGACTATAGTAAACAATAATGTATCAATATTTGTTCACTGATTGTAACAATGTAACATACTAATATAAGTTGATCGTCACAGAGGGAAATGGGTATAGTGTATATGGAAACACTTTATACTATCTTCTCAATTTTTCTGGAAAATTAAAACACTTCTAAAAAATAAAGTCTATAAAAACGTTGTGTTTTCTTGTTTTATGATTATGTGCCTGTATTTCCTAATAAATATGTAAATTTGCTTTGCCTTCCTTGATACTGATATTAAAGAAAATACTAAGTAACTCTGAAAGAATTTGTAACTCCAATTTAACAAGCAATAATTCTGGGTATTAACTTTTTAGGAGAACCCACTGAATAAATCAAAGCAAATTGTCTTTAAAGGCTGAATTTCTTTTCAGTGTTTAATCTTTTCTATCATTAATGCATACCACAAGCATGGTTCTCTTTCAAAGGGCAGAAAACATTGCTTGTAGGCAAGGTCTAAAATACAGTGAAATATTCATGTATGATGCTATAACAACTTTAATGTATTTTATGTTTTCAAAATGATGAAGTGTTATTTCAGTCAATAAAGTATTCACTTTTATACATTTCCTACCCACCTTTTCCCAGAACACCCACAAGGAAATGATACTATCATCTGATATTAGGCTCATCAATTTAAATTGGAGTTTTTGGTAGCTGTGGTTGCCAACGGTACTGGAATGTGTGATACTTTTACAAATCCTCTCCATGGCAAAATCTGATCTTCACAAGGTACATCACAGTACGTGCCTAAGGCCAATGACATAGAGCTTTGTAGCTAGATTACCAAGCATTTTACTTAGAGGCACAATAGAATGTAGAAAAGGCTATTTCTCCTTCTGTCTTTTTCTGCTCAAAGGTCACTCACCATCTCAGAAGTTTTCCATAAACTCAGACTATATAATGTCACTTAATGTGAATGTAGCTCAACATTCTGTTTTAGTACAGCTAATCTCACATTATTTTATTGGTCCTAAATATGTAAATCATCAGCAAAGTTTTGTACTTAACTTTTTTTTTGGATGTGGACCATTTGTTAAAGTCTTCATTGAATTTGTTACAATACTGCTTCTGTTTTATGTTCTGGTTTTTTGGCTGCGAGGCATGTGGGACCATAGCTCCCCGACTAGGGATTGAACCCACACCCCCCTGCATTGGAAGGCGAAGTCTTAACCACTGGACCGCCAGGGAAGTCCCTGTACTTAACTTTTAAAAATAATTAAAATAAGCTATTCAACACATTTTTCCTAAAAAAAAAAAAAAAAAGTAATTCCTCTTAGGCTGGCCCTGGACACATACATGACTTTGCCATTTTTTCCATGGATTATTTTCTTATCTGTTCTACTGTGTCACATTTGTTCTACCTTCTCAAAAAGAAGCATTTAAAAATTCATCTACGCGTTCATGCATTCATACATTTATTAAATAAATCTACTGAACACCTACATATGGCACAGAAAAGGAGGCAGAAAACTAATCTGGGTTGCACAGAAAGTAATGAACTCAGTTAAAATTTTTGGTGAAAACAGGTGTTACTCAATCTACTGGAAATTACATTTCATTATGGGGACTCACACACTCAAGGAAAACCAAGACCTAAATAATAATAAAGTAATAAAAGCACTAGCCATTTACTGAGTGCCTGCTTTTACCTGACTCTGAAACTCTAAAATCATTACGGATGTTTTGAGGATTGTCTGATATAATTGTAATTTCTATTTTACAGATGAAAATAACAAGGTTCAGAGACATTAGGTTACTTGCCTAAAGTGAAGTGGCCCAGAAACTACACAACTGGAAATTGAACCTTAGATTTCATAATGCCAAAATCTGTGCTTTTAATCACAATGTGTGTGTGTGTGTGTGTGTGTGTGTGTGTGTGAGAGAGAGAGAGAGAGAGAGAGAGAGAGAGAGAGAGACAGAGAGAGACAGAGAGATAGAGAGAGAGAAAGAGAGAGAATGTGTTTAATAGAGAACTTCTGAGAAATGGCAAGAAAACTGCCAGGTACCCATAAAACAATAATTTAGGAGCTTCTTACTATACAAGTAATTGTTAATCATATGGCTGAACTAAGGATCTCTCACTTTTGAACTAAGAAATCAAAAGCTTCCAGAAGTTGAGTCTAAATTTTACACTTACATAAGATACTTCATACAGAATGCTAAAGTATACTAACTAAAGAGTTCTGAAAATACTGGAAGCATTCATACTAGTATGATTTCATAATGTGGATAATAGAGGATTTAAGAAATTGGCAGATGCAACTGCAGACTCATTTCTGTGAAGGGCAAGATAAATCAATAAAATGAGAAAAATGAAAAAAGAATGGCTAGCAATTTTAGGTAGTTTGCTTCATCTCCATACTAGGAAAGACTAAGCAAAAAAAAAAAACTTCTCGAAATTTTATTTTGAAAGCACCTACAAGTGTATATGGTCTTTTTATACCAAATAACTTGGAATTATGAACTGTCCAATAAGTCTAATCTTCTCTGATGATAAAATTGCTGGCTTTATTTGAAACTATGAAATGAAAAGTGAGGTAATAATCAGAAATTCTTAAGAAAAGGAGTAGACAAAACAAAATTCTAAGAGTTGTGTCAAAAAATATTTTGAAACGAACATAAAATCCCCATTACTGGTACAGAGCTTTTAAAACTTTATCTTGGTTTTAAGCTTTAATAAACATTGATATGTTTACATAATTACTGTCATAAGGAAGACACAATTTTAGGTCAGCTTTCTTCATTCTTTCTTTATTAAGCATTATTTTATTTTGCTCCATCATCTTGTAATTATAATATAGTAACTGTGTCACTTTCTACTAAGTGGATATAATTTCCTAAACTGTTTTCCTATTCTTAACAATTAAAGGTGTTTCCAATGTTTTGTTATTACAAATGACATGACAATGAGCATCTTTATATAATAATTTTCTGGATTATAAATTATTTATCGGCATAAGCTTCCAGAATTAGAATTAATGTGTAAAAAGCTATTAACATTTTTATCTTGCTAGACATTGCCAAATTACTTGTCAAAAGATGGAACCAAATTATATTGCAAAAATCTTTGCCAACAGAAAACATTATATACAATTTTTGATTTTGCTGAATTATTAAGTTGGAAATCTATGTTCCATTTCTTTGAATTCTTTGATAACAGCGTGCTGCTGCAGGCTGCGAGGGCAGCCATGTCCATGAAGGCTCCCCAGAGTTGGAGCGGGGAAGTGGAAAAAGGTAAAAAAAAAATACTAATTGTATTTTCCCTCGATTGTTATCTCTCATTCTTTTCTGCCTCTGTGTAACTTATATCCAGGTAGCTGGAGAAACATCATGTGGCAGGGAAAATTGGTATTCCAATAAATTAATAAACACCAACTTCAAATGGATTTTCAAGACTGGAAATATTGCTCTGACTTACAGTAAGTTCTTTCTAATTCTCCTTAAGGACTATTTTCTTAGAAGCTTTCCCTACCCTCCTCAAATTTTCCTCCATCCTCTCTACTTCCTTCACTCTGAGCTGGTGAGGCGCTTCCTAACTCATTAGGAACACAGAAGTCAGTAAATAGTCCACTGCCAAATCCGTTAATTCATTAGCATTTGCATTGATCTTTCTATTCCCTTGCACTACAGGAGTTCAAGTTCAAAGGCCACGTGCACTACAGATAGCATTTCATTTTCTCTCATCTTCTCAAGTACTTCACAGCACTGCATTTTCTACAACCCATCTACTCCTTATGAATGATTCTTGCCAAAATTCAACCTCATTCTAGACTAGTAACTCCAACTTAAAATGTTAAAAACTATACGTGTAACACGAAAGCCTCCCTCCTCCTCTAATCCCTGCATATCTTCTTTAGCCAATTCATGTCTGAACTTTTCAAAATTGTTATCATCATATATTGTTTCCATTTCCTCACGTCCCATCTACTCTATAATTTACATCCATCTGACTTCCCTCACTGTAATCTCTCTGCCCACTGTCCTGAAATTTTACTTATGAAGGTCACCAGCGATCTCCATGTCAGTATAGCCAATGAATAGTTTTTGTCCTATTTCTAGGCTCTTTCCTTCTTTAAAAAAGAAAAAGAAAAACAAAAACCATTTTTTTTCCTCTATCCTTTCACACTCTCATCATCTTCTGTCCTGGTATATTTTACTGGCTTTCCGTGTTTAATCTGATTTCTAACATTCTATGAGTTTCCTTTATCTTCAATGGAATAAACCACTATATGAAGGATTATTCTCAACAGTTAGTTCTCATAATAACAGTACTAGTAGCAGCAGTCAATACTTCTATAATGCTTATCATCTGCCAGACACTATTCTAAGACACTGTTTAAATACATATATATAGCACACACACACACACACACACACACACACACACACATGAAGTTTTCCTCCTCATAGGCGTATGAAATAAGCCGATTATTATACCCATGTTACAAATGAGAAAACGGAGGCAATGAGAGGCCAAGGTCACATGATCAGTACTTGGTGAAGCCCCGCCTGAGTTAATGCTGGAACTTTAGAGGAGACAAGTTAAATAATGTCTCACAGATTGGCCTTAAAAGTGAGCAACACTTAATTAATGACTTGTGAAAGTATCAGAAAAAAAGGGGACATTTTAAATTGAATGGGATCTACTAAGTCATGGATCAGTAACTAAGAATGACTCTTATTGAATGAAATTATTTTTCATTATTCTTTTGAAAGAAGAATAATCTTGTGTTAGTGTTTCACAGTTTTTTTTTTCATTCACATATTTATTCTTTATTAGACACACATTTCCTACACACCTACGTGCCAGTGTCCGCTGCAAGCCTTGGAAGCAAAAAATTACAAAGTCCCTGCTCTTAAGCAAATGTCCAGTGGTGGAGGAAGACAGAGTAAACATGTAAATAAATGTGGTACAGTGACAGAAATACGACTGGACAAAGGGATGGAGAGGCACTGAGGAGGCAGGTCTCTTTGGTCAAGATAGTAGTGGTGGCGTTTGAACCGAGACCTTAACGATAAGAGGGAAATTGGTCTGGGTAGATGGATTAGCCAATCTAAAGCTGGGAGAGCAAGAAGTAGAGCTTGTTGCATCTGAGGGACTGAAAAGGACAACTGTGCCTCGAGCCCCATGAAGGTCAGGGAAAGACGTAGTAAGTGACCAGAGCACACGATCCCTGTGAGCCTGGCTAAGTAGTTGAAAATTTCATCTCTTTACAATAGATAGCCTTTAGAGGTTAGAAGCAGTGCAATAATAGCGTCTGATTTGTGCTTTTTAAAAGACTACTTTGACTGTTGAATGTCCTACAAAAGCAAAATACCTGTGTCTCTATGAAGCGCAGATAGTAAATTTTAAAAAGCCCAATGAGCTCATAAGCAGTTGGTTGACTAACTGTTATCATTTATCTTAACTAGACTTCATTAATAGAAGCTTGGTGACCTTGGGGTCCTGGGACATATTAGATTAGGGCAACCCAGCTATTTTCAAATAGTGTGATTTGAAGAATCCTTGAAATTGTTAGGGTCCAGGAAGATTATTTTATTGCTGGGGCTGGATGGGAAGTTTAGAATAAGAAAAGAAGGTATGATGGCTGGCTTCCATCTATTCTCCCTTTCTCTGGGAGAAATGATGGTGGGGTGACTACTTTGCTGTTGACCCAATGCTTCAATTTCAGAGCTGGTTCAATCCAGTAACTATTTGCTGAACAACTATTATATGTTAGGCACCCAGCTGCAACTGGGAATATAAAGAGAATAATTAATAAGAAAAGCAGGTATTACTAACAAGAGACAGGCACTGTGCTAATGCTTAACACGCACCATCTCAAGTTACATTAATTTACACACTAACCATATGAGGTAGATGCATTTATTATACCATTTTCCAGGTGAGAAATCTAATCCCTTTAAGGGGCTTAAGTTACTTCTCCAAGGTTACACAGCTAGTTAGGGGCATAGGCAGTATTTGGACTCAGGTCTGGTATCAGCACCAATTCTCTTAGCCATTATGCTCTCTAAGGACCTTACTTGAGAAGTTCAGATTATACATATATGGGTACAACCAACCCTAAGACCATCTGGCAAAACTGGCTGCTTGAGAAGTCCTGGATTTATGTAAGATGCTCTTGGAATGGAGAAGATCGTGAAGGAGGGTCCCCAAAACACACTCTCTATACTAAGGGGCAACAGAAGAGAGAAAGAATTAGCCTACAGCAGTATGATATTGAGGACCAAGAAACAGTGTTTCTCTCTTTTGTGAACAGTTATTAAATTATTTCTACTTCAGAATATCAGAAAGAAATCACAGGACTATGGACAGTTTGCTGAGCCACCCTATCTATCTTAGCGTGAATCCTGGCAGGTGTAGAGCTCATAGTATGACCCTGGCACCTAAGTGTAGTTAAGTAAGCTTTCATTTTTCTTCGGCCTTAAAGCAAAGCAGCTTTCTGATAGGTATAATTTAGGAAAGTCTTCCAAGAAAATAGTTAAAGTCCACTTTAAATATCTCAGAGAAAAGCAATTTTGCAAAAGATCTATCAGCAAAAGCAAGGCCAAACACACCAATTATTTAGTGAGACTTGTATTGTTATATCATTGCTCATGTTGTTTCTTTATGCATTTACCTGGAAGAAGGCTTTTAATGTTCAACAATTCTCAAAGAGATAAAGACCCACACTGATGTGCCAGAAAGAGCTTTGCCCTGGAATTAGATCAGTTTAGGTTTGGCTACTTACTAGAATTAGGTAACATTCTTAATCTTTCTGAGCCTGTCTCCTATCTGCAAATAGGGATACCACTATCTATTACAGAGGGATGTGCTTAAATTAAATGACACATGTAAGTGAAATATATCCTTCCAGGCTGAGAACATACCGAGTAAATGTTAAGTGATCTGCAAATATTCTGCTTTCTTGAAACGGATGAAACCTGTTATCATGATTTTAACCAATGGTCTAAATATCAAGACAATATTTAGTTAAAAGTTATAGTTGTTCTTTCACTGTCCACCCGCATTTTAACATATTCTAACCTATTCTCCTTGATAAATTGTGTCAATATTAGTAACATTTGTCATTTCAGCTATTACTGTTCATATGTTTAAAATATTTCAATGTGATATAAGTCGTTACTCAAAGGGATGCCTAGCTGGCTTTGTCAAAGATTTATTTTAAGTAAAAATAAAAGACTCATTTTCACCAAGTTTGACTGAACAGTGTATTCATTAACTGTATGAACTTTCTGGCCAACCCAATACAGTAGCCAAGACATGGAAACAACCTCAGTGTTTTCTTGTGGATGAATGGATGAAGAAAATGGGGGTGCATACAACCTACTATTAGTCAGCCATGATAAAGAAGGAAATCTGGCTATTTGTGACCACATGGGTGGGTTTGGGGGGCATTATGCTAAATGAAATGTCAGACAGAGAAAGATAAATACTTTATGATCTCATATGTGAAATCTAAAATACTGAACTCATGATAGAAAGAATGGAATGACGGTTGCCAGAGCTGGGGGTTGGAGGTGACGAAAATGAGGGAAGATGATCAAAAGGTAAAAACTTCTAGTTATAAGACAAGTGAGTAATGGTGATGTAATGTACAGCTCGGTCACTACAGTTGACAATACCGTATTTTATGTTTGAAAGTTGCTAAGAGAGTAGATCTTGAAAGTTCTCATCACAAAGATAACATTTGTAATTATGTGAATTAAGGTTAACTAAACTTATTGTGGTAATCATTTCACACACACTATATATATATTAATCATCACATTGTACACCTTGGACGGATACAATATTATATATCAATTAAATTTAATTTCCGTCTGGCCCGTCATTTTCCAAAGGCCACTCAAGATCAGGGGACAGAACGCCTCCTCTCCAAGTGTCCTGCCAGCCCACCCACTCAAGATCAGAGGGACAAAATGCCTAACTAAAACAAAACAAAAGAGAAACACAAAAAAACTGGAGAGAGGGAGGAAAGGGTGCCCTGAAAAAGAAAAAAAAATTTTAAAAACTAAGTACGTTGACAGAGCTAAGAAGAAACTACCAGGAAAAAGAAACCCTACGTGTCAGATCCTAAAGTACAGAAGGGCAAGCCCGCCGGCAGTCCAGGCCCGGGGGGACCGGGGTCCCCAGCCCTGCAGAGCCAACCGCAGACCGGCTCGGGCGCCCCTCGGAAGCGCGGGGTCCCCGCGGCCGAGTCGGCGCCCCCGGCCGGCGCCGGCTCCCCTCTGCCCACCCTGCGCGCGGGGGCTGGAAACTGCCGCGGAGAACCACGGCGGGGCGGGAAGGGGGGCTCCAAAGAGGGTCTGGCGACTCGAGTCGCTCCGTTTCTCGGTGGGCTCAGCGCGCGCCGTGGGGGAACAGGAGCGGGGGTCCGGGAGGAGGGGACGGGTGGCACTTACGTAGACCGGCAGCGGCCACGGGTAGACGGCGGGCTCGGTCCCCAAGAGCGACTCCAGCCTCAGCTCCAGCTTCTCCCCCATGTCTTCGCGCGCGGGCCCCGCACCGCGCTAGTCTGGCGGTTGGGGGAGGGGCGCGGCGCCGCCGGCGGGGGCGGGGCAGACGGGCAGGCGGGAGGCTGAGGGGGGCCTGGTCTGGGCCTCAGCTGCCGCCACAGCGCTCCCGTCCGGCCCCCGGCTCCCTCTTTGTGCTCACAGGCCCGGGGCCTCCAGCGCTGCTGCGAACTCGGGCCGGCGTGAGGCGACCACAATGAGCCGGGGGCCGGGCTGAAACACTCCCGGCGCGCGCGGCCCGCCCCGTGGACTCGCACGCTCTCACGCACGCACGCTCCCACGCACGCACGCACGTACGCACGCACATACGCACGTCATCGGCTGCCCCTGGCCACACCCACCGGCCCGAAGTGGGGACCCGGCCAAACCTCTCAGGGCCAGTGGTGGCGAGTTCGACTCCCGACCTCGACGTACCGTGACACAACCCCTCCCCCCCAATAATAAGACTATAATTCCTATTAAATATGACAGCTGGAATCCCGGCTTCTGTTCACAAAATTGCCGTGTATTTAGCCTATGCTAGGCACCAGACCGCGGACGCTCAGTACTGGCCAAAAAGGAAATGCCCTGCCCTCATAGCACTGCCATTTTAATTGGAATAGTAGTGACAATGGTCAAGGGAGAAAATAAAGTGTCATCATCGCCACGGGGATGGTTAATCTCATGTGCGCACTGCGTGGGGCCCCGGCAACCACAAACATTATTCCAGATGTGGCCAGGAAGGGATTTTTCAGAAGAGATTAACACTGAAATTGGTCCACTTTGCGTAAAGGAGGAACGAATACAAGGAATTTATATATGCAGTACATGTATATTTTTATTCTACATGCTTTTCTATGTAGGTGTATATGCGTGTCTATATGTATGTACGTGTATGTATTGCATATATTATATGTGTATGTATGTATACTGTATATATACACACCTAAATATCTTTCTATGTGTGTATATATGTATGATATAGACGTACCTAGGTGTGTACATTGCATATGTTATACGTATGTGTACATACTGTATATACACAAACGATGCATTTCATATGTGTGTATGTATAGTGTATCTGTATGTGTCTATTGTATATATTACGTGTATATGTGTGTATACATACTGTATATATACAAACTATGCATTTTATATATATGTGTGTATATATGTGTTTGCGTATTGTATATACTATATGTGTATATGTCTGTATGCGTACTGCATATATACACAGCTGTATATTTTTGTATGCGTGTACATATGTACGTGTGTGTGTATATACACACACACCCTATGGATTCTGTTTGTCTGGAGAACCCTCACTGATACGGCCACTTATGACAATTGAGCACCTGCTCTTTGCCAGCCAGGGAGCCAAACGCTTGTCCTTTCTGTGTCTCCCTTAAGTGTCACAAGTCCCGGGAGGGAAGGTGATGCCGCTCCTACCAGTTGAGGTGCCTCAGGGACAGAGAGGTGCACAGGGCGGGGGGGCTGGAGCCTGGTGGAGCCCAGGTGCAGTTCTAGCAGCAGTACAGCCTAGCAGTCCCACTTCCCCGGGTGCCTCTCACAAAGACGCCGAGGGAGAGACGGGGTCTGAAGGAGGGGATGAGGAAGCTTCCGTGGGTCCGCAAGCCCAGACCAAGGCTGACTCGTCAAGGGTGTTAGAGGTCAGGACTCTGGTTACCCTGGGGATGGGGTTACACAGAGCCATTCCCATTCGGAAAAAGTATCCATTCTGCTCTTGTTTGTATGTTTACCCCCCTCCCCCAAATCTTTTAAAAACAGATTCTCTTGGTTGCTGGGAGCACACAAGGGGAAGTCGTGTGTGAGGGGGTGTGATCCAGGGGACAGGGAGGATAAGCCCCCCCCTCGTAGGGCCGGGAGTGGCTCAGCTTTGTGAGCTAAGGATGGCCTGCGAGGTCCCAGAGAGAAGGGTCCCTGCTCCGTCCCTGCTCCGTCCTTGCTCCGTGCACCCCATTCCCAGCCTGAGAAGTCCAGAGCCCCCCGCCCCCGCACACACACACACCAGGGAGGAGTGCCAGTCACAATGGCTCCCAGGCTCCGGCTCCAGGGCTCCCGGCACTAGGAGCTATTTTCAGCTTTCATGCCCTAGGACACGGCCAGAGCTATTGTCTCCGGAAACTCTCTGTCTGTCTCTCGCCCGCCCGCCATCCCTCCCTCCCTCCCTCCTCCGCCTTTTCCCCTCCCGCTCCAGCTGTCCTGCCCTCCACCCTGCATTTCTACACAGGGTGGCTCACAGACAGCTGCTCCCCGTGCCCACCCGCCACCATTCGATGGATGTCAAAGCAAGCCCTGGGGACTTCCCTGGAGGTCCAGCGATTAAGACTCCGAGCTTCCACTGCAAGGGGTGCGGGTTCAAAGCCTGGTCAGGGAAATAAGATCCCACATGCCGCCCAGCACGGCCAAAGAAATAAATGAGTAAAAAATAAAGTTATAGTGATGAAACAGCCCTAGTGGTGCAAGGACGGGACGTATAGCTCTATGGTAGAGAATAAAGGTCCAGAAACAGATAGATGAGAACTTGATATGACAGAAAGTGAGGAAATTAAGGAGTTTTCAATAAATGGCATTAGGACAATTGCATATCCATGTGGGGAAAAGTAAATTAGAAAAAAAGAAAACAAGCAAGCCCTGGTCAGGTGTGACCTTGGGCCCAGGGCCATTGGCACACGTTGTCGTGTGGGACGTTCTTCCTTAGACTCCTCCCTCCCTCCTGTGTCACTGTCACTTCCTCCAGAACCTTCCTGGACTCCCCTACACAAGCCCGGGGTGTGCCCTCACCCGCCCACCCTGGATCACCGGAATTCCAATCCTGGCCCACCCTTCCCCGCCAGGTGAAGAACTGTGCCTGGTCAGTAAGACCGTAGAGGTCCTTGGCCATTGCTATTGCAGTTGGAATTGTTACTGTGTTTACACAGGGTGACCAACACCCGCCCCCACTTTGCCCAGGACCGCTCAGGTTTGAGCGCTGGAACTATGGGGAAACCCTCATTTCTGGGGAACCCAGAAGGCTGGTCAGCCTATTTAGGATGGATCTTTCACTTGATATCCCAATCCCCGAGAGCCAGAAAGGGAATCTCCCCCCTCCTTCCATGGTAACCTTCATTCATTCATCCACTCATCCCTTTATTCAACTCCTTTATTCAGCAAGTATTTATGAAGCATCTACTACATAGCAGACACTCTTCTAGGTGCTGGGGACAGTAAACTGAGAAGGTGTGATTTCTTACATGGGGATGATGTCTCGGAGACCACTGCAGGGCATGGGAGGTGGGAGAGGGAAGGGGCAGTTCTAAATGCAGGCTCTGACGGGATTGGGGCAGACCTTGCCCTAAGCCAGGCTGGTTGCTTCAACACAGCTGTCCTCACCCAGGGCCATCCTGCTTCCGCCTCCCCCAGGTCTTCAGTGATGTCTGGGGAAAATCTGTGGTTGTCACAACTGGGGGGGAGGGGACCCTGGAATCAAATGGGTGGGGACAGGGATGCTGCTGAACCCCACACAGTGCCCAAGAGGGGCCCCCAGCAGAGAATGACCCGCCCCAAATAACCCCAGTGCCATGGGGGAGACCCTGCACTAATATTATTCAGACCCGCTTGTGCCCCGAGATTCCTGCACAGGCTGGGACTCTAACCGGGTCACCTCTGTATCCCGAGGTGACCTAGAGTGGGGCAGCCAGGAGGGCTGAGTATCAGGGATGAAATGACCAATCTCTGTGCCCACTCTCCCCGCCACACCCCAGGGTCGATGGCCTCTATCTCCTCCCTGTGCAGCTAGCTTTTCCCTGAGCCATTTCTTCTTGTCAAGGTCCCTGTCGCAGGTTGTGTTCCCCGAAGATGACGTTGAGAGCAAGGATTGGAGTGCACGTGGTTGATGTGAGACGTGCAGAGAACAGATACAGCTGCCATAGGGTCCCGCAATTCCACTCCTGGGCATAGATCTGGAGAAAACTCTAATTCAAAAATATACATACACCCCTGGGATTTCCCTGGTGGTCTAGCGGTTAAGACTCTGTGCTTCCAGTGCAGGGAGCATGGGTTCCATCTCTGGCCAGGGAACTAAGATCCCACATGCTGTGTAACAAAAAAATAAAGAAAGAGAGAGAGAAAGAAAGAAAGAAAAAGAAAGAAAGAAAGAAAAAGAAAGAAAAAAGAAAGAAAAAAAGAAAGAAAAAGAAAGAAAAGATACATGTACCCCAGTGTTCATTGCATCACTATTTATAATAGGCAAGATGTGGAAGCTGCCTAAATGTCCACTGATGGGTGAGTGGATAAAGAAGATGTGGTACATATATACAATGGAATATATTCAGCCATAAAAAGAATGAAATAATGCTATTTGCAGCAACGTCGTGGATGGACCTAGAGATTATCATACTAAGTGAAGTAAGTCAGAAGAGAAAGACACATATATGATCTCTCTTATATGTGAAATCTAAAATACGACACAAATGAACTTGTCTACGAAACAAAAACAGACTCACAGACATAGAGAACAGACTTGTGGTTGCCAAGGGGGAGAAAGAGTGAGGGAGGGTCGGATTGGGAGTTTGGGGTTAGCAGACGCAAACTATTAAATATAGGATGGATAAGCTACAAGGTCCTACTGTCTAGCACAGGGAACTATATTCAATATCCTGTGATAAGCCATAATGGAAAAGAAAAAGTTTTATTTATAGGTTCCATCCCTAACTGAGCTGGCCCATCCCCTCCCATGGTTCTAAGTGCAGCCCGAGGCTGCAGACTTCCCACCCTGGTCTTCAGCTCCAGAGCAAGCCACCTGCAAACCAGCCGCATCTTCCCAGGGGCTGGCAACTCTCCTTTGCTACTGATTCCAAGACACATCCAGATAGCACAAATGTGACCATGAAAACAAACTCAGCCATGTTCAAATCAGGGAAATAACATTCTTATCTCTGTTTAGTAGTTGCTTAATTTTAGAATAGCTTAGAGTTACAAAAAAGTTGCAAAGATCTGTACAGAGTGTACAGAGTGCTGTGGACCCCCGACCCAGTACCCCTATTTCCAACACGTTAGTACTTTAGTACGTTAGTACGACATGCTTATCCAACTAAGGAACCGAGATGGATACGTTATTATTAACTGAAGTCCACACTTTATTAGAATTTCCCTAGCTTTCCCCTAACACCCTTTTTCTGTCCCAGTCTCCTCTGGGCTGTGACATTTCTCAGACGTCCCTGGGTTTTGATACCTTGAAAGTTTTGAGGAGGACTGGTCAGGTATTTTGTCCCTCAATTTGTCTGTCTGTTGGTTTTCTGATGTTTTTCTTATGGTTGGGCTGGAGTTATGGGGTTTGGGGCGGAAGATCCAGACAGAGATAAAAATGTCATTCTCCTCAGGTCACATCGTCAAGGATACACACCATCAAGGATACACACATCAAGGATACACACCATCAACGGGACTTGTGACAAACAATTTTACCCTTGATCACCTGGCCAGTAGCGTCTTTTTTTTTTTTTTTTTTTTTTGCTGCGTTGGGTCTTCATTGCTGCACACGGGCTTTCTCTAGTTGCGGCGAGCAGGGGCTCCTCTTTGTTGCGGGCATGTGCTTCTCATTACAGTGGCTTCTTTTGTTTCGGAGCACGGACTCTAGATGTGCGGGCTTCTGTAGTTGTGGCATGGGGGCTCAGTAGTTGTGGCTCCCAGGATCTAGAGCGCAGGCTCAATAGTTGTGGCCCACGGGCTTAGTTGATCTGCGGCACATGGGATCTTCCCGGACCAGGAATCGAACCCGGGTCCCCTGCATTGGCAGGTGGATCCTTTTTTTGTTTTCTTTGTTCCGTTTGGAACCAAAACTTTAATCCCAAGGAGTCTCACAAAACATATTACAAATGACAGCATGAAAAAAAAATTGCACAGTAACTCAAAGTTCAGCTCTACAATATACTCTTAATCTGGCAGGACACTGGTGTCTTGATAATCTCAACTTCCAAAAAACTTTACAAAGAGCTATGTATTCATGTACAGCAATCACAGAGGGGACTTATGACCTAACTCAAAGGTTAACTAACTTCCTTGAAACTTCGTAGATGCTAAACTCACTGGACAACCTCTTGTCCAGTGTGAAGACTAGTGGAATTCTTAAACCTCTAATCTAGGGTAAGGGTGCGGCTTTCATTTCTCCCTGCTGGCTTGTGTTCACAGCACCTTTTAAAGACTGCTTGCTTGACTACAGCTGCATACCACATCCCAGCTACAGAAAGTCTTTTCAATGTTTGCCAGTGTTGTTTCCATAATAATAAACATCACACTTTAGGTGGGCAGGAGTTAGAGTTTTATTATCAGTCTAGGCAAGACCAAAAATTCAAAGCAAATTCAATTCTGCTTAAGAGAACATTGTAAAGAAACAATTCTTCATATTACATGCCTCATATCACCCATTTCAAACCACAGAGATTGACACCTTTATGTGTCACTGTCCCAAGAGACACACAAACGGGAACAGCTAAAACATTTAAAAAGTGCATCAAGCTTCGGAAGTCTCAAACGAAACTTGAATTTTCTGTACATACTCCTGTCAAATGAAGGTATTTCCTGTGCACCACTCCTCTTGCAAAGTGGTCTGCTATTTCCTTTCATTTGACCTGGATCGGCTAGGAGACCTAGAGAAAGATCGGGACGGCTTGCGATTTCTCTCCTGGGACAGTGATCTCTCTCTTCTCCTATATCTACTAAAGGGACCTGCTCCGGCTGCGGGAGAAGCTTCTCCATCTTGGAGATCTGTGGTGAGGGGGAGGACTCCTCCTCCGATAATCATGTCGAGGGCGACGACCCCAAGAAGGAGGCGGCCACGATTTCGACTTCTCCCTTCCCCATTCGACAGGTCCACTCTTACTCGGCAGCCACAGAGTGTTCTCCCGTCTACTTCTCAGACAGCATCCGCTGCAACTCGGGGATCTTCATTTTCAACAAGAGTGAAGCCGGGAGGGTTTTTAGCAACCCACACACTTCGGAGTGGTCCATAATATCCTAAAGCTCGTTCGAATTCAGTCTTGTTACCACTGTTTCCAAGACTCCTTACATAAACGTTCCAGTCCAACGGACAGGAATCCCGATGCAAGACCCTCCTGGCTCCTGGCTTTCATGGGCCACACGGTGATCCCGGGCCTCTAAAATCTGGCAGCTGAATCGGCTCGCACAAGCTGGCCTGTGGGGATGCTTTTCTCCCTATGTGTCCAGCCCGGGGCCATGCTGTCTAGGCCCGACCTCCAGGGTGACAGGGTGAACCCCAGGTCCCTGGAGCAAACACTCAGAGCCCTGGTGACCAGACTCAGGGGGCTGGGGCGGCAGCTGGACATGTGTGGCCACCCTGGTGGTGTTTGGCCCCATCTGCAGTTCCAGTTCCAGCTGAGAAAGAGCCTCGCTGTGTTATTTTCTCCTGGTTGTGTAAGGATCCCCGGTGTCATTTGACAGAAATGTAGATGGTGTGTTCTTTCTCTCTTTTCTCCCTGCTTCCTCTCGTCCCTCTCCTCCTCCCTCTCTCCCTCTCCCTCTGTCCCTCTCTCTCTTCCCTCTCCCTCTTTCCTCTGCGTCTCTCTCTTTCCCTCTCTCCCTCCCCCCTCCCTCTCCCCCCTCCCCGTCCCTCTCCCTGTCCCTCTCCCAACTCCCTCTCCACCTCCGTCTCCCCCTTGCTCTCCCCATCCCTCTCCCTCTCCCCTCCCTCTCCCTCTACCTCCTCGCTCTCCCCCGTCTCTCTCCCTCCTCCCCCTCCCTCTTCCTGCCTCCCCCGTCCCTCTTCCCTCTCCCTCTCTTCTTTCCTCTCTCCCTGTCCCTGTTTCCCTGTTCCGCACGCTCTCCCTCTACCTCTTTCCCTCTCCCTGTCCCTCCACCTCCTTCCCTCTCCGGAGAGGGAAGGAGGTGGAGGAACACGGAGAGAGAGCACGAGAGGGAGGGGGGAGAGGGAGAGAGAGGGGTGAGAGGGAGAGAGGGAGAGAGGGAGGGAGCGAAAGACCGTCTCTCCCTCCCTCCCTCCCTCCCTCCCTCCCTCTCACTCCCTCCCTCCATCCCTCTCTCCCTCCCTCCCTCTATCCCTCTCCCTCCCTCCCTCTATCCCTCTCTCGCTCCCTCCCTCTATCCCTCTCTCCCTCCCTCCCTCTCTCCCTCTCCCTCCCTCCAACTCTCCCACTCCCTCCATCTCTCCCTCTCCCTCACTCCCTCCCAGAGAGGGAGAGATAGAGAGGCAGAGACAAGGGAGAGGGAGAGAGGGAGAGGGAGAGATGGAGGGAGAGGGAGAGGGAGGGAGAGAGATATGGAGAGGAGAGGGAGAGGGGGGGTGAGAGGGAGATGGAAAGAGGTCTCTTCCTCCCTCCCTCTCTCCCTGTCCCTGTTTCCCTGTTCCGCTCTCCCTCTCCCTCCACCTCCTTCCCTCTCCAGAGAGGGAAGGAGGTGGAGGGAGAGGGAGAGAGGGAAAGAGGGAGAGGGAGAGCAGGAGAGGGAGGGGGAGAGGGAGAGAGAGGGGGGAAAGGGAGAGAGGGATAGAGGGAGGGAGCGAAGACGTCTCTCCCTCTCTCCCTCTACACCTCTCTCCCTCCCTCTCTCCTTCTCCTCCCTCTCCCTCCATGTCTCCATCTCCCTCACTCTTTCCCAGAAAGGGAGAGATGGAGGGAGAGACAGAGAGGGAGAGGGAGAGATGGAGGGAGAGAGGGAGGGAGGGAGAGACATCTTTCGCTCCCTCCATCACTCTCTCCCTCTCCACCCTCTCTCTCCCTCTCCCCCCTCCCTCTCCATCTCTCTCTCCCTCTCCCTCCACCTCCTTCCCTCTCCAGAGAGGGAAGGAGGTGGAGGGAGAGGGAGAGGGAAAGAGGTAGAGCCAGAGCGTGCGGAACAGGGGAACAGGGACAGGGAGAGAGGAAGGGAGAGAGGGAGAAGGGGAGAGGGAGAGGGAAAGGGGGAGAGGGAGAGGGGGAGGGAAAGAGGGAGAGAGAGAGAGGGACAGGGAGAGAGGGAGGGAGAGAGGCAGAGGGAGAGATGGAGGGAGAGGGAGAGTGAGAGGCAGCGAGGTAGAGGGAGAGAGGGAGAAAGGGAGAGAGAGAGAGAGAGAGAGAGAGGGAGAGCGGTAGAAGTGCTGAGGAGGGGGGCTCCCTCCCCCTCCCACTCCCATCCACTCCCTACTGCTTTCTCCTTTTTCTGCTTCAACAAACACCAGGCGCCTTTTAGATCAGCCCTGAAGTCAACGTTGATGCTTGGACAGCCTGACCTCCCCGCTGACTTCCAGCCCAGGACCACCGCTGGGAGATGAAGTCTGCGGGGCCCTGGGCGCAGGCTGCACAGGCACCTCCTCTGATGCCCAATCTCTCCTCGTTTACGAGGCAGCCGACACTCCCCTCCCTGACTCCCCAAGATTTGGGGCCTTTTTTAGTATGTGTCGATAATGCCATGAGCGACTATTTAACTCTTCCACGAGGACCCATCTCCCAAAATGCCGTGGTTTTCAGCCTTGGCTGCACTAGAGAACCCCCAGGGAAGGGAGAGACGTCTCTCCCTCCCTCTCTCTTTCTCTCCCTCTGTACTTCTGTCTACCTCTCTCCCTCTCCCTCTCCCTCTCCCTCTGGGGTGATGCCCGATGAGCTCAGAATCGCAGATGGACCCCCCCATCCCCTCTCTGTGGCTTGCATGGGGGATGCACCTTCTCACTGTGGCCCGGGCATGGCCTTGACATTCAGACATCGGGTCCTGCATGGACACTTGTGTTTGTTCCATAGCGCATGTGGCTGCAGTCTGTGCTTCTGTAGATGGGGGCTGTGCGTGAGCCCTTCACCTTCCCCGCAGACACCACTGGTGCTCGCTCGGCCTCGCGGGGGATGCGGGGGGCACGGGGGACAGTCTTGCGTCCCCACCTTCTTGGGCTACAGACAGGCCACGCTGGTGCTGTGGTGACGGGGGGCTCCCAGGAGAACCCCACTGCAGACCGGAGAGGTGGCCCCCGAGAAGGTGGCGTACGCCTGGGGCCGGGCCTCATCAGTGAGCCACGGGCCACCTGCAGCAACAGGTGTCTCACCGTCCAGGGGCTGGGTGTTCGGGCGCCGTGGGGTTGAGCTACTGTCTGCACGGCAGCCGTGTTTGTCTTGTTGAGCCCGGGGAGGCCCCTTGGTGGCTCCTGGAGAGCCTGGCCGCATTTCTTCCTGCCCTTGGCCTTAGAGCCCATCACGTTCATGCCGTTTCTGCTTCCAAAAGGACCTGTGTTAATAAAGGCCACGTGTTAGGACAGCACCAAAGTGTCTAGAAATCCGGGCCAGGAGGAGGAGGGAGGGAGATTGGCTGTGCCCGCCAGTGGCCTGGGAGCCCTGCCCGCCTGCAGAGACCTGGCCCGGGGCCCGTGGGGAGGGCGTGGCCCTCGGTCCCCAGCGCCTTCCGTCTCTGGCTTCCAGGAGAACTGCGTGATCCTCAGGGAGCTGGTGAGGCTGCAGGCCCTGAAGTCCCGCCTGCTGGGGTTCCGCACCATGCCGACTCTGTGCTGGAGATGAACACGGACAAGACCAGCCAGGTGGTGGCCACTGTCCTAGGTAACACCGCCTCCCCCTGAGTCCCAGTGGGGACGGGGTCAGGCGGACCTTGACCGGACGTGGTGCTGCCTGAGACCCCACTGTGTCAGCCCTTGGGGGTCACCATCCCAGACCCTTCATTCTGCCTCGAGGGGCGCAGGGTCGGGGGTGGCTGGGGGGCCGCCCCAGGGACGTAGCCGAGCCTCTCCCCTCCGCCCGCAGGTGAGCTGGCCCAGAAGCTGAAGCCCCTCGGGGAGCAGGAGCGGCCGTGATCCTGGGGCTAAAGAAGGCCGAGTGCCAGAGGCGGGGCCTGCACTTTGACGGCCCCATCAACGCCTGGGACCTGCGCTACTACGTGAACCAGGGGGAGGAGACGCGCTACCACGTGGACCAGTACCTGCTCAAGGAGTCTTTCCCCGTGCAGGCAGTCACACGCGGGCTGCTGGGCATCTCCCAGGAGCTGCTGGGGCTGACCTTCGACCTGGAGGAGGGCACGAGCACGTGTCACGAAGACGTGAGGCTCTAAACGGTCTGGGACGCGGCCTCGGGCAAGGTCATCCATCGGCAAGTTCTACCTGACCTCTATCCTCGGTGCGTGCGTGGTGGGGGAACCTGTCGGCCGTGGGCCGGGGCTCCTCTGTGGAAGCGGGGCCCCATCCACGTCCCTCCGCAGGGTGGGGAAGTCCGGGCACGCGGCCTGCTTCGGCCTGCCTACAGCACGATGGGAGCTGCCAGGTCGCCATCGCGGCCATGGTGGCCAACTTCGCCAAGCCTACGCCCAACCTGCCCTCCCTGCTGCGGCATGATGAGCGGGAGACCAACTTCCACGACGTCGGGCATGCGATGCACCAGCTCCGCTCCCAGGCGCAGGGCTGCAGGCGGGGGCGGGGAGGGCCCGGGCATGCGTGGTCCTCAGGCAGGCCCTCGCCACGGGATTCTTTCACTGACATCACCCCACACGTGGTGACGCCCTCGGTGTCAGCTTCCATCATCAAACCCCAGGCACTGGGCGCGTAAATAACGGAAATGGATGTCCTCGAGGCTCTAGAGGCTGGAAGACCCAGATCAAGGAGTCAGGGCTGGTTCCCTGCATGTTAAATACATGTACTCAAGAGTTGCCTTTAAAAAAGACAAAAGAAAAGAAAGGAACGTTGCCTGCAAGTCTGCTGACAGCCGGTGATGAGAACCAGAGGGAAGGCTCTGGGGCCGGGGGCACAGTGCCCTGTGAGCTCGGGGGCTGCTGCCAGTCTCCGTGGAGGCTCAGCAAGTCCCAGTGACTTCCCCACGTGGGGGGGCGCCAGCTGAGAGTCTGGGCCCAGGACCCACTGCTCGTTCAGTCTTCCTGTGGTCAGTCCTTCATCCTGAGAGCGATGCTCTCACAGGCTGCACCGGGGCGTGTGGGGACAGTTTACTGAGCCGTACAGACGTCACTACTGCTTTGGACCATTTCCATCATCCCGAAAATGTCCCTCACGCCCTTAGCTATCACTCCGTCCCCTCGCCAGCCCCTGACAACCAGGAACCCACTCGCTGACTCTGTGGATCTACCTGCTCTGGACGTTTCTCCTCAGTGGGGTCACGCCCTGTGTGTCCTTCTGTGTATGACTTTGCTCGCTGAGCATCGTGTTCTCAGGGTGTACCGACGCGGCAGCGAGCGTCAGGGCTTCACCGCATTGCGTGGCTGAGGGACGTAAAGAAGACAAGAGAAAAGAAAAGCACGTTGCATGCAAGTCTGGTGACAGCCGGTGATGAGAACCAGAGGGAAGGCTCTGGGGCCGGGGGCGCCGTGCCCTGTGAGGCCCTGGCGCTGCTGCCAGTCTTGGTGGGGCACGGGCAGCACCGTCCCTCAGGAGCTGCTGGACAAGCTCATCAAGTCCCGGGAGGCCAACCCAGATGCGGCCGGACCGAGGGAAGGGAAGGGGGCTTCCGGTCTGCCCGGCTGGCAAGCGCGGCCTGGACACGGTGCCAGCCCCCCGTCTCCTTCCTCCCACGCCCCAGGCCTCTTCAACCTGTGCCAGATCGTCCTGGCCAAGGTGGTTCAGGCCCTGCACACGCAGACGCCCGCGGACCCGGCCCAGGAGAATGCCCGCCTCTGCCAGGAGATCCTGGGGTTCCCAGCCATGCCAGGTAGCCAAGCGCGCGCCGGGCTCACCTTAGCGGTCGGTTGGCGGCTACTGCCCAGGTCAAGAGGATCGTCTGGTGGTGTGTGAATGGGGACCGACTGACGGGCTCCGGCCGAGGCCCGCTGCCCTCTGGCCTCCTCCTGCCACGGCTCCTTGGCTGGTCCCTCCAGCTGTGGCCCACGGAGTCCGAGGGTGGAGTGGGAGCCTCTGCACATGCTTTCTAGAGAGCCTGGAAGAGGCAGGAGAGGGCTTCGTACCCCGGACAGAAGGCATCGACGAGGTCTGCCCATGCGTGTCGGTGCGGACACGCGGTTCACTCCCTCGTGAGCGCTTTAACCAGCGATCTCCCCGTGGTGGAGGGAGAGCCCTGACTCATCTCTCGCAGCCTCGGCAGCTGACCCTGTAAGAGGCTTAGGAGTGAACCCTCGTGAGCTTCAGCAGAAAGTCGGCAAAGATTTATTTGTGTCCCTCCACTGAACTGCCAGCAAGGTCCCCGTTTTCTACAAGTGTTGGGCCAATACTCTCTCTAGTGGCAGGGGACTCAGACAAGGCTGCTTTGAGGCCCCCACCCCCGCTCTGGGGCAGGGGCACTGAGCGGCCAGGGGGCCGGCCAGGAGCCCCTCCGCGTGTGTCCCAGTGACCCACCTGCCTGCGACCTTCGGTCGCCTGGCAGGAAGCTACGACGCCCAGTCCTATGGCCAGTCATTCCTGCAAGAAACACTGGAACCAGTTTCTGCCAACCCACCAAAAAAAACGACTTCAAAGGCAACGTGGTGTCACAGGAAGGGCTTGTTTCTGTGCTGGTTTGTTTTTAGTTCATTAGGCCTCACTTAAAATTCTGATTCCACAATGCACTTGCTTTGGGATCTTGAGCAACACTCATAACCTCTGCAAGTTTCAGTATAGTAAGTTTATGTGATTACCTTCATCTGTAATATCCCTGTGTTGCAATCTTAATTAATTCAGATTAATTCATCTTAATCTTAATCTCAAATTCAGATCAATGACTAGTTCCTCTGTGACTTCTCCTCTGAACGGATTCAAAAGCCGCCTCTCCCGTCCTCATTTGGCTTCTCTTCTCTTCTGGAATCTCATAAGAACTTCTATGACCTCTTTGGTTTTTGTTGTTGCTGTTGTCTGTTTGTTTGTTTTTTAATTGAAATATAGTTGATTTACAATGTCGTGTCCGTTTCAGGTGTACGGCGCAGTGATTCCGTTTTCAGATTCTTTTCCCTTATAAGTTATTACAAAATATTGAGTACAGTTCCCTGTGCCATAGGGGAGATCCTTGTTGTATCTATTCTATGCCTTCTTTGAATGACCGTAGCACTTGTTGTCTGTATCACTTTTATGTCTGTTGTGGCTTTGTGACTGAAAATGAAAATTTTCTATTTGTTCATGCCCTGGCCCTTCCTTAAAAATGTGTTCATTTACCTATTTCATATTTATTGACTACATCTTAGACACCGTGTTAGCTGCTTGTTCTAGATGTTAGTAAAACACAGACCTTCCTGCTCAAAGGGTCACAGTATTTGTGGGAAAACAAAAAAATGAACAACTTACGTCTCAAATAGCTTTGTACTTCCCAAAGAGAGCACACCTCGTAGGTACAATAAATATATGTATTATACATAAATGTATAAAGAGTTAATGGCATTAAAAACGTGAGATAACTGCTTTTCTATTCTGAGGAAATGAGGATTACATTTCACCAGGAGCTCAATACCACTCTGAGAATGAGGGCTTAACCCCCGACCTGGCTCACTGCATCGCTTTCGTATATGAAAATAGACAAGTCTGTACACGCTCTCTACAAAAAGGCTTATCTGGCATGAATTTCAGATAGCAAGAAGAAAAATTCAAGAGGTTCAGAGAAGCATCCAGAAGCTCAGATGATTGTCTGGCACTGATACAACTTGCTTGACAGGAAAATAGAGCTGTAAATCTCACAAAATTCGATGATCTTCTAAGAATTTCAAAACCGCCTGCTATTAATTAGAAATCCTAGAAGAACCGCTTCTTTTAAAGCACACTGATAATATGCTTTACAGCTTAATATTCAGAAGCCTATGTTTTGGCTAAGTGAGCTTCAGGAATGAAGGAAACTTGCGGTTCAGTTCCCTCTACTCTGGAACCTCTGGTCAAAACACCTACTTCTGTGCTCAGCCATCTTATCATCTGAAAAATGGAGGCAACTCTAAGAAAACATAGTTACAGAGATGTTGCACAGTTTCCTGTGTCACTGTCTTCATTTGTTTCAGAAAACCAATAACGTCTAAGCTACTACTGCAAAGAGCGCAGTGTTACTTGGGGTCATCTAGTGCAGCTCTGTCAAAGTAAAGAAAAGGAAAGGGGCCTAGAACAACTATAATTTTCCCAAGAGGACACTATTATTTTATGGTAAATCTGAGTCAAGAAGCCTGATCTCTTTGATGCCATTCCATTGTTCTTTCGTTGGGTTCTCAAGAACCCAGAGAAAGAAAGAGAAATAAAACTCCTATGTGCTGTGTCACTGGTACAGGACGTGGCAAGATTGGAATCGGAGAACTACATATTAACAGGTATTTGGGAAATTCTTCAAACTGGTTAAGATATACACCAGGTACCTAAAAAACAGTATGTTTTCCCAAGATGATTCTGTGGAATGAACAGAACTGGTAACTGAAGGTGCCTGTGTGCTGCACTTCCAAACAGGATGGGTGAATGCTTGTTTTCTGGCACCTTTAAGACTCCACCCCAATATACACATTAAAATAAAATTAACATTTCAACTGGGTCATATTTAATTCTGCATGCTCTTCTAAGTCAGCAAAATATTCCATATATCATTTAAGTTGTCACTCACTCTCTTTTCTTTTCTTTCTTTTTCTTCTTTTTTTTTTTTTTTTGCGGTACACGGGCCTCTCACTGCTGTGGCCTCTCCCGTTGCGGAGCGCAGGCTCAGCGGCCACGGCTCACGGGCCTAGCCGCTCCGCGGCATGTGGGATCTTCGCGGACCGGAGCACGAACCCGTGTCCCCTGCATCGGCAGGCGGACTCTCAACCACTGAGCCACCAGGGAAGCCCGTCACTCACTTTTTTTTTTTTTTTTTTCCGTCACTCACTTTTTAACTTGAGTTTTAATTTCTAAAAGTCTTTCCAAACACAAAACAGAGGTGGGAAAATGGTATATGGGAAGCTGCAGAGATGAAATAAGCTTACTTCATTCGGCATAAAGATGAATACCCAAACAACTTCTGCATAGCTGCAAGTGTCCAAATCTACTATCTTCGTTTCGTAGTCAAGGCTTCCGGAAAAATATGCTAACGGATTCCTAATTACCCAAATGCCCCATATCCGTTTCAGTAAGTATCGTTATATATTACGGAAATTTTTCTCAGTGACACAGAAAGACATCCTGGCCGAGCATCCCCCTTCCCATGACACAGAGATGATGGATCTCAAGCTACCTTGAAGGCGTTGGAGCCCACTTTATCCATTACTAATATTAATGGAGGACAAACCTTCATATTCTGTTTGTTTGCTCTGTGTTTGTTAAATCACTTCTTCCCTTCATTAAAATGGATGACACATAATTGAGTCTGTAGTGTGTGTATCACTGGAACCTGAACACAGTTTTGTTGGTTTTATTAACGTCATAGGTTTCTAGGGAGGGTCTACTAAATAACTAAGTCTAGTTTCACAGTTACAAATAAATTAGCATGTAATTTTGAATAAATTAAGCTCATCATAAAGGAAGGATACTGATAGTTGCTACTACCCCTTCCTTGAGGGGCTCTTGTAAAGCACTAAATAAAGTAACAGAGGTTTATATGCATGCATATATTTTCAATGATATTTGAACACACTCGAAAAGAACTCTACAGAATGCATTATAAAACCTCGATGCTGTGTGTCCCTAGTTCCCAGCTCTCTCGTTAAAACTATTTAAATGAACAAAATGTTATCTATTAGGAGAGCTATCAGAGTACTCCAAATACTCCTTCTTGCAGTACCCTGTCCCAACCATTTGCCTTCCTCTTCCCATTAGTCCTTAATTCAGAAACCCCAGAGATTTGTTCATTAATTTATGAACATATTTCTTCATTCAGCCAAGAAAATTGATGGCTCCCTTACCAAATTTCAGGCACCCTTCTTCAGTATGTTTTCTAGGCATGTTCAGGAAACACAGCAGTGATTAACACAGATGAATATAGCCTCTCTCGAGCTGAGGGGAGAGACAAAAGTAAAGAAGCAAATATAAAATCGTAAGTGTAAATACGTAAATAAAAATTGAATAAATGGGTAGAATAACTAGTATATCAGGTAAGTGCTGGAGAAAAACAGCAAGCGGGGAAGGGGGATGGAGATTGTTAGCTGGTAGGAGGAGGCTGCGATCTGAAACTAAGTGATCACTGAGGGCTTTCTGGGGAAGATAAAATTTAAGAGGGAACCTAAGGTTGTGAGAGGGAGCAAGGTGCATATCTGGGAAGTGAATAGTACAAGCAGAGGGAACAGTCAGATGGAAAGGCAATGAGGCAAGAGTGGGCTTGGAGTATCCAAGGAGCAGAAAGGATGTCAGTGTGTGGAAAACAGAGGGAGCAAAGTGGAGAGGAGAAGGAAACAGTCAGAGAGGAAACAGAGGCCCAGATTTCTAGGGCTGTGGAGGCACTTTGAGGACTTTGCTTTTCCTGTGAAGAAGCCACTGAAGAGCCTGGAGTGACATGATCTGACTTACGTTTTAACAGGATCTCTCTGGATGCCATGTTGATTAGAGACTGCAGGAGAATAAGGACAAGCCCCAGAAGACCAATAGTTGATTCAAATGTCAAGAAACATTTATGCCTTCACCCTTCAACTTCACAAATGATGCCATTTCCATTGAGCTATTGAAAAATATAATCTGGCTTTCAAAACAATAAACCAGAAGGCATTTTCTCACATAAGCAAGGTCACAAACAACTGTCAGCTAAAGTTGAAATAGCAACAAATCAAATAATAACAAAAAACATTTTTTATAGCTTTTAAAACCTTACCAAGCATTTTCTTGTCCATTATCTAAGTTAATCCTCAAATCAACGCCATGAGATAGTTACTATTTTCCCATTAGAAGTGACCGCATATTAAATCCTTAGTGATTGCTCAAGAAAAGCTGAAATCTTGAGTGTACATCTATTAATGCCAAGGTTGGGTTTTTTACCCATGGGAACATTGGATGCTAAAATCCACAGGGATTTTCAGCTCAAGATGGCAGACTAGGAAATATATTTACTTTCTGGTCCTCCTGAAACCAGGTTTAAATAAAACTGTAGAAATACCCAAATTAATCAACCAATAAGAGCCAAGACATTGTGGAAGTCATCAACCACAGAAAGATTTCAACACATTTCGAGAAGGCAAACAATGAAATGGAGGGGCCGTGAATAAAATAATGAAGAAAAGACTACCCTAAGTAGGGTCTGCACAAAGCCAGTCAGCTTTTGCTGAGCCCTGGTTATAGTAAAGGACAGAGGAAAGAAGAGGGGCTGAAAACAAGGAGACAAAAGTCATTTCAGGAAAACACGTTCATTTAATGAGCTCCAGGGAACACTCAGCCTGCTGCCATACTCACTCACGTATTACAGTGGATTGTTGGCACGCAAGACAAGAAAACAGGGAACCAACGAACAAAAATCAAGACACTGTTTCTTACTGAACTCTTCTCAAACGAGATCAAGAAATTATGGTTCAATGCCATAGCTGTAAATCATTTCTGCTCCTGGAGAGGTCAGAAAGGGCTTATAATAGTTACCCTTTTTTTTTCAGACAGAATTTAGGTCTGAGCAAAAGCTTTTGTGTCCTCCAACCTCAAAGTTTATTGGGGATGGAAGTCCAAATTTGCTTCGACATACCATAAAAAGAATCTCATGAGCAGAGGGTCAAACTACTTTTGGAATATATGAATTATGCCCAGTGTGATTTTAAATAGATTTTAAACAAAAATATATAGATTTTTACTGATCTATATGATTCTGGGTTCTGAAACTTCTACATGTCACATGCCTGATACAGAACACACAATGTCAGTCCCAGGAGAGAGAAAACACTCCAATGAAGCAAGCCAAAGAAACAAGATTCGGACAAGGTAAAGTGACGTGTAGACCAAGACCAGGATTTTTCAATTCTTTCCTGTCATGCTGTAGCTTCCAGCTCCTGAATAACAACACATGTTTCCCTTGTCCTAGACACACAAGAGTATGTCTCCTCTATGGGGCATAAGAAGCTCTAGAGTTACATATGTGTAGTAAAGAGTGGACCCAGCCGGCATACTCACAATGACCAAATTGTGTTGCTCGTACTTTATTTTAAACCAATACATCGCTCCACGCTGAAGTTGCAATAAATGATATATTTGCTTTCTAGACATGAATGAGATGCCTTACTGGATATACTCCAGGAAGGCCAGAGAAACTGGCTTCTAATCCATACAGAATAATTCATTGATGAATTCCTTTCAGGATAGCCCATGATTTATCTAGAATATAAGCTTTACCTACCTGGATCCTTCAAACTAGACCAAAGGGAAAAATCTAGGCTCCAAGCCTCAATTAGAAATGTGGGATGGTGCTATGCTGACAACTGGTGGTCCCTGACCTATCTTCTGAGATTAGAACCCAGTGTGGTGGATGACCAATTCACGCGTTGAACAAAGGAACACCTCCTACAGGGCAGTGGATGTGTTCATTACAGGTATGGCACTTAGGGCTAAGTATCATAAGGACTTCAAGAAACAAAAGAAAAAGTAACACATGAAGCATATATGATAAGGAGGCGCCAGAGTCCAGAGCACGAGCTCTGGAATCACACAGGCTTGCTTCGAATCCCGGCTAAGCCACTACCATCTGTATACCCTGAAGAACAGTCGAAGGTTGAAATGTTCTTTTACCAAATTTCGAAAAACAAGTGAAGAAAGAACCTACCTGCCAGGAAGGGACATCGTGGGGTGCAGCATCCAGTCGGGTCAGGGCTCTGCATCCCCTGCTCAGAAACCTTCACCGCCTGGCTCACGGTGATGCTGGCAGCTCAGCAGCCCTGGAGAAGGCGCTCCTGCTCCTGTCTCCAGGGCTCGCGGACAAGCTGGGGAGGTCCACGGAGGAGGCGGGCCACAGCCTGGCAAGCTCTGGGTGCCTCCTGCACTCAGCTCTGGGCAGGCTCTGGCCTCTGGGCCCCGTTGCGGGGAAGGGCTGGCCGATACATACCCAGGGCTGAGGGGTCTGCAGAGCCGGTGCCCAGGCAGCGTGAGCTCTGGAGGACAAGGCTTCCACAGTCCCCAACAGTCTCCGCATGGTGGCCCATCCGGTGCCAAACACCTGCCACCCACAGCGACAAGTCCCAGCCGCTAGAAAGTCCAGAAGGGCTCGGGCTCTTTGCCCTCGGGCCGGGTTTCTCCAGGGGCTGGGCTTGTGTGGGGCCCCCAGCCCACCCCCTGACCCGCCCGCCCTTGCTCTGTGACACGTACAATGAAATGGCAACACCCAGGCTGAGCCGGCAGGCCAGTGTTCAGTGCGTGCTAGACCTTGAGAAGAGTTAGCAGCTAGGGAGAAGCTCTCCCACTTTCACTCGCTTTTCTCAGATCAGCCAGGCAGCCCATCTCACCCCAAAGCGATGGACACCACACCTCCTTCCCAGGCTATCGTTTTCCGTTCTGCCCCTGTTTTCCCTTTCCATTCTGCCCCTCTTTTCCCCAGCACCCCATCTACGGCTTCGGGTGTCATCGGTGCTGCAGCAGGCAGCACCTCTGACCCCGAAGCTATGGACACCACACCACCTTCCCGGGCTTTCGTTTTCCGTTCTGCCCCTGTTGTCCCTTTCCATTCTGCCCCTCTTTTCCCCAGCACCCCATCTACGGCTTCGGGTGTCATCGGTGCTGCAGCAGGCAGCACCTCTGACCCCGAAGCTATGGACACCACACCACCTTCCCGGGCTTTCGTTTTCCGTTCTGCCCCTGTTGTCCCTTTCCATTCTGCCCCTCTTTTCCCCAGCACCCCATTTACGGCTTCGGGTGTCATTGGTGCTGCTCCCGGCAGCACCTCTGACCCCGAAGCTATGGACACCACACCACCTTCCCGGGCTTTCGTTTTCCGTTCTGCCCCTGTTTTCCCTTTCCATTCTGCCCCTCTTTTCCCCAGCACCCCATTTACGGCTTCGGGTGTCATTGGTGCTGCTCCCGGCAGCACCTCTGACCCCGAAGCTATGGACACCACACCACCTTCCCGGGCTTTCGTTTTCCGTTCTGCCCCTGTTGTCCCTTTCCATTCTGCCCCTCTTTTCCCCAGCACCCCATCTACGGCTTCGGGTGTCATTGGTGCTGCTGCAGGCAGCACCTCTGACCCCGAAGCTATGGACACCACACCACCTTCCCGGGCTTTCGTTTTCCGTTCTGCCCCTGTTGTCCCTTTCCATTCTGCCCCTCTTTTCCCCAGCACCCCATCTACGGCTTCGGGTGTCATTGGTGCTGCTCCCGGCAGCACCTCTGACCCCGAAGCTATGGACACCACACCACCTTCCCGGGCTTTCGTTTTCCGTTCTTCCCCTGTTTTCCCTTTCCATTCTGCCCCTCTTTTCCCCAGCCCCCCATCTACGGCTTCGGGTGTCATCGGTGCTGCAGCAGGCAGCACCTCTGACCCCGAAGCTATGGACACCACACCTCCTCCCTAGGCTATCTTTTTCCGTTCTTCCCCTATTTTCCCTTTCCATTCTGCCCCTGTTTTCCCCAGCGCCCCCCCCATTTACGGCTTAGGCCGGCATCAGTGCTTCAGCAGGCAGCAGCTCTGACACCAAACCTATGGACACACCTCCAGGGCTGTCATTTTCCAGTCTGCCCCGTCTCCAAGTAGAATCACTACCTATTTCACACGGCTGTTCCTAGTTCTGGGAACACACCACGCACTGGTAGCAATGCCTCAGCCCATGCCTCGACTCATTTCCCTGCAACGCTGGCCAACAGATAGACCAACACTTCAAAGTTATGACAGAAAGTTGAGTAAGTTATACGCTTGGAATTGCATTTATTATTATTAACAAGCACAACTGTAGTGCTTAGACTATAACAAGTAATATTCTAAGTGCTTAGCAAATATTAACTCACTTAATCCTCATAATGGCAACCCTATAGGTAGGTAATGTTCATAATATTCACCTTTTTGGGGGGAAACTGAGGCCCAGGGGGGTTGAATAGCTTGCCTAATGCCACACAGTAAGTAGCGGGCAGAAACCCAGGATGAAAACCAGACCGTCTAGACTTTCATCACTTTGCTGTGTCACCTTAATAGATGTTGTGGTTTGGGAAGGGACTAAACTGACAAGACTCTGAACTTGAGAAGGGAGAAATTAGAAAGTGACTGATCCTAGAAACTAGAGAGGATTTCAGCTCAGAAATTTCTGGTGGTGAGACCCAGAAGAACAAGAACATGGTTGGAATATTAACTTGGGGTAGTATCTGAATCCATTGAGAAATGGTTTTGTTTTGTTTTGTTTTTTTAACTTAGAAAGGCCAGCTGGATGAAGATTAATGAAACAAAAAGTAGAAAGGGAAAGAGGAAGGTGCCTGAAGTGAGACATAACCTCTTCCCTGTAAGTACTAGGGGTGGGCGTCCTGTGGGAAAGGATGGAGCTCTCTCTACAGGTTTGTCACCAGGATGAACAAGGAGAAACATGGCAACCATTGTACTGGTTTTGATGATTCCTCAAAAACCAAGGCTTTACTTTCCAAGAACTACCCACAGTAGCATACCTACCGTGTGTCAGACATGCCACCAAGTGTGTTTCCAGTCACACATTTTAATTGGAGAAATAGTTCCTATGAGGTACGCATTAGTTCCCTATGGCTGCTGTAACAAATGACTACCAATGAGCTTGCGTAAAACAAAACACACTCATTCTCTTATGGTTCTGGAAGACAGAGGTCCAAAACCAGTTTCCCTGGGCTGGAACCAGGAGTTGACAAGGCCGTCCATCCACCTTCTAGAGGCTCTAAGGGAGAATCTGTTTCCTTGACAGCATTCCTTGACTTCTGGCCACATCAATCCAACCCCAACTTCATCATCACATTCTCTTTGGAGTAAACACTCCCTCTGCCTCTCTCTTACGAGAACACCAGTGGTTACATCTGGGTCCATCCAGGTAGTCCAGAAGAATCTCCCCATCTCAAAACCCTTACTTTCATCCCATTGGCAAAGTCCCTTCTGCCATTTAAGGTGACATTCATAGGTTCTGGGGATTAGAAGGTGGACATTTGGGGGCAATGGTACTATTCAGTCTACTACAAGGTAGATACTATTAGCTTTCTCAGATGTAGGAAATGAAGTTTAGGGAAGTAATTTGTCTCAGGTCTACAATTTCCAGAGGAGAGATTTAAATTCTGCCAGGGAGACTTTAGGACACACTCTAAACAACTTTAACCTGTGTCCTTAATTACTGCATAATCCTTGGTTAAGAGTCACACTTAGGTATCAAGACCCAACTGAATATAACACAAGTACTGTCTCCTCTTTCACTATGTTTGCCTGGTGTATTTATGAATCTTGCCCAGAGCAGAAGAGTTCAGAAAATCGTTATACACGTTTACTAGGAGAAAGCATTTACCGTTTGATGTGCACGGAGTAATGGAAGGCTATTTAAAATAAAATAAAGTAAAATATGCCACCAAATCGTCAAGTGTCACAACAGAGGTAACCCCGTGGGAGTCTTGAGGAGACTAAAATTATCTCCAATTGTGCAGGTGAGAAAAGTGTCACTAAAGGCAGTTGTAGTTCAGCCAAGCCCTACGGCACAGAAGTAGGAATCTGGATATGTACGAATGGGAAAAAAGACATTTTAGGCATGGGAAACAGTTGAATGCTGAATGGATGAGAAATATGCATTAGACCTTTCTAAATCAACTGGCTTATTAACTCAGTACATCAGATTTGGTCAGTCAAACTAGCTTTAGCTGATTACTTATCCAGGGCATAGCTGTTGAGAGTCATTTTTGTCATAGAACAGTAAATAAAATTGTTGAACTATAGCTTTAGGCTTGCTAAGTGATAACAGATTGCTCTAGCTGATGTTCAAGTGACTTACTTGGTACTATTCACGAAATTGGGGGTTAACAACTGCTTAAGACAACATAGAGAATTGATCTTAAATAGTACTTGAAGTAGTTACTGTGTAAAGTATCTGTTCAGTAGCTCATGGTAAATGGATGTTTATAATCCCCGTTGGACAACCAACTGCTTTTTTGCAAATGGTAATGTGAATTGCTGTTGCATAAACTATAGTAATGACCACCTATCTAATCTGTTGTCCAAACCAGAAATCTTCTAACAATACTGGTCTCCTAATAAAAAGTAAGCATGAAGCTAACACACACTGGGTGTCTCCCGTGTGCCTGTGCATGCATCTATAGCTCACTGAACCCCCATAACAGCCCCCAAGAGAGGGACTCTGAGTGTCCCCATGCTGCTGGTGGAGAAACAGGCACAGGAAGGTTCAATAGTCTATCTACCTAAGATAACACAGAGGGCGGGAGAGCCTGTTTTTAAACCATCTGCCTCCAATTCCAGGTGCCAGGAGCCAGATTCAGCCTACAGGCCTCTTCTGCTCATCTGGAGGTGAAACCATGTGTAAGGATTAGTCAAATCCTGTCTTCACTCCTCAAGGTAGCTTGAACACTTGCACGTCCTCCAAGTAGCACGTAGCATAAGCAATAAGATGTTTGCCCCGGGTATTGTCCAGGAACTTGGAATCAGCTGTGTCTAGTTAGGCTGAGCTGGTTAAGACTGGAGAGGACCACCGATCTTCCACCTGGCCCAGTGCCTTTTGACCTCCTGCCATCAGAGGGCCGAAAACTACAGCCTGAGAATGTGCTGAGCCCCGCAGCCTAGTTACGCCAGCTCAGGACAATGAGGAGCACACCTTTTCCCAATCACCTTTCCTCATGCTCCCCATGCCTCATACTGCCCTGCTTCTTTATTCTTTATCCCATAGATACCCCAAGCCCCTTGCCTTTGGGGAGGCGGATTTGAGAGCTATTGTCACGTCACTTCCTCGCTTGGCTGCCTTGTGAATAAACCTCCTCTTTGCTGCAAACCTCAGCATGTCAGTGTTTTGGCTTGCTGCGCCTCAGACAAAATGGTAGGGAGCAGTGGTAAAGGTCCCTTGCCTGTGAGGGAAGCTGGTTGCTAGTAGTCACGTTGCAGATGTTTTCTCCTCCCGGGGGGGCAGACGTCCTGCTCTTCCAGAAAGAAGGGAGAAAGGCAGGAGCTGGACCCTTGCTCTCAGGGTCACCGTCACCTAGGAGCTCATTAGAAACACAGAATCCAGGCCCCACCCAGAACTACTGAATTACAGCCTGCATTTAACAAGATCCACAGGAGAGGCATACCCATATTAAAGTTGGAGAGGCACCAAGCTGGAGTCCACGTAGCAGAGAAGCAGACAGGATTCTAGACCACGCAGTGTTAAAGGCCAACAGTTTGTTTTCTATTCTCAAAACAATGTTTTTGAGCCATGTTTATGAGCAATGTCCCAACTTGCTTCTAAGGTTTCTTGTGTGAAGAATGGATTGGAAGGAAACAAGATATATGGACACTAGTTAGGACCTCACTGCAACAGACAGGCAAGTTCAGTATTAGGATGTTGAGGAAGAGTTGACAGATTCAGAAGAAATTCAGGAGATAAACTGAAGCGGGCTTAATGGGGTATGAGACGGAGGAAAGGAAGGTCTTAGGGAATTTAAGGGTTTACTCCACGTATGAGCAAAGCCTCAAAATTCATCATTTGAACGTACAGAGGTAGAGCTCTCAAAGGACACTGGTTAGGAAGCAACAGTACGCCCTTTATAATTCCAAGAGACAACACGGATCAACTGTCTCGATGGAAAACTCGGCGGTACCGGTGCGTTTTTTCACTCAAACTTAGTTCCAGTGCCTATTACTCACATTTTCTGTGCCTAAACAACACAGCTTGAGGAACTGAAGGGGATTCCATCCTGGTAATTAAGGAGGGTCCCCAACACTGACAGTCCCATCTTAAAAAGCAGTCCCGCTGCATTTTACCCAAGGAGCAATGGCCAGAGCCTCCCTTTTAAAACGATGGGGAGAAATCAGAACATCACACACTGTCCCTTTCAGCTACTATGAACTGAGCCGCGAGACGACCAGCACCCCCTAGCACAGCGCCGGGGGCCACTGTGACAGGCGACAGCACAAGAGACGGAAGCCCAGGCCCAGGGGCTCCGAGCTCCACCGGCAACGCCCAGGGGCCAAGGCGCATTACCTTTCCGGGATGTGCTTTCCGCCCTTCCTCGTGGCCGACGAACTGGCTCATGTCACCCCCGCCAGGAGTGCCAAAGTCGCCAACCCGGCATCCCCGGTGCCAGCACAAGGCCACGAACCACAGGCGCCTAGGCACAAGCCCACGCAGCTCGCGGACCTCCTTCTACCGCGCATGCGCCACCGCGTGGCGTGTCGAGATGACTGTCATCACGCAGGCGGATTAACGCGCTTGATCGGTAAAGAGGATTCTGATGCCTGCAATTTCCCTCCTTAGCCGGAGGCTGGTAGCACACGTCCATTAGTTCGTGTGTGTACCCTTCAGCATTCCAATCATACGGGACATGGAAAGTTGTCCGACTCTCCCAGTTTCTTGTGTGGTTCTTTCAGATATTTCCCAAGTGCTTACATTCACACTTGTATCTTGTATGTAAGTATTTGTACGTAACAGGTATCCTGTAGTTTATAGAAGAGCAGCACACTATACACGTACTACATACATAGTCTACAATGTGTCTTGGATAGTGACGCTGTTATCTTTCTAAAATATAAACTTGGCTGGATTGCTCTGTCGCTTGAACATCTTCACTTAGCACAGAATACAGCCCAGGTTGTTAGCACAGCATTGAGAACTCTTTATAAACAGATATCAGTCTGTCTCTCCAACTGAATTATAAGTTCAAACTATGACTTACAAGGACCTACATCATCCACCTCCCTCCTTTGCCCTGCCAGCCTCCCCTGATCTCATTCTCTACTGCCCTGCCCTCACTCACTTTCCCCTGTCCAGCCACACTGGCTTCCTTACTATTCCTCAAACATGCCAAGCACAGGCGTGCCTCAGGGACTTTGCACCTACTATTCCTTCTGCTTCAGAACACACCCTCCCACCCCATCTCCACTCTCCCAGAACACACCCTCCCACCCCATCTCCACTCTCCCAGATATCCAATGGCTTGTTTCTCACTGCAAGGCTCTGCTCAATCGACATCTTAATAGAGGGGACTTCCCTGATCACCTACCACATTCCCTCACCTCTTCATCTTCTTTTGTTATTCTCCAAAGCATTTACCACCGCTTGACACTCCACATATTGACTTATTTATTCATCTCTCTCCCCCACTAGAATGGAAAGTACGTAAGGGCAAGAGCTTTGTTCTCTTCCTACTTCCTAGAACAGTGCCTTCAACTTAGAAGGTGTTATACAAATATTTGCTGAAAATGAATGTATGACTTCTTTGCCCTTTCACACTACCCTCTAGTCACACCAGAGGCTGCCCCTCCAGAGCACAAGTTCAAGCCCTGGGCCTTTTGTACCTGTCCCCAATACCTGGGCTGTCCTTTCCTCATTCCGGCAAAATCCTCTTCCCCCAAGCCCAGCTCAAACGCTGTCTCCTCAGTCAGGCCTTCCTCAATTTCTCCTCTATATTCCTGCTGCACTTGATTCTTTTATCATAATTAACCCACTTAGACTCACTACATGTTTCTCTTCCTAGACAACTGGAAGTTGCTACTGAACAAAGACTTCTACTCACCTCTGTATCCCCGTGCCCTAACAACAAACCTATAAGGCTCTCGGTGTTTACTGAAACAATTCATTTTCTGAGTCTCTACCCATTCTAGGGAGTGCGTAGTATAGTCTCCTCCTCATTATCAGTGAGCCTGGCATCTGTGGGAGGGCCTTACAGCAGAGGAAGTCACCAATGGATCATAACTAAGGTCCTGAGACTGCAATGGCAGACAGCATGGTGAAGTTAGCCCACTGCATGCAGAAGACCCACAGAGGAGTCAGCATATGCAATGGACTACACTTGGTATAACATGTGAACAATCAAGGTTTACAAACGTGTTCTCATGCACTTGTAAGGATCTTCTAGCCCACGCGGAACAGACAGAACACACACAAAGGAGCCTGGAGGAAGTGAGTAGGCCGGCAGCTGCGCCCTAACGTCTTAAGAGGTAACATTTCTGTGACTACGGTTTAAACACATCAGATAATTTGCCTCCTTTCTAGACACCCTGGTTATCACAGGACAGGCCAAGCCTCTCAAGTTTTAAAGCTAAAGTACACGGAAGATCTGTGAATAGGGCTGAAGATATTTAAGAGCTAGTACCTGCATTAAGCAACCAGGTTATAGAATGAACATTTATCTTGAAATTCCAGTCTCTCCCTCTCTCTCTCGCCTCCTATCCCCTATCTTCCCACCTCCATCTCTATTCCCTCTCCCCTACTCCCTGTTTTATGTATATACGTGCATCATTTTATATATACACGGAATATTTACTGTCTGTTACATTGATTTAATAAAGTGCACACTCCTCAGGCTAAATTTAGAAAGAGGACAAAATGAACACTTTCACATGGGCGTCAGTGGTGTTCCAAAGACAAAAGATTCCTCAGTCTTAAAACATGGCGAACACCATGTTCCTTCTGATAGTTAGATGCTAGAAAAAGGCAAGTGGATCCTTAAAATTCACACGCTAGTAACACCTACTATCAACAGAGTAGATCTTAAAGCGGAAACAAGAAAACACCAGCCTTTTAAGTTCTTCCTGTCTGAAGATAAGAGTAAGAGGTGGTAGTGTTCTTCCTCACTTGCACCCGAAGGGTAAAAGCAGCAAAAATATCTTAAACACATATATGATGAGGAAGCCACTCTACCTGGTCCACTCTGTTTTGTTTTGCTTCTAGGGATCTGTCTCACTCTGAACCTTTGCTTTTTGTTTTCTCTTTTATGTACGCTAAGAACCTGAGAGTCTAAACCTTTTCTTCCACCTCTCAACCAATAAACAGGACAAAAGAACATTTTTATGTTTTTATGTATTTTCCATTCAAATTTTTAAAAAAGAGATAAGTAAGCTAGCTCAGTTCATATTTCTCACAAAGATCACTTTCCAAACTCAACTAAATTGTTTGTGACCATAAACAGGAAAAACACCGTACTCTAGTAGCACCATCTGACATTTCCACCTTAATGTTACCAAACACAACTTGACACGAATGTCAGAACTATTAAAAATGTTAAAAATCCCCAACCCCACTCAAAATGCATACCAAAGTTCAGGTAAAGGAAAAACAAAAACAAACACAAAAGCAACTCACCGTTATCTTTATGTTCTTTCAGAAACCCATTAACAGCACACTGGAATTTAAAACTAGTGTCGTCATCTGACACCTGATGCCCAATTGTACACATTTTTAAATAAGGAAGAGTTTCTGGTAAGTCCTATAAGGCAAAACCATGAAAATATGTATTATTTCCTTTGTAGGGAAAGAATAAAAAATTAATTAGAGAAGGCAGAATATAAACCAGGAGAGTACATTAAACTTTGTATGTCAGTCATTCTGATGAGAGCCATTTTTTCCAAAGCTGCTTTAACCAGTAATTATCACTTGATTTTCATTCAAACTGCAGAACGGACAGTTACCAGGCATGCAAAAGGAAAAGCAAATCTATGTGAATGAATGCACATGTAACTCAAAATGATATAAACAGTTCTGCCTACATTTATGTTCTATCTTACATTTCAAGGGCCATAAAGCGGCTGTGATTTAAGGAGAGTAGTAGAATAGAGTCAGAAGAACTTGGATTCGAATTAGGAAACAGAGGCAATTTCAGGCATTGTTGAGAACTGGTATTCTTGAGGTGGGAGAAAGTAGACTATCAATAGAAGACAGAAAAGGATAAGTGAAAATTCTCTAGTTCTGAATTTAAATGGAAAGTAGCAGTAGGAACCTATGACATATTTTAAAAATATTAAAAACAAACGTACATATTTCCTAGCTCTGACCACTGAAAAAGTCTAGAAACAACTGATGTCATGTCCAAAGGACTCAGGAGTCACCGAGAAGCTCCAACTGGCCAAAGATAGGGCCTCAGTTAGAATAATAACTGTAACGGAGTCCACGGTGAGAGGAATAAATGAAATTTTACAAAACTGGTCAACACTGGAGGATATTTGTGAATCAACTCATTATTTTGAAAACTGTTAAATAAAAGAAGAGAATCATGCCTCTACAACTGAGCAACCAAACAGCTGATGAGGGGAATCTTCTCCTCGTACAAATATACCCAGCTAATAAGTGAAAAAAAGAACAACAGAATTCACCATTCTTTGAAGCCTCAACTGAATTAATGGATGTAGGTATGAATCATCAGTGACTGCTAATACCACAGAAAGACACAACTATATACGTCTCCATGGAAGAACACATCATCACCCATGAAACTGTCTTGCCAAAACAAAACATGCAAGCTTCATTCAGATCGACTACCGATTTACAGGAAATAAAAGGACTGAAGAATATGTTACCAACACATGGAATGTAATCATCGGCATCTAGATGGGACAAATTACCTGGTTTCTTTAAAAACAAAATTCAAGGAGGAAAAAAAAAGTGAGAGAGACATGGAGGGAGAACCTATAGATTAAACAAGACTTCAGAGACCTAACAATCCACGGCAAAGTGTGGACCTTATTTGGATCTAATTCAAAATTCTTATAGACAATTTTTTATGACGTTTAGGAGACAACTGCAAATTTGAGCACTCCCTGGGTATTTAATATTAAAAAATGATATTAAGGAATAAAAGTCCTATATTTTAAATGCACGTACCAAAAACGTACAGGTGTAATTTACATGTTGTCTCGGAGCTGCTTCAAGATAATACGGAATGGGGTGAAACAGGTGGGGGTATAGATAAAACATGACAGCCATCAGTTGGTAAATAAGAAAGCTGGATGAGTTCCTGGGTATACAAGGAACACTCACAGTAGTTTTATACTTTTGTATATGCTTAAAATTTGTGATAATTGTTTAAAAACAAGACGACACTGTAGAAAACAGTTTGGCACTTTCTCACAGGTTAAGCGTAGAGCTTAGTATTTGGCAGTAGGCTATGATCCAACAACTCTGCTACTACCTACGCTGCACATCTAACAGAACTGAAAGCAGGGATTTGAACAAATATCTGTACACCAATGATCACAGCAGCATGATTCACAATACCTACAAGGTGGAAAACAACCAAGTGTCAATCAACCGTTGAATAACAAACTGTGGTCTATGTACACACAATGGGATTTTCTAAGCCAAAAAAGAAATGGCATTTCGTTACGTGCTATAACATGGATGAACCTTGAAAACACGACGTTTAGTGCAATAAGCCAGACACAGAAGGACAAATACTGCAGATTCCACTTACACGAGGTACCTAGAATAGGCCAATTCACAGAGACAGAAAATAGAATAGAGGTTACCAAGGGTTGGTGGGAGGGAAAATGGGGTTGTTACTGTTTGATGGTTACAGAGTTTTTGTTGAGGATGATGAAAAAGTTTTGGTTCTAGACAGCGGTGATGGTTACACAGCACTGTGACTGTACTTAATGCCACTGAACTGCATATTTATAAACGGTTAAAAGAAATATGATTTCTCTATATTTTACCACAATAAAAAAAAAGCAATAACAGAGCTGAAATTTCAATTCTTCCTTTTCCGAGAGTCAGTTTCATCGTCTGTAAAATTAGTAATTGTAGTTGTCTATCCTCTGAGCTTAGTGCAGGGTAAGCACTCAGTAGGAGATAGCAGTACTACTTCCACTTCAAGAGCAAAGGATTGCTGTGAAGATTAACTAAGTCAATGGATATGAAAGAACTTTCTAAATGGCAAACTGCTCTACAAATATTAAAAGACATTAGGTGTTACTGTCTCCCAAGGCCATGGAACAGGTCAGAAGGAGGATAATTCTTTTGCACTGGAATGTCCTACATGGGCCAAGAGAATAGATGGGTTTCTGTACTATATCAGAAGGCATCAGGAAAAGGAAGCATAAAACTTAGAGAACAATTGTCTTTTACACTGATGCTTAAACATGCTCAGGCAACTGCTTAACATAAGTGCTAAAGACATAATGGACATACCTTTCTTTCTTTTTAGGATACTACTGTAACTACGAAAAGTTTACTTCATTTTCAAAATGTAGAACATGGAAGCTTATAGAATTTCTTAAGCATATCTAGAGCCTACTGCCAAATACTATAGTTCAATTCATATCTTTCATCTCATTTTGAAACAGCAATTACAAATGTGTATTTAAGGAAACCACTAGCTTCCCTTTTTGAACCCACGAGAGAAGGCCAGGACTCACCTTAGCATAAGATGATAACTACTGAACTACTATGAATTATTACAGTATCAGAAAGAAGGTCATTTTCAATTACGCCTTCCATTTACCTCTGGCTTGTAAGAGCGGCGAGTATTTGCTAAGTCAATAATCAGCCCAAGTTCTTCATTCTGTCCTTGGATTTTGTTAAGAGATCCAAGGGGGAGAAACGTTCTTCTGGAGCAAGATTCTTTTCAAAACTCTGTCAGAAAGAATAAAATAAGGAAGAACAGATGTTTAAAATCCTTTACTATGTTATCCATTTATTCAAACCCTGGGATGCTAACATATGAGATTCAAAGTCAAGTTTCCTCCTCTGCAGCTTACAAGCGATATTACAATCCTTTCTTCCAGAGAGATTAGACGGAAGAAAATAAGCTCACTTCTATATAGTTATTTCTATGTTTGTTTATTTCATGTTGGTCTCCTAACCTGACTCTAAACTCCCAGAAGGCAGGGACCACATCAATTTTGCCTACCACTGTATTGCCAGCTCCAAGCGGAGTGCCTGAAAATAGACACAGAGATAAATACTTCTTGAATATCTACATATAGGAAGGATGGCTTTCACTGCTAAATATTCTTTCATGTATTTGGCTTATACATGTACCCTGTTCCATTGATCTCTTTGGTTATTCAAGTGTCAGCAACACACACTTTTTTTCTTCATTAGTAGACTAGTTTTAGAGCAGTTTGAGATTCACAGCAAAACTGAGCAAAATGTACACAGTTCCCACTTACACCCTCTCTCCTTCATCCCACACAGCCTTCCCCATTATCAACATGCCATACCAGTGTGCTTCATTTGTTAGAATTCATGAACCAACACTGACACATCGTTATCAATCAAAGTCCACAGTTTATTGCATTCATGGTACAAGTAACCGACTATTTCTTTATTTCTAGTATAGTCATCCCCAAACATTTACATACTGAGATACATATTACTTTCTTATAAATTACTTTATTCTTTATTTATAGTTAGGGCATTGCATTGTTTTTTTTTTGTTTTTTAATTAAGTACAAAAGTTGGTTGTATTTGTCTATGAATCCCATTTCTGGATAGTAAAAGAGGTATTAAAAAGTATTTGCTATAAAAAGGGAAAATGGAGTACGACGGGGTTGAGAGCCAGGGCTCTATATGGTGAATTCAGATTTCTGGAAGAATACGGTATTAACTTTTGCTCACCTTTTTTAAAGGAACTTTGAAAGCAATGAAACGAGTCCCAGGCATCCGCTGTTCAACTGGGAGATAGTCTTTCCATCTGTTAATATAGTTTTTGTTAGGCAAATTTTATGTTAGGCTGTCTCCCTGCACAGGATGAATGCGCCTTGAAAATGGAAATCATATCCCTCTACATCGGCTCCCAGGTGGTCCCAGCGTCCCGACCCCGACCCCGGCCGCGCGCGACACACTTTCCACAAACTGACACACACGGAGCCCGCGCGAGGGCCGGGTCGCGCGGGCTTCCCCGCCGGGTCGCCTGGAGGCCGGTCCCCCGCAAGCCGAGCGCACGAAAGGGCGCCCCAAAGGTGCCGGCCCAAGGCGCCCGCTGCGCTTTCCCTTTGGAAGCTGGGCTGCGGGGCCCAAGCGTAAACCCTGAGACAAGGAACACGCGCACCACGCCGCCACGGGGGACGACAGGCCGGGCGCCCACCTAGCCGGACACCCTGCATTTCTGGAATCACCGGACGCCTGTGTAAATTTCCGTCTGGCCTGTCATTTTCCAAAGGCCACTCAAGATCAGGGGACAGAACGCCTCCTCTCCAAGTGTCCTGCCAGCCCACCCACTCAAGATCAGAGGGACAAAATGCCTGACTAAAACAAAACAAAACAGAAACACAAAAAAACTGGAGAGAGGGAGGAAAGGGTGCCCTGAAAAATAAAAAAAAATTAAAAAAACTAAGCACGTTGACAGCGCTAAGAATAAACTACCAGGAAAAAGAAACCCTACATGTCAGATCCTAAAGCACAGAAGGGCAAGCCCGCCGACATTCCAGGACCGGGGGGACCGGGGTCCCCAGCCCTGCAGAGCCAACCGCAGACCGGCTCGGGCGCCCCTCGGAAGCGCGGGATCCCCGCGGCCGAGTCTGTGCCCCCCGGCCGGCGCCGGCTCCCCTCTGCCCACCCTGCGCGCGGGGGCTGGAAACTGCCGCGGAGAACCACGGCGGGGCGGGAAGGGGGGCTCCAAAGAGGGTCTGGCGACTCGAGTCGCTCCGTTTCTCGGTGGGCTCAGCGCGCGCCGTGGGGGAACAGGAGCGGGGGTCCGGGAGGAGGGGACGGACGGCACTTACGTAGACCGGCAGCGGCCACGGGTAGACGGCGGGCTCGGTCCCCAAGAGCGACTCCAGCCTCAGCTCCAGCTTCTCCCCCATGTCTTCGCGCGCGGGCCCCGCACCGCGCTAGTCTGGCGGTTGGGGGAGGGGCGCGGCGCCGCCGGCGGGGGCGGGGCAGACGGGCAGGCGGGAGGCTGAGGGGGGCCTGGTCTGGGCCTCAGCTGCCGCCGCAGCGCTCCCTTCCGACCCCCGGCTCCCTCTTTGTGGTCACAGGCCCGGGGCCTCCAGCGCTGCTGCGAACTCGGGCCGGCGTGAGGCGACCACAATGAGCCGGGGGCCGGGCTGAAACACTCCCGGCGCGCGCGGCCCGCCCCGTGGACTCGCAGGCTCGCACGCACGCACGCACGCACGCACGTCTTCGGCTGCCCCTGGCCACCCCCACCGGCCTGAAGTGGGGACCCGGGAAAACCCCTCATGGACAGTCGTGGCGGGTTTGACTCCCGACCTTGACGTAGCGTGACACACCCCCTCCCCCCCCCAATAAAAGAAAAGGAGCATAGGAGGCAATCTCATACATTATTGATAAACACATACAAAGACACTATTGGTACAAAACTATTTCTCCATACAGCAACTTTGAATTTTAATAATAAATACATATATGTATCAAACATTAATAAAAGAATAAAATTATCCAATATGAGTACATTTGCTCTTGTTTTGCAATTAGTTCCAGGATTCTATTTTAGATTACTACTTCATATCTGAGAGAGTTGGGTGTGTGTTTGGTTTTGTGGAAGCTGCATTGTGCTAAATTTTACCTTTCTTTCTTGAATTAAATGGCTTTTGTTATCCCTTGGGAATACTGAAGACAGCAACAGCAGATTACTACCTACCAGTGGAAAAGTATAAATAGCAATTTTAGCCACTAGTGATTCTGAAATCGCCCTTAACTTTGTCCTTATAAAAATGCTCCAAGAATTACGTTTTGCAAATCCACAGATTTACTATCCATATTCAAGTCATTTATGTGGAGAAAAGGTAGCCAGCCTTATCAGTAACACAGGATGTTATAGCCATCAAGCCATCAGCCACTGAAGCCACACCCAAAGCCGCACCCTGAGGGGATTCAGGATAGAGAAAACAGGATACTGGCCCTAGATAATTAAAGTGCAAATCAAGGGAATGATTTCCAGGAGACCAGATTCTTGCATCTCACCATATATAGAAAAGTGCTACATTTATTAACTTAAGATGTCTAGTTTCTTTAATTAACAGTAATCTTTTGATGTTCCAACTACCTGTCTTTTTTTTTTTTTTGCAAGAACCTCTAAATACCCTGTGCCCTCCCTTAGCTCTTCAGAACAGTCCCTCAGAGCTATCTGAGAGGCTGTCTCCTGATTTCAGTCCTCAGTATCTCTTCCACATAAAACATAATTCTCAACTTCTAGGTTGTGCATTGTTTTTCAGTCAACATTTAATTGTATGGCTCATGTAGGTACTATGCCTAAATGTAATGGGATGAGCTGTAAATTATTAAAACTAGATAAATCCTGTCAGCTCTACCACTAGCTGAGATCCAGGCTTTCACCTCTGGATACCTCTGGCAGATATGGGGTCTGTGTTGGTCTTAAAATTATTCTTAGAATAGTGGGAACTCATTCATTCTTTCAACACATTTTATTGCTTATATTCTATGTGTCAGTTACAGTGCTGGGTCTTGAAATACAGAAGTCAACACACGAAAATACAAGGATAAAACACATTTTCTACCATATTAACTTTTTTCATTCATCAATTCATCCCTAAATCATTCAACACGCATCTTCTTATTGAATACTGATGAGGGGTCAAATGCTATGCTAAACACTCAGTATATAGCTGCAAACGAGATGGACAGGCCCTGATTTTGATGTCACTACTATCTTTTGTCCTGCCATATAATGGGACAGCTTCATTATTCCCTTTACCCTAAGTTTTTATCACAAATTGCTAATGAAAATAAAGCTGTTAGTGGAGTTTCAACATGCATAGGTAAATGAGAACACAGAACTCCCCTTTCTCATGTCCCGTTCTCCTCCTTCTAACTCCCTATGTGAAGTCACTTTGTGCCAAGGCCAAGAAGCTGTGACCCAATAAGAACCAAGCTGATTTCCTCACACTGACTGGGGCTATTGCACACTTAGAAGGCTTGATGCTTAATTTTGATAAGCAACTAGAAGACCATGGAGACAACCTATAAAAATGATTTGTCTTGGGAGAAAATACTAAAGAGGGTTAATGTGCTGTTCCACCTGTCTAACCCCCTGGATTAAACCACAGGCACCAAGGTCACCAAGTGTACTTGGCAACAATGAGCTAATAATAAAAAAAAGCATCATACTGTTATTGTATTCATTTTCCCCCAAGGCGCTCTCTGATAAACACCACAACCTCTAAGAGAATTGAGAACAGCTTCCTTGTGGGGTAGGTCATATAATATATATGCATCTTTTTCCAAGCAGTTAAATCATATCCAGCTATCAGCACACCTTACTTAAGGCGATCGTAATGTATGAGATTAAATGTTCCTACCTGATCGGAAAACTTCTTGTCCTCAATTCATTGGCTGTACTGGATTTTTTCTTCTTGGGTCAGACCTTCAGACTTCTACCAGAAATCCTTCCTTTGGGGAAACCAGGCCTTCCCAGAAACTCAGGAAACTGAAATGGAGACAGCAAGAGAGAAGGAAATTATTTGGACACATAGACCTCAATTGTTTGGTTTTAAGTAAACGTCCAAGCAAACATCTTCTAGATGGTATAATAACTTTAGGGAAATTCACGGTTTATAAGTTTGGGTACTCATAAACTGAACATATTATGATAAGAGTACAGGTTGCATTTTGTGTCTTCAACTCAAGCAAAGGCTTCAAAAAAGGCCCAGTTATCCTTTGTTCATTAAGACACAAAGAGAGGGCGAAAAGGGCAAGTTTCGAAGTCTTTTTCTTTACAATTTACTTCCTTTCTTCAGTCTTCAACAAGATCTTCAGGAAATTAACTTTACTAAAGTTAATTATTCATAAAATAAACATAGGAACCTGCAGAAGACTATTTCACAGAGACCTGTAATGTACAATATCCATTGCATACATGCACCATGAGCTTGTCTTTTCTAGCACTGGCATACACAAAACTCTGTGTGTGTGTGTGTGTGCGCGCGCGTGTGTGTGTGTGCACGTGTGTGTCTTTTTCTGTGATGGAGCCATAGGGAGAAAATAAATCTATTGGCTGCAATTCAGTGATGTACGAAGATTTAAAGGTAAAGGAGAAGGTTACATCAAGTGAAACTATAAAGTCATGAGGTTGTGGTTCCAAAATAATAACAATAGCAGTCTTCTGTAACCAAGGGAGCAGGCTCCTCAAATTATAGTCACACCTGTTAGACCATCTGCCCATACATTTCACACTATCATTAATGGAAAACAAATGGCACTGTCCCTCCTTCCCTTTATCCATTGGCCATCCTCATATGAACTCTTTTTCTCTTCAAGGTCATGCTCTTTCCTATCTGTTTAAAAATATTAGGATTTAGGAGGAGTGATACGTAATGTGCCGTGCCTTGGTACTTGTACCAGTGACGGCTCTGTAAGGAGCACTGGGTTGTTAGGAGGCTATCAACTGAGTTCCCCTAGAAGCAGAACTTGAGGCGATAATTTGAGTGCAAACTGCTCATCTGGGAGGTGCTTCCAGAAAACTCAGAAGTGGAGTGGGAATTGAGAATGGAGGCATGGAAGGAAGCCAACAGAGGTGTATTACCGAATAAATTACTCCTGCAGGGAACTGCTGCCAGTACTTCAGGCGAGTTCTGTGAAACTCTACAGAACATGTCTCAGAGTTATCCCAAGAATCGGTGAGAAACTTGAAGTACTTATCTTCCAGTCCCCTCTGTCCTTGGTTGAAAGCTACACCCAGATACATTAACTCCTGTACACTTCTGGCCTGCCCTAAGGTGGATAATTGCAGGCGGCAGCATGATTCTATCAGCATATACTGGAATGATGAGTGCTGGGGAGATATGAGTGGAGCATCGAAACCATCTAATACAGTCGGGGCAGGAGATATTAATTATTGGCTTGAAAGTCCAAATGGATAACCTTAAATTCCTGGGTTTATGGTTTTACTTTGAGGTATTTAAGCATGATGTATGAGTAAAAATTTCCTCTGTTAAATCAAGTTTAAGGTCCTAACTCCCTAATCTTCTGGAAAACTGTGGTATCTTTTAACAGATTTTTGAAAAGTAACATGATTAAGATTTCAAATTGACCATTCATTCATTCACTCATTCAACACACATTTATTGAACACCTAAAGTATGTCATGGGATAAACTAGGCACCAGTGTTACTGTTACTAAAATCATTATAGTGCCACCTAGAATTCAATGTATTGTGACACTCAAGTAAGAAAATCCATAGTTACCGTAAAAGATATTACAGAGTGCTATAGGAAGACACAGTAAGACCTTAATTCATGCTGTGGACAGTAGTATATGGGCGATATCAGTAGGGCTTCCTGTAGAAGGCAATTGAAATGGATATGTAACATGAAGGAAGGGTGAAGTTTTGAGGAAAAGAGAAGATAAATTCACAGTTGCCAGAAAATGAATGGTTAAGGATCAGTCCAGAAAGGAGTTCCATTCATAATCAGTATAAGAAATGCTCACTAGGGCTTCCCTCGTGGCGCAGTGGTTGAGAGGCCACCTGCCGATGCAGGGGACACGGGTTCGTGTCCCGGTCCAGGAAGATCCCACATGCCGCGGAGCGGCTAGGCCCCGTGAGCCATGGACACTGAGCCTGCGCGTCCGGAGCCTGTGCTCTGCAACGGGAGAGGCCACAACAGTGAGAGGCCCGCGTACCGCCAAAAAAAAGAAAAAAAAAAAAAGAGAAATGCTCACTGGCGTGTAGAAAAAGAAGACAATGGAGAGGGGGGTAGACGCCAGATCATGCATAGTCCATGTATGCATAGTAAGTGCTATGGTCTAGTCTTTGTGTTCCCCTCCAAATTCATACGTTGAAATCTTAATTTCCGTAGCTGATAGTATTAGTAGGTGGGGCCTTTGGGAAATGATTATGGTATTAGTGCTCTTATAAAAGAGACCCCACAGAGCTCCCTAAGCTCTTCTGCCATGTGAGGATACAATGAGAAGTCTGTGATTCAGAAGAGGGCCCTCATCTGACCATACTGGCAACCTATTCTTCAACTCGCAGCCTCCGGAGCCGTGAGAAAAAAAATTCCTGGTGTTTATGAGCCACCCAACCTGCAGTATAATCTTACAGCAGCCCAAAAGGACAAAGAGAGTTTGGATGTGAGATTTTCCTCCAAGAAAGATGGGAATCCATTGAAGGATTTTACCTGGTAACTTAGAAGAGAGAAAAGTTTCATAACACAATCAGGTACTTTTATAAGAAAAATCTGTTTCTTTTTCAGAAAGATCACTCTGGAAATACTGTGACTAGATTTTTGGAGAAGTCTGATGGCAGGCCCGGATATAGAAAGATGAGTTGGTAGTCCATTAATATAAGTCAAACAAGAAAGTGGATATAAAAAGTGTGAATTTGTGGCTGAGAGTTCTTTTCTTTTACTACTTGAAAAATGTTATGTCAATGCTTCTGACTCCATAATTTTAGACAAGAAATATGCTGTCATTGGAATTGGTTTCTCAATAAGTGATGCATCGTTTCTGCCTGTCCACTTTCGAGATTTGTTTTGTCTCTACTTTTCAGAAGTTTAATTATGACGCGTCTTGACAAGGATACCTTTGTGTTTTTCCTCTTTGGATTTGCTCAGATCCTTGGATGTGTGCTTATGTCTTCTAAAAAATTGGGAACGTTTCAGTCATTATTTCTCTGAATACTTTGTCAGTCCTACGTGCTCTCTGTTTTCATTCTGGAACCTTGATGATATGAATGTTAGTGCTTTTGTTACTGTTTACAGGTTCTTGAGATCCTGTTCTTTCTCCCATCTCTACCCCTCAGCCTATTTTTCTCTGTACATGTGGTACATTGTATTGATCTCTTCTAAGTTCATGATTCTGTGCTTTGTAATCTCCACTCTACTCTTGAGCAAAGTTTTTTGATTGTTGTATTTTTCAGTTCTACTGTTCTCATTTGTTTTTATTCTTATAACTTCTAGTTCTTTGTTCACATTTTCTATTTTTCCCATTTCCGTCAAGGAACACATAATTGCTAATTGAAGCATTTATGTGACAGCTTATTTAAAACCCCTGTCTGATAATTTCAATAGATGTTTTATCTCAGTGCTGGTGTAGGTCTATTGTCTTTTCTCATTTATTCTGTGATTTCCTGCTTCTTGGTGCCATGAGTATTTTTCAATTGGATTCTAAACATTGTGAGTTATTATATGACTCTGTATCCCATTTAATTTTATTATTACTTTTTAGAAGGAAGTCATCCTATTGGAGGTGGAGTATGAGGACTGGGGGGTTACGTACAGATTTCCACTGGGCCCTACTGTCAAAACCCCAGCAAAAGTGGGCACTTACATTCTCTCACTGCAGACAGATCAAGTAGAAGTTCAGCTATCCTACTGGCCCTTCTGACACCTTCCCCCCAAAAGTGGGAACATTAATATCATTCTGTTGCCTTTTAGTAGGAGTGGAAGTTCACCTCCCCAGTAGATTTCTTGACACCAGGGGAGGGGAGAGGTGAAGTGTTTGCTGTGTTTGCTGTCCTTCCTCCCACTTCATTCCTTCTTGTTGATGCCGGGTGTGGGTAGAGGGTCAGCTACCTGCTGGCCCCACTGACACCAGGGTAAGAGGAAGAGAACTGCCAACTAGCCCTGCTTGTGCCATCTCATTCTGTCTTACTGCCTCAGGACGGTTATGGGGATTCAGCACCCCATTGGGTCTCACTGACACCATGTGTTGGGGGTTAGTGGGGTGCCTACTCCCTCCAACCTGTAACATCCTATTCTTATCGATGTCAGGGAGAGACGGAGGCTAGGTCCCACCATTGGACCCCACGACTGTGTGAGGGCAGCCCAGTGTTAACTAGCCTGTCAGGCACCACCTTTGAAAGTCTCTTTGCTAATGCAAAGGGGTGGAGGCTCAGCTCACCACTGCACCACACTGAAACAGCCCTGGTGGCGAATCAGAGCGCTGCCTCTTCTGGAGGGCAGGAGTGGGGTGGTGTGGAAGATCAAATCCTAGCTTGGCCCAACTGAAACCACAGGACATAGGGGATGGGTGCAATATTCCACTGGCACTTGGCTCGAGTAGTGTGTATATTATCGCCCAAATGGTTTTCTGTCTTTGACAACCCCTTTCCTCATACCTTGGCTAGGGGGAACGGGGGTTTTGTGTTTTCTTTTTTGAAGCTTTTTTGTCTGTTGTTCTGTTGGTGGTTATTGATTGGGGGTTCCTGTAATACCCTCTCCAGGATGTATGGGAAGCAACAGGAAACACAGGGGACTCATCACCATGTTATTCCTCAAGTCCCAAAGTCCCTAGTTAAGTCTGCCTTCTCATTTCCACCTTTCAGTGTCTTCCTATGTTTGTCTGTTGTTATGTTCAGGGTTTTAGTTTTAAGTGGAAGAACCTGGGAGAAATGGGCTACTTCATCTTCTTGGAAGCAGAGGTCTGGAGGCCTATGGATGTTACAAAGTACTGCTGACTGTAAATTAAAATTTGATGATATACACCTTGCCCTTTAAGAATTCTTCTGCTAGATGATGTGGCTTCCCAAAGTAGCTACAATTTGACTTTCATACTTCTAAAAGTCAAGTGTTTTGCCGCAGTTGAAATTTAAAGATAAGCAAGAGATGAGGCTAAGATGATCTATGTGGTAACAGATTAAAGTTGGAAACATCAATATACATTCATGCTTAGCTTAATATTGCTTCATATTACCTTAACACACATGGTTATGTAGAGAGATACTTATAGATATGTCCATATACGTGGGGAATGTACACACATGTTATCTCTTTGCTCTGTCAGCTGAGAAGATCTAGAAGCAATGACATCCGGGCAGCAATTAGCACACCCCACACCCAGATCCTGCTGTCTAATGCTGTTCTCCACTAAAAAGACCTAGTTATCCTTGAAGAAATAGCTGATTCTAGGACTGGGGCAGTAAATATACAAGATTTATATACAAGGCCATCTTATAGTGTCAGAAAGTAAGGAAGTTCCAAAAAAATATATAGCATGGGGATACCTCAGAGTGGCACACGAGCCACTGAACTGAAAAGAGTTCACAAGGGTCAGGACTAGAGCAATTTGAGGAACAAAGTAACTAACGTAGAATTAGATTATGACCCAAAGTATAAAATAAAAATCCGTGAGTTCTTCTGATATAAATAAATAATTGGATACATAAATAAATGCGGGAGAATAGATAAATCTCCAGTGCAAAAGAATTCCAAATAGTTTATGTAGTACTCCATCTTAAGCATAACTCTCTATTCCTTAGTTGTGGGCTGAGCATATTGACTTCCTTCCAAAAAGTACAATATGGAGAAGGGAAAACAGTAATTTTACAATGGAGAAACCTGAAAAACACTACCTCAGCCTGGTGATCAAGGTCGACCTCAGCATTCATAATGCATATTGATACTTTGTACACTTGATGTGATCTGACAAAATAACCCTTCTACTCTTGTGGTCTTCCTCCCCCAAACACATAATCCCAATATTATCAATGAAACATGCATCAAACAAATTCTAGTAGCGGGCATCCTACACAAGCCTAACCACTCAAAATTGCCAAGGTCATGCAAGGAAAATCTGAGAAGCTATCAAACCCAAGAGGAGCCTAAGGAAACATGGCAACTAAATGTAATGTGATGTTTTGGATGAAATCCTGGAATAGAAAAAGGACATTAGGTAAAAACTAAGGAACTGGACTAATGTATGGACTATAGTAAACAATAATGTATCAATATTTGTTCACTGATTGTAACAATGTAACATACTAATATAAGTTGATCGTCACAGAGGGAAATGGGTATAGTGTATATGGAAACACTTTATACTATCTTCTCAATTTTTCTGTAAAATTAAAACACTTCTAAAAAATAAAGTCTATAAAAACGTTGTGTTTTCTTGTTTTATGATTATGTGCCTGTATTTCCTAATAAATATGTAAATTTGCTTTGCCTTCCTTGATACTGATATTAAAGAAAATACTAAGTAACTCTGAAAGAATTTGTAACTCCAATTTAACAAGCAATAATTCTGGGTATTAACTTTTTAGGAGAACCCACTGAATCAATCAAAGCAAATTGTCTTTAAAGGCTGAATTTCTTTTCAGTGTTTAATCTTTTCTATGATTAATGCATACCACAAGCATGGTTCTCTTTCAAAGGGCAGAAAACATTGCTCGTAGGCAAGGTCTAAAATACAGTGAAATATTCATGTATGATGCTATAACAACTTTAATGTATTTTATGTTTTCAAAATGATGAAGTGTTATTTCAGTCAATAAAGTATTCACTTTTATACATTTCCTACCCACCTTTTCCCAGAACACCCACAAGGAAATGATACTATCATCTGATATTAGGCTCATCAATTTAAATTGGAGTTTTTGGTAGCTGTGGTTGCCAACGGTACTGGAATGTGTGATACTTTTACAAATCCTCTCCATGGCAAAATCTGATCTTCACAAGGTAGATCACAGTACGTGCCTAAGGCCAATGACATAGAGCTTTGTAGCTAGATTACCAAGCATTTTACTTAGAGGCACAATAGAATGTAGAAAAGGCCATTTCTCCTTCTGTCTTTTTCTGCTCAAAGGTCACTCACCATCTCAGAAGTTTTCCATAAACTCAGACTATATAATGTCACTTAATGTGAATGTAGCTCAACATTCTGTTTTAGTACAGCTAATCTCACATTATTTTATTGGTCCTAAATATGTAAATCATCAGCAAAGTTTTGTACTTAACTTTTTTTTTGGATGTGGACCATTTGTTAAAGTCTTCATTGAATTTGTTACAATACTGCTTCTGTTTTATGTTCTGGTTTTTTGGCTGCGAGGCATGTGGGACCATAGCTCCCCGACTAGGGATTGAACCCACACCCCCCTGCATTGGAAGGCGAAGTCTTAACCACTGGACCGCCAGGGAAGTCCCTGTACTTAACTTTTAAAAATAATTAAAATAAGCTATTCAACACATTTTTCCTAAAAAAAAAAAAAAAAGTAATTCCTCTTAGGCTGGCCCTGGACACATACATGACTTTGCCATTTTTTCCATGGATTATTTTCTTATCTGTTCTACTGTGTCACATTTGTTCTACCTTCTCAAAAAGAAGCATTTAAAAATTCATCTACGCGTTCATGCATTCATACATTTATTAAATAAATCTACTGAACACCTACATACGGCACAGAAAAGGAGGCAGAAAACTAATCTGGGTTGCACAGAAAGTAATGAACTCAGTTAAAATTTTTGGTGAAAACAGGTGTTACTCAATCTACTGGAAATTACATTTCATTATGGGGACTCACACACTCAAGGAAAACCAAGACCTAAATAATAATAAAGTAATAAAAGCACTAGCCATTTACTGAGTGCCTGCTTTTACCTGACTCTGAAACTCTAAAATCATTACGGATGTTTTGAGGATTGTCTGATATAATTGTAATTTCTATTTTACAGATGAAAATAACAAGGTTCAGAGACATTAGGTTACTTGCCTAAAGTGAAGTGGCCCAGAAACTACACAACTGGAAATTGAACCTTAGATTTCATAATGCCAAAATCTGTGCTTTTAATCACAATGTGTGTGTGTGTGTGTGTGTGTGTGTGTGTGAGAGAGAGAGAGAGAGAGAGACAGAGAGAGAGAGAGAGAGACAGAGAGAGACAGAGAGATAGAGAGAGAGAAAGAGAGAGAATGTGTTTAATAGAGAACTTCTGAGAAATGGCAAGAAAACTGCCAGGTACCCATAAAACAATAATTTAGGAGCTTCTTACTATACAAGTAATTGTTAATCATATGGCTGAACTAAGGATCTCTCACTTTTGAACTAAGAAATCAAAAGCTTCCAGAAGTTGAGTCTAAATTTTACACTTACATAAGATACTTCATACAGAATGCTAAAGTATACTAACTAAAGAGTTCTGAAAATACTGGAAGCATTCATACTAGTATGATTTCATAATGTGGATAATAGAGGATTTAAGAAATTGGCAGATGCAACTGCAGACTCATTTCTTATCATTTCTGTGAAGGGCAAGATAAATCAATAAAATGAGAAAAATGAAAAAAGAATGGCTAGCAATTTTAGGTAGTTTGCTTCATCTCCATACTAGGAAAGACTAAGCAAAAAAAAAAAACTTCTCGAAATTTTATTTTGAAAGCACCTACAAGTGTATATGGTCTTTTTATACCAAATAACTTGGAATTATGAACTGTCCAATAAGTCTAATCTTCTCTGATGATAAAATTGCTGGCTTTATTTGAAACTATGAAATGAAAAGTGAGGTAATAATCAGAAATTCTTAAGAAAAGGAGTAGACAAAACAAAATTCTAAGAGTTGTGTCAAAAAATATTTTGAAACGACCATAAAATCCCCATTACTGGTACAGAGCTTTTAAAACTTTATCTTGGTTTTAAGCTTTAATAAACATTGATATGTTTACATAATTACTGTCATAAGGAAGACACAATTTTAGGTCAGCTTTCTTCATTCTTTCTTTATTAAGCATTATTTTATTTTGCTCCATCATCTTGTAATTATAATATAGTAACTGTGTCACTTTCTACTAAGTGGATATAATTTCCTAAACTGTTTTCCTATTCTTAACAATTAAAGGTGTTTCCAATGTTTTGTTATTACAAATGACATGACAATGAGCATCTTTATATAATAATTTTCTGGATTATAAATTATTTATCGGCATAAGCTTCCAGAATTAGAATTAATGTGTAAAAAGCTATTAACATTTTTATCTTGCTAGACATTGCCAAATTACTTGTCAAAAGATGGAACCAAATTATATTGCAAAAATCTTTGCCAACAGAAAACATTATATACAATTTTTGATTTTGCTGAATTATTAAGTTGGAAACCTATGTTCCATTTCTTTGAATTCTTTGATAACAGCGTGCTGCTGCAGGCTGCGAGGGCAGCCACGTCCATGAAGGCTCCCCAGAGTTGGAGCGGGGAAGTGGAAAAAGGTAAAAAAAAAATACTAATTGTATTTTCCCTCGATTGTTATCTCTCATTCTTTTCTGCCTCTGTGTAACTTATATCCAGGTAGCTGGAGAAACATCATGTGGCAGGGAAAATTGGTATTCCAATAAATTAATAAACACCAACTTCAAATGGATTTTCAAGACTGGAAATATTGCTCTGACTTACAGTAAGTTCTTTCTAATTCTCCTTAAGGACTATTTTCTTAGAAGCTTTCCCTACCCTCCTCAAATTTCCCTCCATCCTCTCTACTTCCTTCACTCTGAGCTGGTGAGGCGCTTCCTAACTCATTAGGAACACAGAAGTCAGTAAATAGTCCACTGCCAAATCCGTTAATTCATTAGCATTTGCATTGATCTTTGTATTCCCTTGCACTACAGGAGTTCAAGTTCAAAGGCCACGTGCACTACAGATAGCATTTCATTTTCTCTCATCTTCTCAAGTACTTCACAGCACTGCATTTTCTACAACCCATCTACTCCTTATGAATGATTCTTGCCAAAATTCAACCTCATTCTAGACTAGTAACTCCAGCTTAAAATGTTAAAAACTATACGTGTAACACGAAAGCCTCCCTCCTCCTCTAATCCCTGCATATCTTCTTTAGCCAATTCATGTCTGAACTTTTCAAAATTGTTATCATCATATATTGTTTCCATTTCCTCACGTCCCATCTACTCTATAATTTACATCCATCTGACTTCCCTCACCGTAATCTCTCTGCCCACTGTCCTGAAATTTTACTTATGAAGGTCACCAGCGATCTCCATGTCAGTATAGCCAATGGATAGTTTTTGTCCTATTTCTAGGCTCTTTCCTTCTTTAAAAAAGAAAAAGAAAAACAAAAACCATTTTTTTTCCTCTATCCTTTCACACTCTCATCATCTTCTGTCCTGGTATATTTTACTGGCTTTCCGTGTTTAATCTGATTTCTAACATTCTATGAGTTTCCTTTATCTTCAGTGGAATAAACCCCTTTATGAAGGATTATTCTCAACAGTTAGTTCTCATAATAACAGTACTAGTAGCAGCAGTCAATACTTCTATAATGCTTATCATGTGCCAGACACTATTCTAAGACACTGTTTAAATACATATATATAGACACACACACACACACACACACACACACACGAAGTTTTCCTCCTCATAGGCGTATGAAATAAGCCGATTATTATACCCATGTTACAAATGAGAAAACGGAGGCAATGAGAGGCCAAGGTCACATGATCAGTACTTGGTGAAGCCCCGCCTGAGTTAATGCTGGAACTTTAGAGGAGACAAGTTAAATAATGTCTCACAGATTGGCCTTAAAAGTGAGCAACACTTAATTAATGACTTGTGAAAGTATCAGAAAAAAAGGGGACATTTTAAATTGAATGGGATCTACTAAGTCATGGATCAGTAACTAAGAATGACTCTTATTGAATGAAATTATTTTTCATTATTCTTTTGAAAGAAGAATAATCTTGTGTTAGTGTTTCACAGTTTTTTTTTTCATTCACATATTTATTCTTTATTAGACACACATTTCCTACACACCTACGTGCCAGTGTCCGCTGCAAGCCTTGGAAGCAAAAAATTACAAAGTCCCTGCTCTTAAGCAAATGTCCAGTGGTGGAGGAAGACAGAGTAAACGTGTAAATAAATGTTGTACAGTGACAGAAATACGACTGGACAAAGGGATGGAGAGGCACTGAGGAGGCAGGTCTCTTTGGTCAAGATAGTAGTGGTGGCGTTTGAACCGAGACCTTAACGATAAGAGGGAAATTGGTCTGGGTAGATGGATTAGCCAATCTAAAGCTGGGAGAGCAAGAAGTAGAGCTTGTTGCATCTGAGGGACTGAAAAGGACAACTGTGCCTCGAGCCCCATGAAGGTCAGGGAAAGATGTAGTAAGTGACCAGAGCACACGGTCCCTGTGAGCCTGGCTAAGTAGTTGAAAATTTCATCTCTTTACAATAGATAGCCTTTAGAGGTTAGAAGCAGTGCAATAATAGCGTCTGATTTGTGCTTTTTAAAAGACTACTTTGACTGTTGAATGTCCTACAAAAGCAAAATACCTGTGTCTCTATGAAGCGCAGATAGTAAATTTTAAAAAGCCCAATGAGCTCATAAGCAGTTGGTTGACTAACTGTTATCATTTATCTTAACTAGACTTCATTAATAGAAGTTTGGTGACCTGTGGGGTCTAATGATTAGGGCAACCCAGCTATTTTCAAATAGTGTGATTTGAAGAATCCTTGAAATTGTTAGGGTCCAGGAAGATTATTTTATTGCTGGGGCTCGATGGGAAGTTTAGAATAAGGAAGTATGATGGCTGGCTTCCATCTATTCTCCCTTTCTCTGGGAGAAATGATGGTGGGGTGACTACTTTGCTGTTGACCCAATGCTTCAATTTCAGAGCTGGTTCAATCCAGTAACTATTTGCTGAACAACTATTATATGTTAGGCACCCAGCTGCAACTGGGAATATAAAGAGAATAATTAATAAGAAAAGCAGGTATTACTAACAAGAGACAGGCACTGTGCTAATGCTTAACACGCACCATCTCAAGTTACATTAATTTACACACTAACCATATGAGGTAGATGCATTTATTATTCCAGTTTCCAGGTGAGAAATCTAATCCCTTTAAGGGGCTTAAGTCACTTCTCCAAGGTTACACAGCTAGTTAGGGGCATAGGCAGTATTTGGACTCAGGTCTGGTATCAGCACCAATTCTCTTAGCCATTATGCTCTCTAAGGACCTTACTTGAGAAGTTCAGATTATACATATATGGGTACAACCAACCCTAAGACCATCTGGCAAAACTGGCTGCTTGAGAAGTCCTGGATTTATGTAAGATGCTCTTGGAATGGAGAAGATCGTGAAGGAGGGTCCCCAAAACACACTCTCTATACTAAGGGGCAACAGAAGAGAGAAAGAATTAGCCTACAGCAGTATGATATTGAGGACCAAGAAACAGTGTTTCTCTCTTTTGTGAACAGTTATGAAATTATTTCTACTTCAGAATATCAGAAAGAAATCACAGGACTATGGACAGTTTGCTGAGCCACCCTATCTATCTTAGCGTGAATCCTGGCAGGTGTAGAGCTCATAGTATGACCCTGGCACCTAAGTGTAGTTAAGTAAGCTTTCATTTTTCTTCGGCCTTAAAGCAAAGCAGCTTTCTGATAGGTATAATTTAGGAAAGCCTTCCAAGAAAATAGTTAAAGTCCACTTTAAATATCTCAGAGAAAAGCAATTTTGCAAAAGATCTATCAGCAAAAGCAAGGCCAAACACACCAATTATTTAGTGAGACTTGTATTGTTATATCATTGCTCATGTTGTTTCTTTATGCATTTACCTGGAAGAAGGCTTTTAATGTTCAACAATTCTCAAAGAGATAAAGACCCACACTGATGTGCCAGAAAGAGCTTTGCCCTGGAATTAGATCAGTTTAGGTTTGGCTACTTACTAGAATTAGGTAACATTCTTAATCTTTCTGAGCCTGTCTCCTATCTGCAAATAGGGATACCACTATCTATTACAGAGGGATGTGCTTAAATTAAATGACACATGTAAGTGAAATATATCCTTCCAGGCTGAGAACATACCTAGTAAATGTTAAGTGATCTGCAAATATTCTGCTTTCTTGAAACGGATGAAACCTGTTATCATGATTTTAACCAATGGTCTAAATATCAAGACAATATTTAGTTAAAAGTTATAGTTGTTCTTTCACTGTCCACCCGCATTTTAACATATTCTAACCTATTCTCCTTGATAAATTGTGTCAATATTAGTAACATTTGTCATTTCAGCTATTACTGTTCATATGTTTAAAATATTTCAATGTGATATAAGTCGTTACTCAAAGGGATGCCTAGCTGGCTTTGTCAAAGATTTATTTTAAGTAAAAATAAAAGACTCATTTTCACCAAGTTTGACTGAACAGTGTATTCATTAACTGTATGAACTTTCTGGCCAACCCAATACAGTAGCCAAGACATGGAAACAACCTCAGTGTTTTCTTGTGGATGAATGGATGAAGAAAATGGGGGTGCATACAACCTACTATTAGTCAGCCATGATAAAGAAGGAAATCTGGCTATTTGTGACCACATGGGTGGGTTTGGGGGGCATTATGCTAAATGAAATGTCAGACAGAGAAAGATAAATACTTTATGATCTCATATGTGAAATCTAAAATACTGAACTCATGATAGAAAGAATGGAATGACGGTTGCCAGAGCTGGGGGTTGGAGGTGACGAAAATGACGGAAGATGATCAAAAGGTAAAAACTTCTAGTTATAAGACAAGTGAGTAATGGTGATGTAATGTACAGCTCGGTCACTACAGTTAACAATACCGTATTTTATGTTTGAAAGTTGCTAAGAGAGTAGATCTTGAAAGTTCTCATCACAAAGATAACATTTGTAATTATGTGAATTAAGGTTAACTAAACTTATTGTGGTAATCATTTCACACACACTATATATATATTAATCATCACATTGTACACCTTGGACGGATACAATATTATATATCAATTTAATTTCCGTCTGGCCCGTCATTTTCCAAAGGCCACTCAAGATCAGGGGACAGAACGCCTCCTCTCCAAGTGTCCTGCCAGCCCACCCACTCAAGATCAGAGGGACAAAATGCCTCACTAAAACAAAACAAAAGAGAAACACAAAAAAACTGGAGAGAGGGAGGAAAGGGTGCCCTGAAAAATAAAAACAAATTTTAAAAACTAAGTACGTTGACAGAGCTAAGAAGAAACTACCAGGAAAAAGAAACCCTACGTGTCAGATCCTAAAGTACAGAAGGGCAAGCCCGCCGGCAGTCCAGGCCCGGGGGGACCGGGGTCCCCAGCCCTGCAGAGCCAACCGCAGACCGGCTCAGGCGCCCCTCGGAAGCGCGGGGTCCCCGCGGCCGAGTCGGCGCCCCCGGCCGGCGCCGGCTCCCCTCTGCCCACCCTGCGCGCGGGGGCTGGAAACTGCCGCGGAGAACCACGGCGGGGCGGGAAGGGGGGCTCCAAAGAGGGTCTGGCGACTCGAGTCGCTCCGTTTCTCGGTGGGCTCAGCGCGCGCCGTGGGGGAACAGGAGCGGGGGTCCGGGAGGAGGGGACGGGTGGCACTTACGTAGACCGGCAGCGGCCACGGGTAGACGGCGGGCTCGGTCCCCAAGAGCGACTCCAGCCTCAGCTCCAGCTTCCCCCCCATGTCTTCGCGCGCGGGCCCCGCACCGCGCTAGTCTGGCGGTTGGGGGAGGGGCGCGGCGCCGCCGGCGGGGGCGGGGCAGACGGGCAGGCGGGAGGCTGAGGGGGGCCTGGCCTGGGCCTCAGCTGCCGCCACAGCGCTCCCGTCCGGCCCCCGGCTCCCTCTTTGTGCTCACAGGCCCGGGGCCTCCAGCGCTGCTGCGAACTCGGGCCGGCGTGAGGCGACCACAATGAGCCGGGGGCCGGGCTGAAACACTCCCGGCGCGCGCGGCCCGCCCCGTGGACTCGCACGCTCTCACGCACGCACGCTCCCACGCACGCACGCACGCACATACGCACGTCATCGGCTGCCCCTGGCCACACCCACCGGCCCGAAGTGGGGACCCGGCCAAACCTCTCAGGGCCAGTGGTGGCGAGTTCGACTCCCGACCTCGACGTACCGTGACACAACCCCTCCCCCCCAATAATAAGACTATAATTCCTATTAAATATGACAGCTGGAATCCCGGCTTCTGTTCACAAAATTGCCGTGTATTTAGCCTATGCTAGGCACCAGACCGCGGACGCTCAGTACTGGCCAAAAAGGAAATGCCCTGCCCTCATAGCACTGCCATTTTAATTGGAATACTAGTGACAATGGTCAAGGGAGAAAATAAAGTGTCATCATCGCCACGGGGATGGTTAATCTCATGTGCGCACTGCGTGGGGCCCCGGCAACCACAAACATTATTCCAGATGTGGCCAGGAAGGGATTTTTCAGAAGAGATTAACACTGAAATTGGTCCACTTTGCGTAAAGGAGGAACGAATACAAGGAATTTATATATGCAGTACATATATATTTTTATTCTACATGCTTTTCTATGTAGGTGTATATGCGTGTCTATATGTATGTACGTGTATGTATTGCATATATTATATGTGTATGTATGTATACTTTATATATACACACCTAAATATCTTTCTATGTGTGTATATATGTATGATATAGACGTACCTAGGTGTGTACATTGCATATGTTATACGTATGTGTACATACTGTATATACACAAACGATGCATTTCATATGTGTGTATGTATAGTGTATCTGTATGTGTCTATTGTATATATTACGTGTATATGTGTGTATACATACTGTATATATACAAACTATGCGTTTTATATATATGTGTGTATATATGTATTTGCGTATTGTATATACTATATGTGTATATGTCTGTATGCGTACTGCATATATACACAGCTGTATATTTTTGTATGCGTGTACATATGTACGTGTGTGTGTATATACACACACACCCTATGGATTCTGTTTGTCTGGAGAACCCTCACTGATACGGCCACTTATGACAATTGAGCACCTGCTCTTTGCCAGCCAGGGAGCCAAACGCTTGTCCTTTCTGTGTCTCCCTTAAGTGTCACAAGTCCCGGGAGGGAAGGTGATGCCGCTCCTACCAGTTGAGGTGCCTCAGGGACAGAGAGGTGCACAGGGCGGGGTGCTGGAGCCTGGTGGAGCCCAGGTGCAGTTCTAGCAGCAGTACAGCCTAGCAGTCCCACTTCCCCGGGTGCCTCTCACAAAGACGCCGAGGGAGAGATGGGGTCTGAAGGAGGGGATGAGGAAGCTTCCGTGGGTCTGCAAGCCCAGACCAAGGCTGACTCGTCAAGGGTGTTAGAGGTCAGGACTCTGGTTACCCTGGGGAAGGGGTTACACAGAGCCATTCCCATTCGGAAAAAGTATCCATTCTGCTCTTGTTTGTATGTTTACCCCCCTCCCCCAAATCTTTTAAAAACAGATTCTCTTGGTTGCTGGGAGCACACAAGGGGAAGTCGTGTGTGAGGGGGTGTGATCCAGGGGACAGGGAGGATAAGCCCCCCCCTCGTAGGGCCGGGAGTGGCTCAGCTTTGTGAGCTAAGGATGGCCTGCGAGGTCCCAGAGAGAAGGGTCCCTGCTCCGTCCCTGCTCCGTCCTTGCTCCGTGCACCCCATTCCCAGCCTGAGAAGTCCAGAGCCCCCCGCCCCCGCACACACACACACACCAGGGAGGAGTGCCAGTCACAATGGCTCCCAGGCTCCGGCTCCAGGGCTCCCGGCACTAGGAGCTATTTTCAGCTTTCATGCCCTAGGACACGGCCAGAGCTATTGTCTCCGGAAACTCTCTGTCTGTCTCTCGCCCGCCCGCCATCCCTCCCTCCCTCCCTCCTCCGCCTTTTCCCCTCCCGCTCCAGCTGTCCTGCCCTCCACCCTGCATTTCTACACAGGGTGGCTCACAGACAGCTGCTCCCCGTGCCCACCCGCCACCATTCGATGGATGTCAAAGCAAGCCCTGGGGACTTCCCTGGAGGTCCAGCGATTAAGACTCCGAGCTTCCACTGCAAGGGGTGCGGGTTCAAAGCCTGGTCAGGGAAATAAGATCCCACATGCCGCCCAGCACGGCCAAAGAAATAAATGAGTAAAAAATAAAGTTATAGTGATGAAACAGCCCTAGTGGTGCAAGGATGGGACGTATAGCTCTATGGTAGAGAATAAAGGTCCAGAAACAGATAGATGAGAACTTGATATGACAGAAAGTGAGGAAATTAAGGAGTTTTCAATAAATGGCATTAGGACAATTGCATATCCATGTGGGGAAAAGTAAATTAGAAAAAAAGAAAACAAGCAAGCCCTGGTCAGGTGTGACCTTGGGCCCAGGGCCATTGGCACACGTTGTCGTGTGGGACGTTCTTCCTTAGACTCCTCCCTCCCTCCTGTGTCACTGTCACTTCCTCCAGAACCTTCCTGGACTCCCCTACACAAGCCCGGGGTGTGCCCTCACCCGCCCACCCTGGATCACCGGAATTCCAATCCTGGCCCACCCTTCCCCGCCAGGTGAAGAACTGTGCCTGGTCAGTAAGACCGTAGAGGTCCTTGGCCATTGCTATTGCAGTTGGAATTGTTACTGTGTTTACACAGGGTGACCAACACCCGCCCCCACTTTGCCCAGGACCGCTCAGGTTTGAGCGCTGGAACTATGGGGAAACCCTCATTTCTGGGGAACCCAGAAGGCTGGTCAGCCTATTTAGGATGGATCTTTCACTTGATATCCCAATCCCCGAGAGCCAGAAAGGGAATCTCCCCCCTCCTTCCATGGTAACCTTCATTCATTCATCCACTCATCCCTTTATTCAACTCCTTTATTCAGCAAGTATTTATGAAGCATCTACTACATAGCAGACACTCTTCTAGGTGCTGGGGACAGTAAACTGAGAAGGTGTGATTTCTTACATGGGGATGATGTCTCGGAGACCACTGCAGGGCATGGGAGGTGGGAGAGGGAAGGGGCAGTTCTAAATGCAGGCTCTGACGGGATTGGGGCAGACCTTGCCCTAAGCCAGGCTGCTTGCTTCAACACAGCTGTCCTCACCCAGGGCCATCCTGCTTCCGCCTCCCCCAGTTCTTCAGTGATGTCTGGGGAAAATCTGTGGTTGTCACAACTGGGGGGGAGGGGACCCTGGAATCAAATGGGTGGGGACAGGGATGCTGCTGAACCCCACACAGTGCCCAAGAGGGGCCCCCAGCAGAGAATGACCCGCCCCAAATAACCCCAGTGCCATGGGGGAGACCCTGCACTAATATTATTCAGACCCGCTTGTGCCCCGAGATTCCTGCACAGGCTGGGACTCTAACCGGGTCACCTCTGTATCCCGAGGTGACCTAGAGTGGGGCAGCCAGGAGGGCTGAGTATCAGGGACGAAATGACCAATCTCTGTGCCCACTCTCCCCGCCACACCCCAGGGTCGATGGCCTCTATCTCCTCCCTGTGCAGCTAGCTTTTCCCTGAGCCATTTCTTCTTGTCAAGGTCCCTGTCGCAGGTTGTGTTCCCCGAAGATGACGTTGAGAGCAAGGATTGGAGTGCACGTGGTTGATGTGAGACGTGCAGAGAACAGATACAGCTGCCATAGGGTCCCGCAATTCCACTCCTGGGCATAGATCTGGAGAAAACTCTAATTCAAAAATATACATACACCCCTGGGATTTCCCTGGTGGTCTAGTGGTTAAGACTCTGTGCTTCCAGTGCAGGTAGCATGGGTTCCATCTCTGGCCAGGGAACTAAGATCCCACATGCTGTGTAACAAAAAAATAAAGAAAGAGAGAGAGAAAGAAAGAAAGAAAAAGAAAGAAGGAAAGAAAGAAAGAAAGAAAGAAAGAAACAAACAAACAAAGAAACAAAGAAAGAAAGAAAGAAAAGATACATGCACCCCAATGTTCATTGCATCACTATTTATAATAGGCAAGATGTGGAAGCTATCTAAGTGTCCGCTGATGGAGGAATGGATAAAGAAGATGGGGTACATATATACAATGGAATATATTTAGCCATAAAAAGAATGAAATAATGCTATTTGCAGCAACATCGTGGATGGACCTAGAGATTATCATACTAAGTGAAGTAAGTCAGAAGAGAAAGACACATATATGATCTCTCTTATATATGAAAGCTAAAATACGACACAAATGTACTTGTCTACGAAACAAAAACAGACTCACAGACATAGAGAACAAACTTGTGTTTGCCAAGCGGGAGAAAAAGTGAGGGAGGGTTGGATTGGGTGTTTGGGGTTAGCAGACGCAAACTGTTAAATATAGGATGGATAATCTACAAGGTCCTACTGTCTAGCCCAGGGAACTATATTCAATATCCTGTGATAAGCCATAATGGAAAAGAAAAAGTTTTATTTATAGGTTCCATCCCTAACTGAGCTGCTACATCCCCTCCCATGATTCTAAGTGCAGCCCGAGGCTGCAGACTTCCCACCGTGGTCTTCAGCTCCAGAGCAAGCTACCTGCAAACGAGCTGCATCTTCCCAGGGACTGGCAACTCTCCTTTGCTACTGATTCCAGGACACATCCAGATAGCACAAATGTGACCATGAAAACAAACTCAGGCATGTTTAAATCAGGGAAATAACATTCTTATCTCTGTTTAGTAGTTGTTTAATTTTAGAATAGCTTAGAGTTACAAAAAAGTTGCAAAGATCTGTACAGGGTGTACAGAGTGCTGTGGACCCCCGACCCAGTACCCCTATTTCCAACACCTTAGTAGTTTAGTACGACATGCTTATCCAACTAAGGAACCGAGATGGATACGTTATTATTAACTAAAGTCCACACTTTATTAGAATTTCCCTAGCTTTCCCCTAACATCCTTTTTCTGTCCCAGTCTCCTCTGGGCTGTGACATTTCTCAGACGTCCCTGGGTTTTGATACCTTGAAAGTTTTGAGGAGGACTGGTCAGGTATTTTGTCCCTCAATTTGTTTGTCTGTTGGTTTTCTGATGTTTTTCTTATGGTTGGGCTGGAGTTATGGGGTTTGGGGCGGAAGATGCAGACAGAGATAAAAATGTCATTCTCCTCAGGTCACATCATCAAGGATACACACCATCAAGGATACACACATCAAGGATACACACCATCAACGGGACTTGTGACAAACAATTTTACCCTTGATCACCTGGCCAGTAGCGTCTTTTTTTTTTTTTTTTTTTTGCTGCGTTGGGTCTTCATTGCTGCACACGGGCTTTCTCTAGTTGCGGCGAGCAGGGGCTCCTCTTTGTTGCGGGCACGTGCTTCTCATTACAGTGGCTTCTTTTGTTTCGGAGCACGGGCTCTAGATGTGCGGGCTTCTGTAGTTGTGGCATGGGGGCTCAGTAGTTGTGGCTCCCAGGATCTAGAGCGCAGGCTCAATAGTTGTGGCCCACGGGCTTAGTTGATCTGCGGCACATGGGATCTTCCCGGACCAGGGCTCGAACCCGGGTCCCCTGCATTGGCAGGTGGATCCTTTTTTTGTTTTCTTTGTTCCGTTTGGAACCAAAACTTTAATCCCAAGGAGTCTCACAAAACATATTACAAATGACAGTATGAAAAAAAAAATTGCATAGTAACTCAAAGTTCAGCTCTACAATATACTCTTTATCTGGCAGGACATTGGTATCTTGATAATCTCAACTTCGTAAAAACTTTACAAATAGCTATGTATTCATGTACAGCAATCACAGAGGGGACTTACGACCTAACTCAAAGGTAAACTAACTTCCTTGAAACTTCTTAGATGCTAAACTCACTGGACAACCTCTTGTGCAGTGTGAAGACTAGTGGAATTCTTAAACCTCTAATCTAGGGTAAGGGTGCGGCTTTCATTTCTACCTGCTGGCTTGTGTTCACAGTACCTTTTAAAGACTGCTTGCTTGACTACAGCTGCATACCACATCCCAGCTACAGAAAGTCTTTTTAATGTTTGCCAGTGTTGTTTCCATAATGATAAACATCACACTTTAGGTGGGCAGGAGTTAGAGTTTTATTATCAGTCTAGGCAAGACCAAAAATTCAAAGCAAATTCAATTCTGCTTAAGAGAACATTGTAAAGAAACAATTCTTCATATTACATGCCTCATATGACCCATTTCAAACCACAGAGAATGACACCTTTATGTGTCACTGTCCCAAGATACAAACAAACGGGAACAGCTAAAACATTTAAAAGGTGCATCAAGCTTCAGAAGTCTCAAACGAAACTTGAATTTTCTGTACATACTCCTGTCAAATGAAGGTATTTCCTGTGCACCACTCCTCTTGCAAAGTGGTCTGCTATTTCCTTTCATTTGACCTGGATCGGCTAGGAGACCTAGAGAAAGATCGGGACGGCTTGCGATTTCTCTCCTGGGACAGTGATCTCTCTCTTCTCCTATATCTACTAAAGGGACCTGCTCCGGCTGCGGGAGAAGCTTCTCCGTCTTGGAGATCTGTGGTGAGGGGGAGGACTCCTCCTCCGATAATCATCTCGAGGGCGACGACCCCAAGAAGGAGGCGGCCACGATTTCGACTTCTCCCTTCCCCATTCGACAGGTCCACTCTTACTCGGCAGCCACAGAGTGTTCTCCCGTCTACTTCTCAGACAGCATCCGCTGCATCTCGGGGATCTTCATTTTCAACAAGAGTGAAGCCGGGAGGGTTTTTAGCAACCCACACACTTCGGAGTGGTCCATAATATCCTAAAGCTCGTTCGAATTCACTCTTGTTACCACTGTTTCCAAGACTCCTTACATAAACGTTCCAGTCCAACGGACAGGAATCCCGATGCAAGACCCTCCTGGCTCCTGGCTTTCATGGGCCACAGGGTGATCCCGGGCCTCTAGAATCTGGCAGCTGAATCGGCACGCACAAGCTGGCCCGTGGGGATGCTTTTCCCCCTATGTGTCCAGCCCGGGGCCATGCTGTCTAGGCCCGACCTCCAGGGTGACAGGGTGAACCCCAGGTCCCTGGAGCAAACACTCAGAGCCCTGGTGACCAGACTCAGGGGGCTGGGGCGGCAGCTGGACATGTGTGGCCACCCTGGTGGTGTTTGGCCCCATCTGCAGTTCCAGTTCCAGCTGAGAAAGAGCCTCGCTGTGTTATTTTCTCCTGGTTGTGTAAGGATCCCCGGTGTCATTTGACAGAAATGTAGATGGTGTGTTCTTTCTCTCTTTTCTCCCTGCTTCCACTCGTCCCTCTCCCCCTCCCTCTCTCCCTCTCCCTCTGTTCCCCTCTCTCTCTCTCTTCCCTCTCTCTCTTTCCTCTGCGTCTCTCTCTTTCCCTCTCTGCCTCCCCCCTCCCTCTCCCACCTCCCCGTCCCTCTCCCCGTCCCTCTCCAACTCCCTCTCCATCTCCGTCTCCCCCTCGCTCTCCCCATCCCTCTCCCTCTCCCCTCCCCCTCCCTCTACCTCCTCGCTCTCCCCTGTCTCTCTCCCTCCTCCCCCTCGCCCTTCCCGCATCCCCTGTCCCTCTTCCCTCTCCCTCTCTCCCTTCCTCTCTCCCTGTCCCTGTTTCCCTGTTCCGCACGCTTTCCCTCTACCTCTTTCCCTCTCCCTGTCCCTCCACCTCCTTCCCTCTCTGGAGAGGGAAGGAGGTGTACGGACAGGGAGAGACAGCAGGAGAAGGAGTGGGTAGAGGGAGAGAGGGATAGAGGGAGGGAGCGAAAGACGTCTGTCCCTCCCTCCCTCTATCCCTCTCTCCCTCCCTCCCTCTATCCCTCTGTACCTCCCTCCCTCTATCCCTCTCTCCCTCCCTTTCTCCCTCCCTCTCTCCCTCTCCCTCCCTTCTTCTCCTCACTCTCCCTCTCCTTCCAACTCTCCCGCTCCCTCCATCACTCCATCTCCCTCACTCCCTCCCAGAGATGGGGAGATCGAGAGGCAGGGACAAGGGAGAGGGAGAGATGGAGAGGGAGAGATGGAGGGAGAGTGAGAGAGAGGTAGAGGAAGAGAGGGAGAGACATATGGAGAGGAGAGGGAGGGGTGAGAGGAAGCGGGAAAGAGGTCTCTTCCTCCCTCGCTCTCCCTCTGTCTTCTTTATCTCCCTCTCCCTCCCTCTCTCCCTGTCCCTGTTTCCCTGTTCCGCTCTCCCTCTCCCTCTTTCCCTCTCCCTCTCCCTCCACCTCCTTGCCTCTCGGAAAGGAGGTGGAGGGAGAGGGAGAGGGAAAAAGAGAGAGGAAGAGCAAGAGATGGAGGGGGAGAGGGAGAGGGGGGGGAAAGGAGAGAGGGATAGAGGGACGGAGGGAGAGAGGGATAGAGTGAGGGAGGGAGTGAGGGATGAGGGGGAGATGAATAGAGGGAGGGACGGAGAGACGTCTTTCGGTCCCTCCCTCTATCCCTCTCTCCCTCTCCCCCCTCCCTCTCCTGCTCTCTCTCCCTGTCCCTACACCTCCTTCCCTCTTTAGAGAGAGAAGGAGGTGGAGGGACAGGGAGAGGGAAAGAGGTAGAGGGAGAGCGTGCGGAACAGGGAAACAGGGACAGGGAGAGAGGAAGGAAGAGAGGGAGAGGGAAGAGGGTCGGCGGAGGCAGCAAGAGGGAGGGGGAGGAGGGAGAGAGACAGGGGAGAGCGAGGAGGTAGAGGGAGGGGGAGGGGAGAGGGAGAGGGATGGGGAGAGCGAGGGGGAGACGGAGATGGAGAGGGAGTTGGAGAGGGACGGGGAGAGGGACGGGGAGGTGGGAGAGGGAGGGGGGAGGCAGAGAGGGAAAGAGAGAGACGCAGAGGAAAGAGAGAGAGGGAAGAGAGAGAGAGAGGGGAACAGAGGGAGAGGGAGAGAGGGAGGGGGAGAGGGACGAGTGGAAGCAGGGAGAAAAGAGAGAAAGAACACACCATCTACATTTCTGTCAAATGACACCGGGGATCCTTACACAACCAGGAGAAAATAACACAGCGAGGCTCTTTCTCAGCTGGAACTGGAACTGCAGATGGGGCCAAACACCACCAGGGTGGCCACACATGTCCAGCTGCCGCCCCAGCCCCCTGAGTCTGGTCACCAGGGCTCTGAGTGTTTGCTCCAGGGACCTGGGGTTCACCCTGTCACCCTGGAGGTCGGGCCTAGACAGCATGGCCCCGGGCTGGACACATAGGGGGAAAAGCATCCCCACGGGCCAGCTTGTGCGTGCCGATTCAGCTGCCAGATTCTAGAGGCCCGGGATCACCCTGTGGCCCATGAAAGCCAGGAGCCAGGAGGGTCTTGCATCGGGATTCCTGTCCGTTGGACTGGAACGTTTATGTAAGGAGTCTTGGAAACAGTGGTAACAAGAGTGAATTCGAACGAGCTTTAGGATATTATGGACCACTCCGAAGTGTGTGGGTTGCTAAAAACCCTCCCGGCTTCACTCTTGTTGAAAATGAAGATCCCCGAGATGCAGCGGATGCTGTCTGAGAAGTAGACGGGAGAACACTCTGTGGCTGCCGAGTAAGAGTGGACCTGTCGAATGGGGAAGGGAGAAGTCGAAATCGTGGCCGCCTCCTTCTTGGGGTCGTCGCCCTCGACATGATTATCGGAGGAGGAGTCCTCCCCCTCACCACAGATCTCCAAGACGGAGAAGCTTCTCCCGCAGCCGGAGCAGGTCCCTTTAGTAGATATAGGAGAAGAGAGAGATCACTGTCCCAGGAGAGAAATCGCAAGCCGTCCCGATCTTTCTCTAGGTCTCCTAGCCGATCCAGGTCAAATGAAAGGAAATAGCAGACCACTTTGCAAGAGGAGTGGTGCACAGGAAATACCTTCATTTGACAGGAGTATGTACAGAAAATTCAAGTTTCGTTTGAGACTTCTGAAGCTTGATGCACCTTTTAAATGTTTTAGCTGTTCCCGTTTGTTTGTATCTTGGGACAGTGACACATAAAGGTGTCATTCTCTGTGGTTTGAAATGGGTCATATGAGGCATGTAATATGAAGAATTGTTTCTTTACAATGTTCTCTTAAGCAGAATTGAATTTGCTTTGAATTTTTGGTCTTGCCTAGACTGATAATAAAACTCTAACTCCTGCCCACCTAAAGTGTGATGTTTATCATTATGGAAACAACACTGGCAAACATTAAAAAGACTTTCTGTAGCTGGGATGTGGTATGCAGCTGTAGTCAAGCAAGCAGTCTTTAAAAGGTACTGTGAACACAAGCCAGCAGGTAGAAATGAAAGCCGCACCCTTACCCTAGATTAGAGGTTTAAGAATTCCACTAGTCTTCACACTGCACAAGAGGTTGTCCAGTGAGTTTAGCATCTAAGAAGTTTCAAGGAAGTTAGTTTACCTTTGAGTTAGGTCGTAAGTCCCCTCTGTGATTGCTGTACATGAATACATAGCTATTTGTAAAGTTTTTACGAAGTTGAGATTATCAAGATACCAATGTCCTGCCAGATAAAGAGTATATTGTAGAGCTGAACTTTGAGTTACTATGCAATTTTTTTTTTCATACTGTCATTTGTAATATGTTTTGTGAGACTCCTTGGGATTAAAGTTTTGGTTCCAAACGGAACAAAGAAAACAAAAAAAGGATCCACCTGCCAATGCAGGGGACCCGGGTTCGAGCCCTGGTCCGGGAAGATCCCATGTGCCGCAGATCAACTAAGCCCGTGGGCCACAACTATTGAGCCTGCGCTCTAGATCCTGGGAGCCACAACTACTGAGCCCCCATGCCACAACTACAGAAGCCCGCACATCTAGAGCCCGTGCTCCGAAACAAAAGAAGCCACTGTAATGAGAAGCACGTGCCCGCAACAAAGAGGAGCCCCTGCTCGCCGCAACTAGAGAAAGCCCGTGTGCAGCAATGAAGACCCAACGCAGCAAAAAAAAAAAAAAAAAAAAGACGCTACTGGCCAGGTGATCAAGGGTAAAATTGTTTGTCACAAGTCCCGTTGATGGTGTGTATCCTTGATGTGTGTATCCTTGATGGTGTGTATCCTTGATGATGTGACCTGAGGAGAATGACATTTTTATCTCTGTCTGCATCTTCCGCCCCAAACCCCATAACTCCAGCCCAACCATAAGAAAAACATCAGAAAACCAACAGACAAACAAATTGAGGGACAAAATACCTGACCAGTCCTCCTCAAAACTTTCAAGGTATCAAAACCCAGGGACGTCTGAGAAATGTCACAGCCCAGAGGAGACTGGGACAGAAAAAGGATGTTAGGGGAAAGCTAGGGAAATTCTAATAAAGTGTGGACTTTAGTTAATAATAACGTATCCATCTCGGTTCCTTAGTTGGATAAGCATGTCGTACTAAACTACTAAGGTGTTGGAAATAGGGGTACTGGGTCGGGGGTCCACAGCACTCTGTACACCCTGTACAGATCTTTGCAACTTTTTTGTAACTCTAAGCTATTCTAAAATTAAACAACTACTAAACAGAGATAAGAATGTTATTTCCCTGATTTAAACATGCCTGAGTTTGTTTTCATGGTCACATTTGTGCTATCTGGATGTGTCCTGGAATCAGTAGCAAAGGAGAGTTGCCAGTCCCTGGGAAGATGCAGCTCGTTTGCAGGTAGCTTGCTCTGGAGCTGAAGACCACGGTGGGAAGTCTGCAGCCTCGGGCTGCACTTAGAATCATGGGAGGGGATGTAGCAGCTCAGTTAGGGATGGAACCTATAAATAAAACTTTTTCTTTTCCATTATGGCTTATCACAGGATATTGAATATAGTTCCCTGGGCTAGACAGTAGGACCTTGTAGATTATCCATCCTATATTTAACAGTTTGCGTCTGCTAACCCCAAACACCCAATCCAACCCTCCCTCACTTTTTCTCCCGCTTGGCAAACACAAGTTTGTTCTCTATGTCTGTGAGTCTGTTTTTGTTTCGTAGACAAGTACATTTGTGTCGTATTTTAGCTTTCATATATAAGAGAGATCATATATGTGTCTTTCTCTTCTGACTTACTTCACTTAGTATGATAATCTCTAGGTCCATCCACGATGTTGCTGCAAATAGCATTATTTCATTCTTTTTATGGCTAAATATATTCCATTGTATATATGTACCCCATCTTCTTTATCCATTCCTCCATCAGCGGACACTTAGATAGCTTCCACATCTTGCCTATTATAAATAGTGATGCAATGAACATTGGGGTGCATGTATCTTTTCTTTCTTTCTTTCTTTGTTTCTTTGTTTGTTTGTTTCTTTCTTTCTTTCTTTCTTTCTTTCCTTCTTTCTTTTTCTTTCTTTCTTTCTCTCTCTCTTTCTTTATTTTTTTGTTACACAGCATGTGGGATCTTAGTTCCCTGGCCAGAGATGGAACCCATGCTACCTGCACTGGAAGCACAGAGTCTTAACCACTAGACCACCAGGGAAATCCCAGGGGTGTATGTATATTTTTGAATTAGAGTTTTCTCCAGATCTATGCCCAGGAGTGGAATTGCGGGACCCTATGGCAGCTGTATCTGTTCTCTGCACGTCTCACATCAACCACGTGCACTCCAATCCTTGCTCTCAACGTCATCTTCGGGGAACACAACCTGCGACAGGGACCTTGACAAGAAGAAATGGCTCAGGGAAAAGCTAGCTGCACAGGGAGGAGATAGAGGCCATCGACCCTGGGGTGTGGCGGGGAGAGTGGGCACAGAGATTGGTCATTTCGTCCCTGATACTCAGCCCTCCTGGCTGCCCCACTCTAGGTCACCTCGGGATACAGAGGTGACCCGGTTAGAGTCCCAGCCTGTGCAGGAATCTCGGGGCACAAGCGGGTCTGAATAATATTAGTGCAGGGTCTCCCCCATGGCACTGGGGTTATTTGGGGCGGGTCATTCTCTGCTGGGGGCCCCTCTTGGGCACTGTGTGGGGTTCAGCAGCATCCCTGTCCCCACCCATTTGATTCCAGGGTCCCCTCCCCCCCAGTTGTGACAACCACAGATTTTCCCCAGACATCACTGAAGAACTGGGGGAGGCGGAAGCAGGATGGCCCTGGGTGAGGACAGCTGTGTTGAAGCAAGCAGCCTGGCTTAGGGCAAGGTCTGCCCCAATCCCGTCAGAGCCTGCATTTAGAACTGCCCCTTCCCTCTCCCACCTCCCATGCCCTGCAGTGGTCTCCGAGACATCATCCCCATGTAAGAAATCACACCTTCTCAGTTTACTGTCCCCAGCACCTAGAAGAGTGTCTGCTATGTAGTAGATGCTTCATAAATACTTGCTGAATAAAGGAGTTGAATAAAGGGATGAGTGGATGAATGAATGAAGGTTACCATGGAAGGAGGGGGGAGATTCCCTTTCTGGCTCTCGGGGATTGGGATATCAAGTGAAAGATCCATCCTAAATAGGCTGACCAGCCTTCTGGGTTCCCCAGAAATGAGGGTTTCCCCATAGTTCCAGCGCTCAAACCTGAGCGGTCCTGGGCAAAGTGGGGGCGGGTGTTGGTCACCCTGTGTAAACACAGTAACAATTCCAACTGCAATAGCAATGGCCAAGGACCTCTACGGTCTTACTGACCAGGCACAGTTCTTCACCTGGCGGGGAAGGGTGGGCCAGGATTGGAATTCCGGTGATCCAGGGTGGGCGGGTGAGGGCACACCCCGGGCTTGTGTAGGGGAGTCCAGGAAGGTTCTGGAGGAAGTGACAGTGACACAGGAGGGAGGGAGGAGTCTAAGGAAGAACGTCCCACACGACAACGTGTGCCAATGGCCCTGGGCCCAAGGTCACACCTGACCAGGGCTTGCTTGTTTTCTTTTTTTCTAATTTACTTTTCCCCACATGGATATGCAATTGTCCTAATGCCATTTATTGAAAACTCCTTAATTTCCTCACTTTCTGTCATATCAAGTTCTCATCTATCTGTTTCTGGACCTTTATTCTCTACCATAGAGCTATACGTCCCATCCTTGCACCACTAGGGCTGTTTCATCACTATAACTTTATTTTTTACTCATTTATTTCTTTGGCCGTGCTGGGCGGCATGTGGGATCTTATTTCCCTGACCAGGCTTTGAACCCGCACCCCTTGCAGTGGAAGCTCGGAGTCTTAATCGCTGGACCTCCAGGGAAGTCCCCAGGGCTTGCTTTGACATCCATCGAATGGTGGCGGGTGGGCACGGGGAGCAGCTGTCTGTGAGCCACCCTGTGTAGAAATGCAGGGTGGAGGGCAGGACAGCTGGAGCGGGAGGGGAAAAGGCGGAGGAGGGAGGGAGGGAGGGATGGCGGGCGGGCGAGAGACAGACAGAGAGTTTCCGGAGACAATAGCTCTGGCCGTGTCCTAGGGCATGAAAGCTGAAAATAGCTCCTAGTGCCGGGAGCCCTGGAGCCGGAGCCTGGGAGCCATTGTGACTGGCACTCCTCCCTGGTGTGTGTGTGTGCGGGGGCGGGGGGCTCTGGACTTCTCAGGCTGGGAATGGGGTGCACGGAGCAAGGACGGAGCAGGGACGGAGCAGGGACCCTTCTCTCTGGGACCTCGCAGGCCATCCTTAGCTCACAAAGCTGAGCCACTCCCGGCCCTACGAGGGGGGGGCTTATCCTCCCTGTCCCCTGGATCACACCCCCTCACACACGACTTCCCCTTGTGTGCTCCCAGCAACCAAGAGAATCTGTTTTTAAAAGATTTGGGGGAGGGGGGTAAACATACAAACAAGAGCAGAATGGATACTTTTTCCGAATGGGAATGGCTCTGTGTAACCCCATCCCCAGGGTAACCAGAGTCCTGACCTCTAACACCCTTGACGAGTCAGCCTTGGTCTGGGCTTGCAGACCCACGGAAGCTTCCTCATCCCCTCCTTCAGACCCCATCTCTCCCTCGGCGTCTTTGTGAGAGGCACCCGGGGAAGTGGGACTGCTAGGCTGTACTGCTGCTAGAACTGCACCTGGGCTCCACCAGGCTCCAGCCCCCCCGCCCTGTGCACCTCTCTGTCCCTGAGGCACCTCAACTGGTAGGAGCGGCATCACCTTCCCTCCCGGGACTTGTGACACTTAAGGGAGACACAGAAAGGACAAGCGTTTGGCTCCCTGGCTGGCAAAGAGCAGGTGCTCAATTGTCATAAGTGGCCGTATCAGTGAGGGTTCTCCAGACAAACAGAATCCATAGGGTGTGTGTGTATATACACACACACGTACATATGTACACGCATACAAAAATATACAGCTGTGTATATATGCAGTACGCATACAGACATATACACATATAGTATATACAATACGCAAATACATATATACACACATATATATAAAATGCATAGTTTGTATATATACAGTATGTATACACACATATACACGTAATATATACAATAGACACATACAGATACACTATACATACACACATATGAAATGCATCGTTTGTGTATATACAGTATGTACACATACGTATAACATATGCAATGTACACACCTAGGTACGTCTATATCATACATATATACACACATAGAAAGATATTTAGGTGTGTATATATACAGTATACATACATACACATATAATATATGCAATACATACACGTACATACATATAGACACGCATATACACCTACATAGAAAAGCATGTAGAATAAAAATATATATGTACTGCATATATAAATTCCTTGTATTCGTTCCTCCTTTACGCAAAGTGGACCAATTTCAGTGTTAATCTCTTCTGAAAAATCCCTTCCTGGCCACATCTGGAATAATGTTTGTGGTTGCCGGGGCCCCACGCAGTGCGCACATGAGATTAACCATCCCCGTGGCGATGATGACACTTTATTTTCTCCCTTGACCATTGTCACTACTATTCCAATTAAAATGGCAGTGCTATGAGGGCAGGGCATTTCCTTTTTGGCCAGTACTGAGCGTCCGCGGTCTGGTGCCTAGCATAGGCTAAATACACGGCAATTTTGTGAACAGAAGCCGGGATTCCAGCTGTCATATTTAATAGGAATTATAGTCTTATTATTGGGGGGGAGGGGTTGTGTCACGGTACGTCGAGGTCGGGAGTCGAACTCGCCACCACTGGCCCTGAGAGGTTTGGCCGGGTCCCCACTTCGGGCCGGTGGGTGTGGCCAGGGGCAGCCGATGACGTGCGTATGTGCGTGCGTACGTGCGTGCGTGCGTGGGAGCGTGCGTGCGTGAGAGCGTGCGAGTCCACGGGGCGGGCCGCGCGCGCCGGGAGTGTTTCAGCCCGGCCCCCGGCTCATTGTGGTCGCCTCACGCCGGCCCGAGTTCGCAGCAGCGCTGGAGGCCCCGGGCCTGTGAGCACAAAGAGGGAGCCGGGGGCCGGACGGGAGCGCTGTGGCGGCAGCTGAGGCCCAGACCAGGCCCCCCTCAGCCTCCCGCCTGCCCGTCTGCCCCGCCCCCGCCGGCGGCGCCGCGCCCCTCCCCCAACCGCCAGACTAGCGCGGTGCGGGGCCCGCGCGCGAAGACATGGGGGAGAAGCTGGAGCTGAGGCTGGAGTCGCTCTTGGGGACCGAGCCCGCCGTCTACCCGTGGCCGCTGCCGGTCTACGTAAGTGCCACCCGTCCCCTCCTCCCGGACCCCCGCTCCTGTTCCCCCACGGCGCGCGCTGAGCCCACCGAGAAACGGAGCGACTCGAGTCGCCAGACCCTCTTTGGAGCCCCCCTTCCCGCCCCGCCGTGGTTCTCCGCGGCAGTTTCCAGCCCCCGCGCGCAGGGTGGGCAGAGGGGAGCCGGCGCCGGCCGGGGGCGCCGACTCGGCCGCGGGGACCCCGCGCTTCCGAGGGGCGCCTGAGCCGGTCTGCGGTTGGCTCTGCAGGGCTGGGGACCCCGGTCCCCCCGGGCCTGGACTGCCGGCGGGCTTGCCCTTCTGTACTTTAGGATCTGACACGTAGGGTTTCTTTTTCCTGGTAGTTTCTTCTTAGCTCTGTCAACGTACTTAGTTTTTAAAATTTTTTTTTCTTTTTCAGGGCACCCTTTCCTCCCTCTCTCCAGTTTTTTTGTGTTTCTCTTTTGTTTTGTTTTAGTTAGGCATTTTGTCCCTCTGATCTTGAGTGGGTGGGCTGGCAGGACACTTGGAGAGGAGGCGTTCTGTCCCCTGATCTTGAGTGGCCTTTGGAAAATGACGGGCCAGACGGAAATTAAATTTAATTGATATATAATATTGTATCCGTCCAAGGTGTACAATGTGATGATTAATATATATATAGTGTGTGTGAAATGATTACCACAATAAGTTTAGTTAACCTTAATTCACATAATTACAAATGTTATCTTTGTGATGAGAACTTTCAAGATCTACTCTCTTAGCAACTTTCAAACATAAAATACGGTATTGTTAACTGTAGTGACCGAGCTGTACATTACATCACCATTACTCACTTGTCTTATAACTAGAAGTTTTTACCTTTTGATCATCTTCCCTCATTTTCGTCACCTCCAACCCCCAGCTCTGGCAACCGTCATTCCATTCTTTCTATCATGAGTTCAGTATTTTAGATTTCACATATGAGATCATAAAGTATTTATCTTTCTCTGTCTGACATTTCATTTAGCATAATGCCCCCCAAACCCACCCATGTGGTCACAAATAGCCAGATTTCCTTCTTTATCATGGCTGACTAATAGTAGGTTGTATGCACCCCCATTTTCTTCATCCATTCATCCACAAGAAAACACTGAGGTTGTTTCCATGTCTTGGCTACTGTATTGGGTTGGCCAGAAAGTTCATACAGTTAATGAATACACTGTTCAGTCAAACTTGGTGAAAATGAGTCTTTTATTTTTACTTAAAATAAATCTTTGACAAAGCCAGCTAGGCATCCCTTTGAGTAACGACTTATATCACATTGAAATATTTTAAACATATGAACAGTAATAGCTGAAATGACAAATGTTACTAATATTGACACAATTTATCAAGGAGAATAGGTTAGAATATGTTAAAATGCGGGTGGACAGTGAAAGAACAACTATAACTTTTAACTAAATATTGTCTTGATATTTAGACCATTGGTTAAAATCATGATAACAGGTTTCATCCGTTTCAAGAAAGCAGAATATTTGCAGATCACTTAACATTTACTAGGTATGTTCTCAGCCTGGAAGGATATATTTCACTTACATGTGTCATTTAATTTAACCACATCCCTCTGTAATAGATAGTGGTATCCCTATTTGCAGATAGGAGACAGGCTCAGAAAGATTAAGAATGTTACCTAATTCTAGTAAGTAGCCAAACCTAAACTGATCTAATTCCAGGGCAAAGCTCTTTCTGGCACATCAGTGTGGGTCTTTATCTCTTTGAGAATTGTTGAACATTAAAAGCCTTCTTCCAGGTAAATGCATAAAGAAACAACATGAGCAATGATATAACAATACAAGTCTCACTCAATAATTGGTGTGTTTGGCCTTGCTTTTGCTGATAGATCTTTTGCAAAATTGCTTTTCTCTGAGATATTTAAAGTGGACTTTAACTATTTTCTTGGAAGACTTTCCTAAATTATACCTATCAGAAAGCTGCTTTGCTTTAAGGCCGAAGAAAAATGAAAGCTTACTTAACTACACTTAGGTGCCAGGGTCATACTATGAGCTCTACACCTGCCAGGATTCACGCTAAGATAGATAGGGTGGCTCAGCAAACTGTCCATAGTCCTGTGATTTCTTTCTGATATTCTGAAGTAGAAATAATTTCATAACTGTTCACAAAAGAGAGAAACACTGTTTCTTGGTCCTCAATATCATACTGCTGTAGGCTAATTCTTTCTCTCTTCTGTTGCCCCTTAGTATAGAGAGTGTGTTTTGGGGACCCTCCTTCACGATCTTCTCCATTCCAAGAGCATCTTACATAAATCCAGGACTTCTCAAGCAGCCAGTTTTGCCAGATGGTCTTAGGGTTGGTTGTACCCATATATGTATAATCTGAACTTCTCAAGTAAGGTCCTTAGAGAGCATAATGGCTAAGAGAATTGGTGCTGATACCAGACCTGAGTCCAAATACTGCCTATGCCCCTAACTAGCTGTGTAACCTTGGAGAAGTAACTTAAGCCCCTTAAAGGGATTAGATTTCTCACCTGGAAAATGGTATAATAAATGCATCTACCTCATATGGTTAGTGTGTAAATTAATGTAACTTGAGATGGTGCGTGTTAAGCATTAGCACAGTGCCTGTCTCTTGTTAGTAATACCTGCTTTTCTTATTAATTATTCTCTTTATATTCCCAGTTCCAGCTGGGTGCCTAACATATAATAGTTGTTCAGCAAATAGTTACTGGATTGAACCAGCTCTGAAATTGAAGCATTGGGTCAACAGCAAAGTAGTCACCCCACCATCATTTCTCCCAGAGAAAGGGAGAATAGATGGAAGCCAGCCATCATACCTTCTTTTCTTATTCTAAACTTCCCATCCAGCCCCAGCAATAAAATAATCTTCCTGGACCCTAACAATTTCAAGGATTCTTCAAATCACACTATTTGAAAATAGCTGGGTTGCCCTAATCTAATATGTCCCAGGACCCCAAGGTCACCAAGCTTCTATTAATGAAGTCTAGTTAAGATAAATGATAACAGTTAGTCAACCAACTGCTTATGAGCTCATTGGGCTTTTTAAAATTTACTATCTGCGCTTCATAGAGACACAGGTATTTTGCTTTTGTAGGACATTCAACAGTCAAAGTAGTCTTTTAAAAAGCACAAATCAGACGCTATTATTGCACTGCTTCTAACCTCTAAAGGCTATCTATTGTAAAGAGATGAAATTTTCAACTACTTAGCCAGGCTCACAGGGACCGTGTGCTCTGGTCACTTACTACATCTTTCCCTGACCTTCATGGGGCTCGAGGCACAGTTGTCCTTTTCAGTCCCTCAGATGCAACAAGCTCTACTTCTTGCTCTCCCAGCTTTAGATTGGCTAATCCATCTACCCAGACCAATTTCCCTCTTATCGTTAAGGTCTCGGTTCAAACGCCACCACTACTATCTTGACCAAAGAGACCTGCCTCCTCAGTGCCTCTCCATCCCTTTGTCCAGTCGTATTTCTGTCACTGTACCACATTTATTTACATGTTTACTCTGTCTTCCTCCACCACTGGACATTTGCTTAAGAGCAGGGACTTTGTAATTTTTTGCTTCCAAGGCTTGCAGCGGACACTGGCACGTAGGTGTGTAGGAAATGTGTGTCTAATAAAGAATAAATATGTGAATGAAAAAAAAAACTGTGAAACACTAACACAAGATTATTCTTCTTTCAAAAGAATAATGAAAAATAATTTCATTCAATAAGAGTCATTCTTAGTTACTGATCCATGACTTAGTAGATCCCATTCAATTTAAAATGTCCCCTTTTTTTCTGATACTTTCACAAGTCATTAATTAAGTGTTGCTCACTTTTAAGGCCAATCTGTGAGACATTATTTAACTTGTCTCCTCTAAAGTTCCAGCATTAACTCAGGCGGGGCTTCACCAAGTACTGATCATGTGACCTTGGCCTCTCATTGCCTCCGTTTTCTCATTTGTAACATGGGTATAATAATCGGCTTATTTCATACGCCTATGAGGAGGAAAACTTCATGTGTGTGTGTGTGTGTGTGTGTGTGTGTCTATATATATGTATTTAAACAGTGTCTTAGAATAGTGTCTGGCAGATGATAAGCATTATAGAAGTATTGACTGCTGCTACTAGTACTGTTATTATGAGAACTAACTGTTGAGAATAATCCTTCATATAGTGGTTTATTCCACTGAAGATAAAGGAAACTCATAGAATATTAGAAATCAGATTAAACACGGAAAGCCAGTAAAATATACCAGGACAGAAGATGATGAGAGTGTGAAAGGATAGAGGAAAAAAAATGGTTTTTGTTTTTCTTTTTTAAAGAAGGAAAGAGCCTAGAAATAGGAGAAAAACTATTCATTGGCTATACTGACATGGAGATCGCTGGTGACCTTCATAAGTAAAATTTCAGGACAGTGGGCAGAGAGATTACGGTGAGGGAAGTCAGATGGATGTAAATTATAGAGTAGATGGGACGTGAGGAAATGGAAACAATATATGATGATAACAATTTTGAAAAGTTCAGACATGAATTGGCTAAAGAAGATATGCAGGGATTAGAGGAGGAGGGAGGCTTTCGTGTTACACGTATAGTTTTTAACATTTTAAGTTGGAGTTACTAGTCTAGAATGAGGTTGAATTTTGGCAAGAATCATTCATAAGGAGTAGATGGGTTGTAGAAAATGCAGTGCTGTGAAGTACTTGAGAAGATGAGAGAAAATGAAATGCTATCTGTAGTGCACGTGGCCTTTGAACTTGAACTCCTGTAGTGCAAGGGAATAGAAAGATCAATGCAAATGCTAATGAATTAACGGATTTGGCAGTGGACTCTTTACTGACTTCTGTGTTCCTAATGAGTTAGGAAGCGCCTCACCAGCTCAGAGTGAAGGAAGTAGAGAGGATGGAGGAAAATTTGAGGAGGGTAGGGAAAGCTTCTAAGAAAATAGTCCTTAAGGAGAATTAGAAAGAACTTACTGTAAGTCAGAGCAATATTTCCAGTCTTGAAAATCCATTTGAAGTTGGTGTTTATTAATTTATTGGAATACCAATTTTCCCTGCCACATGATGTTTCTCCAGCTACCTGGATATAAGTTACACAGAGGCAGAAAAGAATGAGAGATAACAATCGAGGGAAAATACAATTAGTATTTTTTTTTTTACCTTTTTCCACTTCCCCGCTCCAACTCTGGGGAGCCTTCATGGACATGGCTGCCCTCGCAGCCTGCAGCAGCACGCTGTTATCAAAGAATTCAAAGAAATGGAACATAGGTTTCCAACTTAATAATTCAGCAAAATCAAAAATTGTATATAATGTTTTCTGTTGGCAAAGATTTTTGCAATATAATTTGGTTCCATCTTTTGACAAGTAATTTGGCAATGTCTAGCAAGATAAAAATGTTAATAGCTTTTTACACATTAATTCTAATTCTGGAAGCTTATGCCGATAAATAATTTATAATCCAGAAAATTATTATATAAAGATGCTCATTGTCATGTCATTTGTAATAACAAAACATTGGAAACACCTTTAATTGTTAAGAATAGGAAAACAGTTTAGGAAATTATATCCACTTAGTAGAAAGTGACACAGTTACTATATTATAATTACAAGATGATGGAGCAAAATAAAATAATGCTTAATAAAGAAAGAATGAAGAAAGCTGACCTAAAATTGTGTCTTCCTTATGACAGTAATTATGTAAACATATCAATGTTTATTAAAGCTTAAAACCAAGATAAAGTTTTAAAAGCTCTGTACCAGTAATGGGGATTTTATGTTCGTTTCAAAATATTTTTTGACACAACTCTTAGAATTTTGTTTTGTCTACTCCTTTTCCTAAGAATTTCTGATTATTACCTCACTTTTCATTTCATAGTTTCAAATAAAGCCAGCAATTTTATCATCAGAGAAGATTAGACTTATTGGACAGTTCATAATTCCAAGTTATTTGGTATAAAAAGACCATATACACTTGTAGGTGCTTTCAAAATAAAATTTCGAGAAGTTTTTTTTTTTTGCTTAGTCTTTCCTAGTATGGAGATGAAGCAAACTACCTAAAATTGCTAGCCATTCTTTTTTCATTTTTCTCATTTTATTGATTTATCTTGCCCTTCACAGAAATGATAAGAAATGAGTCTGCAGTTGCATCTGCCAATTTCTTAAATCCTCTATTATCCACATTATGAAATCATACTAGTATGAATGCTTCCAGTATTTTCAGAACTCTTTAGTTAGTATACTTTAGCATTCTGTATGAAGTATCTTATGTAAGTGTAAAATTTAGACTCAACTTCTGGAAGCTTTTGATTTCTTAGTTCAAAAGTGAGAGATCCTTAGTTCAGCCATATGATTAACAATTACTTGTATAGTAAGAAGCTCCTAAATTATTGTTTTATGGGTACCTGGCAGTTTTCTTGCCATTTCTCAGAAGTTCTCTATTAAACACATTCTCTCTCTTTCTCTCTCTCTATCTCTCTGTCTCTCTCTGTCTCTCTCTCTCTCTCTCTGTCTCTCTCTCTCTCTCTCCACACACACACACACACACACACACACACACACATTGTGATTAAAAGCACAGATTTTGGCATTATGAAATCTAAGGTTCAATTTCCAGTTGTGTAGTTTCTGGGCCACTTCACTTTAGGCAAGTAACCTAATGTCTCTGAACCTTGTTATTTTCATCTGTAAAATAGAAATTACAATTATATCAGACAATCCTCAAAACATCCGTAATGATTTTAGAGTTTCAGAGTCAGGTAAAAGCAGGCACTCAGTAAATGGCTAGTGCTTTTATTACTTTATTATTATTTAGGTCTTGGTTTTCCTTGAGTGTGTGAGTCCCCATAATGAAATGTAATTTCCAGTAGATTGAGTAACACCTGTTTTCACCAAAAATTTTAACTGAGTTCATTACTTTCTGTGCAACCCAGATTAGTTTTCTGCCTCCTTTTCTGTGCCGTATGTAGGTGTTCAGTAGATTTATTTAATAAATGTATGAATGCATGAACGCGTAGATGAATTTTTAAATGCTTCTTTTTGAGAAGGTAGAACAAATGTGACACAGTAGAACAGATAAGAAAATAATCCATGGAAAAAATGGCAAAGTCATGTATGTGTCCAGGGCCAGCCTAAGAGGAATTACTTTTTTTTTTTTTTTTTAGGAAAAATGTGTTGAATAGCTTATTTTAATTATTTTTAAAAGTTAAGTACAGGGACTTCCCTGGCGGTCCAGTGGTTAAGACTTCGCCTTCCAATGCAGGGGGGTGTGGGTTCAATCCCTAGTCGGGGAGCTATGGTCCCACATGCCTCGCAGCCAAAAAACCAGAACATAAAACAGAAGCAGTATTGTAACAAATTCAATGAAGACTTTAAAAAATGGTCCACATCCAAAAAAAAAGTTAAGTACAAAACTTTGCTGATGATTTACATATTTAGGACCAATAAAATAATGTGAGATTAGCTGTACTAAAACAGAATGTTGAGCTACATTCACATTAAGTGACATTATATAGTCTGAGTTTATGGAAAACTTCTGAGATGGTGAGTGACCTTTGAGCAGAAAAAGACAGAAGGAGAAATGGCCTTTTCTACATTCTATTGTGCCTCTAAGTAAAATGCTTGGTAATCTAGCTACAAAGCTCTATGTCATTGGCCTTAGGCACGTACTGTGATCTACCTTGTGAAGATCAGATTTTGCCATGGAGAGGATTTGTAAAAGTATCACACATTCCAGTACCGTTGGCAACCACAGCTACCAAAAACTCCAATTTAAATTGATGAGCCTAATATCAGATGATAGTATCATTTCCTTGTGGGTGTTCTGGGAAAAGGTGGGTAGGAAATGTATAAAAGTGAATACTTTATTGACTGAAATAACACTTCATCATTTTGAAAACATAAAATACATTAAAGTTGTTATAGCATCATACATGAATATTTCACTGTATTTTAGACCTTGCCTACAAGCAATGTTTTCTGCCCTTTGAAAGAGAACCATGCTTGTGGTATGCATTAATCATAGAAAAGATTAAACACTGAAAAGAAATTCAGCCTTTAAAGACAATTTGCTTTGATTTATTCAGTGGGTTCTCCTAAAAAGTTAATACCCAGAATTATTGCTTGTTAAATTGGAGTTACAAATTCTTTCAGAGTTACTTAGTATTTTCTTTAATATCAGTATCAAGGAAGGCAAAGCAAATTTACATATTTATTAGGAAATACAGGCACATAATCATAAAACAAGAAAACACAACGTTTTTATAGACTTTATTTTTTAGAAGTGTTTTAATTTTACAGAAAAATTGAGAAGATAGTATAAAGTGTTTCCATATACACTATACCCATTTCCCTCTGTGACGATCAACTTATATTAGTATGTTACATTGTTACAATCAGTGAACAAATATTGATACATTATTGTTTACTATAGTCCATACATTAGTCCAGTTCCTTAGTTTTTACCTAATGTCCTTTTTCTATTCCAGGATTTCATCCAAAACATCACATTACATTTAGTTGCCATGTTTCCTTAGGCTCCTCTTGGGTTTGATAGCTTCTCAGATTTTCCTTGCATGACCTTGGCAATTTTGAGTAGTTAGGCTTGTGTAGGATGCCCGCTACTAGAATTTGTTTGATGCATGTTTCATGATAATATTGGGATTATGTGTTTGGGGGAGGAAGACCACAAGAGTAGAAGGGTTATTTTGTCAGATCACATCAAGTGTACAAAGTATCAATATGCATTATGAATGCTGAGGTCGACCTTGATCACCAGGCTGAGGTAGTGTTTTTCAGGTTTCTCCATTGTAAAATTACTGTTTTCCCTTCTCCATATTGTACTTTTTGGAAGGAAGTCAATATGCTCAGCCCACAACTAAGGAATAGAGAGTTATGCTTAAGATGGAGTACTACATAAACTATTTGGAATTCTTTTGCACTGGAGATTTATCTATTCTCCCGCATTTATTTATGTATCCAATTATTTATTTATATCAGAAGAACTCACGGATTTTTATTTTATACTTTGGGTCATAATCTAATTCTACGTTAGTTACTTTGTTCCTCAAATTGCTCTAGTCCTGACCCTTGTGAACTCTTTTCAGTTCAGTGGCTCGTGTGCCACTCTGAGGTATCCCCATCCTATATATTTTTTTGGAACTTCCTTACTTTCTGACACTATAAGATGGCCTTGTATATACATCTTGTATATTTACTGCCCCAGTCCTAGAATCAGCTATTTCTTCAAGGATAACTAGGTCTTTTTAGTGGAGAACAGCATTAGACAGCAGGATCTGGGTGTGGGGTGTGCTAATTGCTGCCCGGATGTCATTGCTTCTAGATCTTCTCAGCTGACAGAGCAAAGAGATAACATGTGTGTACATTCCCCACGTATATGGACATATCTATAAGTATCTCTCTACATAACCATGTGTGTTAAGGTAATATGAAGCAATATTAAGCTAAGCATGAATGTATATTGATGTTTCCAACTTTAATCTGTTACCACATAGATCATCTTAGCCTCATCTCTTGCTTATCTTTAAATTTCAACTGCGGCAAAACACTTGACTTTTAGAAGTATGAAAATCAAATTGTAGCTACTTTGGGAAGCCACATCATCTAGCAGAAGAATTCTTAAAGGGCAAGGTGTATATCATCAAATTTTAATTTACAGTCAGCAGTACTTTGTAACATCCATAGGCCTCCAGACCTCTGCTTCCAAGAAGAGGAAGTAGCCCATTTCTCCCAGGTTCTTCCACTTAAAACTAAAACCCTGAACATAACAACAGACAAATATAGGAAGACACTGAAAGGTGGAAATGAGAAGGCAGACTTAACTAGGGACTTTGGGACTTGAGGAATAACATGGTGATGAGTCCCCTGTGTTTCCTGTTGCTTCCCATACATCCTGGAGAGGGTATTACAGGAACCCCCAATCAATAACCACCAACAGAACAACAGACAAAAAAGCTTCAAAAAAGAAAACACAAAACCCCCGTTCCCCCTAGCCAAGGTATGAGGAAAGGGGTTGTCAAAGACAGAAAACCATTTGGGCGATAATATACACACTACTCGAGCCAAGTGCCAGTGGAATATTGCACCCATCCCCTATGTCCTGTGGTTTCAGTTGGGCCAAGCTAGGATTTGATCTTCCACACCACCCCACTCCTGCCCTCCAGAAGAGGCAGCGCTCTGATTCGCCACCAGGGCTGTTTCAGTGTGGTGCAGTGGTGAGCTGAGCCTCCACCCCTTTGCATTAGCAAAGAGACTTTCAAAGGTGGTGCCTGACAGGCTAGTTAACACTGGGCTGCCCTCACACAGTCGTGGGGTCCAATGGTGGGACCTAGCCTCCGTCTCTCCCTGACATCGATAAGAATAGGATGTTACAGGTTGGAGGGAGTAGGCACCCCACTAACCCCCAACTCATGGTGTCAGTGAGACCGAATGGGGTGCTGAATCCCCATAACCGTCCTGAGGCAGTAAGACAGAATGAGATGGCACAAGCAGGGCTAGTTGGCAGTTCTCTTCCTCTTACCCTGGTGTCAGTGGGGCCAGCAGGTAGCTGACCCTCTACCCACACCCGGCATCAACAAGAAGGAATGAAGTGGGAGGAAGGACAGCAAACACTTCACTTCTCCCCTCCCCTGGTGTCAAGAAATCTACTGGGGAGATGAACTTCCACTCCTACTAAAAGGCAACACAATGATATTAATGTTCCCACTTTTGGGGGGAAGGTGTCAGAAGGGCCAATAGGGTAGCTGAACTTCTACTTGATCTGTCTGCAGTGAGAGAATGTAAGTGCCCACTTTTGCTGGGGTATTGACAGTAGGGCCCAATGGAAATCTGTACGTAGCCCCCCACTCCTCATACTACACCTCCAATAGGATGACTTCCTTCTAAAAAGTAATAATAAAATTAAATGGGATACAGAGTCATATAATAACTCACAATGTTTAGAATCCAATTGAAAAATACTCATGGCACCAAGAACCAGGAAATCACAGAGTAAATGAGAAAAGACAATAAACCTACACCAGCACTGAGATAAAACATCTATTGAAATTATCAGACAGGGGTTTTAAATAAGCTGTCACATAAATGCTTCAATTAGCAATTATGTGTTCCTTGACGGAAATGGGAAAAATAGAAAATGTGAACAAAGAACTAGAAGTTATAAGAATAAAAACAAATGAGAACAGTAGAACTGAAAAATACAACAATCAAAAAACTTTGCTCAAGAGTAGAGTGGAGATTACAAAGCACAGAATCATGAACTTAGAAGAGATCAATACAATGTACCACATGTACAGAGAAAAATAGGCTGAGGGGTAGAGATGGGAGAAGGAACAGGATCTCAAGAACCTGTAAACAGTAACAAAAGCACTAACATTCATATCATCAAGGTTCCAGAATGAAAACAGAGAGCACGTAGGACTGACAAAGTATTCAGAGAAATAATGACTAAAACGTTCCCAATGTTTTAGAAGACATAAGCACACATTCAAGAATCTGAGCAAATCCAAAGAGGAAAAACACAAAGGTATCCTTGTCAAGACGCGTCATAATTAAACTTCTGAAAAGTAGAGACAAAACAAATCTCGAAAGTGGACAGGCAGAAACGATGCATCACTTATTGAGAAACCAATTCCAATGACAGCATATTTCTTGTCTAAAATTATGGAGTCAGAAGCATTGACGTAACATTTTTCAAGTAGTAAAAGAAAAGAACTCTCAGCCACAAATTCACACTTTTTATATCCACTTTCTTGTTTGACTTATATTAATGGACTACCAACTCATCTTTCTATATCCGGGCCTGCCATCACACTTCTCCAAAAATCTAGTCACAGTATTTCCAGAGTGATCTTTGTGAAAAAGAAACAGATTTTTCTTATAAAAATACCTGATTGTGTTATGAAACTTTTCTCTCTTCTAAGTTACCAGGTAAAATCCTTCAATGGATTCCCATCTTTCTTGGAGTAAAATCTCACATCCAAACTCTCTTTGTCCTTTTGGGCTGCTGTAAGATTATACTGCAGGTTGGGTGGCTCATAAACACCAGGAATTTTTTTTCTCACGGCTCCGGAGGCTGCGAGTTCAAGAATAGGGTGCCAGTATGGTCAGATGAGGGCCCTCTTCTGAATCACAGACTTCTCATTGTATCCTCACATGGCAGAAGAGCTTAGGGAGCTCTGTGGGGTCTCTTTTATAAGAGCACTAATACCATAATCATTTCCCAAAGGCCCCACCTACTAATACTATCAGCTACGGAAATTAAGATTTCAACGTATGAATTTGGAGGGGAACACAAAGACTAGACCATAGCACTTACTATACATACATGGACCATGCATGATCTGGCGTCTACCCCCCTCTCCATTGTCTTCTTTTCCTACACGCCAGTGAGCATTTCTCTTTTTTTTTTTTTTCTTTTTTTTTGCGGTACGCGGGCCTCTCACTGTTGTGGCCTCTCCCATTGCGGGAGAGGCTCCGGACGCGCAGGCTCAGTGTCCATGGCTCACGGGGCTCCGGACGCGCAGGCTCAGTGTCCATGGCTCACGGGGCCTAGCCGCTCCGCGGCATGTGGGATCTTCCCGGACCGGGACACGAACCCGTGTCCCCTGCATCGGCAGGTGGCCTCTCAACCACTGCGCCACGAGGGAAGCCCTAGTGAGCATTTCTTATACTGATTATGAATGGAACTCCTTTCTGGACTGATCCTTAACCATTCATTTTCTGGCAACTGTGAATTTATCTTCTCTTTTCCTCAAAACTTCACCCTTCCTTCATGTTACATATCCATTTCAATTGCCTTCTACAGGAAGCCCTACTGATATCGCCCATATACTACTGTCCACAGCATGAATTAAGGTCTTACTGTGTCTTCCTATAGCACTCTGTAATATCTTTTACGGTAACTATGGATTTTCTTACTTGAGTGTCACAATACATTGAATTCTAGGTGGCACTATAATGATTTTAGTAACAGTAACACTGGTGCCTAGTTTATCCCATGACATACTTTAGGTGTTCAATAAATGTGTGTTGAATGAGTGAATGAATGAATGGTCAATTTGAAATCTTAATCATGTTACTTTTCAAAAATCTGTTAAAAGATACCACAGTTTTCCAGAAGATTAGGGAGTTAGGACCTTAAACTTGATTTAACAGAGGAAATTTTTACTCATACATCATGCTTAAATACCTCAAAGTAAAACCATAAACCCAGGAATTTAAGGTTATCCATTTGGACTTTCAAGCCAATAATTAATATCTCCTGCCCCGACTGTATTAGATGGTTTCGATGCTCCACTCATATCTCCCCAGCACTCATCATTCCAGTATATGCTGATAGAATCATGCTGCCGCCTGCAATTATCCACCTTAGGGCAGGCCAGAAGTGTACAGGAGTTAATGTATCTGGGTGTAGCTTTCAACCAAGGACAGAGGGGACTGGAAGATAAGTACTTCAAGTTTCTCACCGATTCTTGGGATAACTCTGAGACATGTTCTGTAGAGTTTCACAGAACTCGCCTGAAGTACTGGCAGCAGTTCCCTGCAGGAGTAATTTATTCGGTAATACACCTCTGTTGGCTTCCTTCCATGCCTCCATTCTCAATTCCCACTCCACTTCTGAGTTTTCTGGAAGCACCTCCCAGATGAGCAGTTTGCACTCAAATTATCGCCTCAAGTTCTGCTTCTAGGGGAACTCAGTTGATAGCCTCCTAACAACCCAGTGCTCCTTACAGAGCCGTCACTGGTACAAGTACCAAGGCACGGCACATTACGTATCACTCCTCCTAAATCCTAATATTTTTAAACAGATAGGAAAGAGCATGACCTTGAAGAGAAAAAGAGTTCATATGAGGATGGCCAATGGATAAAGGGAAGGAGGGACAGTGCCATTTGTTTTCCATTAATGATAGTGTGAAATGTATGGGCAGATGGTCTAACAGGTGTGACTATAATTTGAGGAGCCTGCTCCCTTGGTTACAGAAGACTGCTATTGTTATTATTTTGGAACCACAACCTCATGACTTTATAGTTTCACTTGATGTAACCTTCTCCTTTACCTTTAAATCTTCGTACATCACTGAATTGCAGCCAATAGATTTATTTTCTCCCTATGGCTCCATCACAGAAAAAGACACACACGTGCACACACACACACGCGCGCGCACACACACACACACACAGAGTTTTGTGTATGCCAGTGCTAGAAAAGACAAGCTCATGGTGCATGTATGCAATGGATATTGTACATTACAGGTCTCTGTGAAATAGTCTTCTGCAGGTTCCTATGTTTATTTTATGAATAATTAACTTTAGTAAAGTTAATTTCCTGAAGATCTTGTTGAAGACTGAAAAAAGGAAGTAAATTGTAAAGAAAAAGACTTCGAAACTTGCCCTTTTCGCCCTCTCTTTGTGTCTTAATGAACAAAGGATAACTGGGCCTTTTTTGAAGCCTTTGCTTGAGTTGAAGACACAAAATGCAACCTGTACTCTTATCATAATATGTTCAGTTTATGAGTACCCAAACTTATAAACCGTGAATTTCCCTAAAGTTATTATACCATCTAGAAGATGTTTGCTTGGACGTTTACTTAAAACCAAACAATTGAGGTCTATGTGTCCAAATAATTTCCTTCTCTCTTGCTGTCTCCATTTCAGTTTCCTGAGTTTCTGGGAAGGCCTGGTTTCCCCAAAGGAAGGATTTCTGGTAGAAGTCTGAAGGTCTGACCCAAGAAGAAAAAATCCAGTACAGCCAATGAATTGAGGACAAGAAGTTTTCCGATCAGGTAGGAACATTTAATCTCATACATTACGATCGCCTTAAGTAAGGTGTGCTGATAGCTGGATATGATTTAACTGCTTGGAAAAAGATGCATATATATTATATGACCTACCCCACAAGGAAGCTGTTCTCAATTCTCTTAGAGGTTGTGGTGTTTATCAGAGAGCGCCTTGGGGGAAAATGAATACAATAACAGTATGATGCTTTTTTTTATTATTAGCTCATTGTTGCCAAGTACACTTGGTGACCTTGGTGCCTGTGGTTTAATCCAGGGGGTTAGACAGGTGGAACAGCACATTAACCCTCTTTAGTATTTTCTCCCAAGACAAATCATTTTTATAGGTTGTCTCCATGGTCTTCTAGTTGCTTATCAAAATTAAGCATCAAGCCTTCTAAGTGTGCAATAGCCCCAGTCAGTGTGAGGAAATCAGCTTGGTTCTTATTGGGGCACAGCTTCTTGGCCTTGGCACAAAGTGACTTCACATAGGGAGTTAGAAGGAGGAGAACGGGACATGAGAAAGGGGAGTTCTGTGTTCTCATTTACCTATGCATGTTGAAACTCCACTAACAGCTTTATTTTCATTAGCAATTTGTGATAAAAACTTAGGGTAAAGGGAATAATGAAGCTGTCCCATTATATGGCAGGACAAAAGATAGTAGTGACATCAAAATCAGGGCCTGTCCATCTCGTTTGCAGCTATATACTGAGTGTTTAGCATAGCATTTGACCCCTCATCAGTATTCAATAAGAAGATGCGTGTTGAATGATTTAGGGATGAATTGATGAATGAAAAAAGTTAATATGGTAGAAAATGTGTTTTATCCTTGTATTTTCGTGTGTTGACTTCTGTATTTCAAGACCCAGCACTGTAACTGACACATAGAATATAAGCAATAAAATGTGTTGAAAGAATGAATGAGTCCCCACTATTCTAAGAATAATTTTAAGACCAACACAGACCCCATATCTGCCAGAGGTATCCAGAGGTGAAAGCCTGGATCTCAGCTAGTGGTAGAGCTGACAGGATTTATCTAGTTTTAATAATTTACAGCTCATCCCATTACATTTAGGCATAGTACCTACATGAGCCATACAATTAAATGTTGACTGAAAAACAATGCACAACCTAGAAGTTGAGAATTATGTTTTATGTGGAAGACATACTGAGGACTGAAATCAGGAGACAGCCTCTCAGATAGCTCTGAGGGACTGTTCTGAAGAGCTAAGGGAGGGCACAGGGTATTTAGAGGTTCTTGCAAAAAAAAAAAAAGACAGGTAGTTGGAACATCAAAAGATTACTGTTAATTAAAGAAACTAGACATCTTAAGTTAATAAATGTAGCACTTTTCTATATATGGTGAGATGCAAGAATCTGGTCTCCTGGAAATCATTCCCTTGATTTGCACTTTAATTATCTAGGGCCAGTATCCTGTTTTCTCCATCCTGAATCCCCTCAGGGTGCGGCTTTGGGTGTGGCTTCAGTGGCTGATGGCTTGATGGCTATAACATCCTGTGTTACTGATAAGGCTGGCTACATTTTCTCCACATAAATGACTTGAATATGGATAGTAAATCTGTGGATTTGCAAAACGTAATTCTTGGAGCATTTTTATAAGGACAAAGTTAAGGGCAATTTCAGAATCACTAGTGGCTAAAATTGCTATTTATACTTTTCCACTGGTAGGTAGTAATCTGCTGTTGCTGTCTTCAGTATTCCCAAGGGATAACAAAAGCCATTTAATTCAAGAAAGAAAGGTAAAATTTAGCACAATGCAGCTTCCACAAAACCAAACACACACCCAACTCTCTCAGATATGAAGTAGTAATCTAAAATAGAATCCTGGAACTAATTGCAAAACAAGAGCAAATGTACTCATATTGGATAATTTTATTCTTTTATTAATGTTTGATACATATATGTATTTATTATTAAAATTCAAAGTTGCTGTATGGAGAAATAGTTTTGTACCAATAGTGTCTTTGTATGTGTTTATCAATAATGTATGAGATTGCCTCCTATGCTCCTTTTCTTTTATTGGGGGGGGGAGGGGGTGTGTCACGCTACGTCAAGGTCGGGAGTCAAACCCGCCACGACTGTCCATGAGGGGTTTTCCCGGGTCCCCACTTCAGGCCGGTGAGGGTGGCCAGGGGCAGCCGAAGACGTGCGTACGTGCGTGCGAGCCTGCGAGTCCACGGGGCGGGCCGCGCGCGCCGGGAGTGTTTCAGCCCGGCCCCCGGCTCATTGTGGTCGCCTCACGCCGGCCCGAGTTCGCAGCAGCGCTGGAGGCCCCGGGCCTGTGACCACAAAGAGGGAGCCGGGGGTCGGACGGGAGCGCTGCGGCGGCAGCTGAGGCCCAGACCAGGCCCCCCTCAGCCTCCCGCCTGCCCGTCTGCCCCGCCCCCGCCGGCGGCGCCGCGCCCCTCCCCCAACCGCCAGACTAGCGCGGTGCGGGGCCCGCGCGCGAAGACATGGGGGAGAAGCTGGAGCTGAGGCTGGAGTCGCTCTTGGGGACCGAGCCCGCCGTCTACCCGTGGCCGCTGCCGGTCTACGTAAGTGCCGTCCGTCCCCTCCTCCCGGACCCCCGCTCCTGTTCCCCCACGGCGCGCGCTGAGCCCACCGAGAAACGGAGCGACTCGAGTCGCCAGACCCTCTTTGGAGCCCCCCTTCCCGCCCCGCCGTGGTTCTCCGCGGCAGTTTCCAGCCCCCGCGCGCAGGGTGGGCAGAGGGGAGCCGGCGCCGGCCGGGGGTCACAGACTCGGCCGCGGGGATCCCGCGCTTCCGAGGGGCGCCCGAGCCGGTCTGCGGTTGGCTCTGCAGGGCTGGGGACCCCGGTCCCCCCGGTCCTGGAATGTCGGCGGGCTTGCCCTTCTGTGCTTTAGGATCTGACATGTAGGGTTTCTTTTTCCTGGTAGTTTATTCTTAGCGCTGTCAACGTGCTTAGTTTTTTTAATTTTTTTTTATTTTTCAGGGCACCCTTTCCTCCCTCTCTCCAGTTTTTTTGTGTTTCTGTTTTGTTTTGCTTTAGTCAGGCATTTTGTCCCTCTGATCTTGAGTGGGTGGGCTGGCAGGACACTTGGAGAGGAGGCGTTCTGTCCCCTGATCTTGAGTGGCCTTTGGAAAATGACAGGCCAGACGGAAATTTACACAGGCGTCCGGTGATTCCAGAAATGCAGGGTGTCCGGCTAGGTGGGCGCCCGGCCTGTCGTCCCCCGTGGCGGCGTGGTGCGCGTGTTCCTTGTCTCAGGGTTTACGCTTGGGCCCCGCAGCCCAGCTTCCAAAGGGAAAGCGCAGCGGGCGCCTTGGGCCGGCGCCTTTGGGGCGCCCTTTCGTGCGCTCGGCTTGCGGGGGACCGGCCTCCAGGCGACCCGGCGGGGAAGCCCGCGCGACCCGGCCCTCGCGCGGGCTCCGTGTGTGTCAGTTTGTGGAAAGTGTGTCGCGCGCGGCCGGGGTCGGGGTCGGGACGCTGGGACCACCTGGGAGCCGATGTAGAGGGATATGATTTCCATTTTCAAGGCGCATTCATCCTGTGCAGGGAGACAGCCTAACATAAAATTTGCCTAACAAAAACTATATTAACAGGTGGAAAGACTATCTCCCAGTTGAACAGCGGATGCCTGGGACTCGTTTCATTGCTTTCAAAGTTCCTTTAAAAAAGGTGAGCAAAAGTTAATACCGTATTCTTCCAGAAATCTGAATTCACCATATAGAGCCCTGGCTCTCAACCCCGTCGTACTCCATTTTCCCTTTTTATAGCAAATACTTTTTAATACCTCTTTTACTATCCAGAAATGGGATTCATAGACAAATACAACCAACTTTTGTACTTAATTAAAAAACAAAAAAAAACAATGCAATGCCCTAACTATAAATAAAGAATAAAGTAATTTATAAGAAAGTAATATGTATCTCAGTATGTAAATGTTTGGGGATGACTATACTAGAAATAAAGAAATAGTCGGTTACTTGTACCATGAATGCAATAAACTGTGGACTTTGATTGATAACGATGTGTCAGTGTTGGTTCATGAATTCTAACAAATGAAGCACACTGGTATGGCATGTTGATAATGGGGAAGGCTGTGTGGGATGAAGGAGAGAGGGTGTAAGTGGGAACTGTGTACATTTTGCTCAGTTTTGCTGTGAATCTCAAACTGCTCTAAAACTAGTCTACTAATGAAGAAAAAAAGTGTGTGTTGCTGACACTTGAATAACCAAAGAGATCAATGGAACAGGGTACATGTATAAGCCAAATACATGAAAGAATATTTAGCAGTGAAAGCCATCCTTCCTATATGTAGATATTCAAGAAGTATTTATTTCTGTGTCTATTTTCAGGCACTCCGCTTGGAGCTGGCAATACAGTGGTAGGCAAAATTGATGTGGTCCCTGCCTTCTGGGAGTTTAGAGTCAGGTTAGGAGACCAACATGAAATAAACAAACATAGAAATAACTATATAGAAGTGAGCTTATTTTCTTCCGTCTAATCTCTCTGGAAGAAAGGATTGTAATATCGCTTGTAAGCTGCAGAGGAGGAAACTTGACTTTGAATCTCATATGTTAGCATCCCAGGGTTTGAATAAATGGATAACATAGTAAAGGATTTTAAACATCTGTTCTTCCTTATTTTATTCTTTCTGACAGAGTTTTGAAAAGAATCTTGCTCCAGAAGAACGTTTCTCCCCCTTGGATCTCTTAACAAAATCCAAGGACAGAATGAAGAACTTGGGCTGATTATTGACTTAGCAAATACTCGCCGCTCTTACAAGCCAGAGGTAAATGGAAGGCGTAATTGAAAATGACCTTCTTTCTGATACTGTAATAATTCATAGTAGTTCAGTAGTTATCATCTTATGCTAAGGTGAGTCCTGGCCTTCTCTCGTGGGTTCAAAAAGGGAAGCTAGTGGTTTCCTTAAATACACATTTGTAATTGCTGTTTCAAAATGAGATGAAAGATATGAATTGAACTATAGTATTTGGCAGTAGGCTCTAGATATGCTTAAGAAATTCTATAAGCTTCCATGTTCTACATTTTGAAAATGAAGTAAACTTTTAGTAGTTACAGTAGTATCCTAAAAAGAAAGAAAGGTATGTCCATTATGTCTTTAGCACTTATGTTAAGCAGTTGCCTGAGCATGTTTAAGCATCAGTGTAAAAGACAATTGTTCTCTAAGTTTTATGCTTCCTTTTCCTGATGCCTTCTGATATAGTACAGAAACCCATCTATTCTCTTGGCCCATGTAGGACATTCCAGTGCAAAAGAATTATCCTCCTTCTGACCTGTTCCATGGCCTTGGGAGACAGTAACACCTAATGTCTTTTAATATTTGTAGAGCAGTTTGCCATTTAGAAAGTTCTTTCATATCCATTGACTTAGTTAATCTTCACAGCAATCCTTTGCTCTTGAAGTGGAAGTAGTACTGCTATCTCCTACTGAGTGCTTACCCTGCACTAAGCTCAGAGGATAGACAACTACAATTACTAATTTTACAGACGATGAAACTGACTCTCGGAAAAGGAAGAATTGAAATTTCAGCTCTGTTATTGCTTTTTTTTTATTGTGGTAAAATATAGAGAAATCATATTTCTTTTAACCGTTTATAAATATGCAGTTCAGTGGCATTAAGTACAGTCACAGTGCTGTGTAACCATCACCGCTGTCTAGAACCAAAACTTTTTCATCATCCTCAACAAAAACTCTGTAACCATCAAACAGTAACAACCCCATTTTCCCTCCCACCAACCCTTGGTAACCTCTATTCTATTTTCTGTCTCTGTGAATTGGCCTATTCTAGGTACCTCGTGTAAGTGGAATCTGCAGTATTTGTCCTTCTGTGTCTGGCTTATTGCACTAAACGTCGTGTTTTCAAGGTTCATCCATGTTATAGCACGTAACGAAATGCCATTTCTTTTTTGGCTTAGAAAATCCCATTGTGTGTACATAGACCACAGTTTGTTATTCAACGGTTGATTGACACTTGGTTGTTTTCCACCTTGTAGGTATTGTGAATCATGCTGCTGTGATCATTGGTGTACAGATATTTGTTCAAATCCCTGCTTTCAGTTCTGTTAGATGTGCAGCGTAGGTAGTAGCAGAGTTGTTGGATCATAGCCTACTGCCAAATACTAAGCTCTACGCTTAACCTGTGAGAAAGTGCCAAACTGTTTTCTACAGTGTCGTCTTGTTTTTAAACAATTATCACAAATTTTAAGCATATACAAAAGTATAAAACTACTGTGAGTGTTCCTTGTATACCCAGGAACTCATCCAGCTTTCTTATTTACCAACTGATGGCTGTCATGTTTTATCTATACCCCCACCTGTTTCACCCCATTCCGTATTATCTTGAAGCAGCTCCGAGACAACATGTAAATTACACCTGTACGTTTTTGGTACGTGCATTTAAAATATAGGACTTTTATTCCTTAATATCATTTTTTAATATTAAATACCCAGGGAGTGCTCAAATTTGCAGTTGTCTCCTAAACGTCATAAAAAATTGTCTATAAGAATTTTGAATTAGATCCAAATAAGGTCCACACTTTGCCGTGGATTGTTAGGTCTCTGAAGTCTTGTTTAATCTATAGGTTCTCCCTCCATGTCTCTCTCACTTTTTTTTTCCTCCTTGAATTTTGTTTTTAAAGAAACCAGGTAATTTGTCCCATCTAGATGCCGATGATTACATTCCATGTGTTGGTAACATATTCTTCAGTCCTTTTATTTCCTGTAAATCGGTAGTCGATCTGAATGAAGCTTGCATGTTTTGTTTTGGCAAGACAGTTTCATGGGTGATGATGTGTTCTTCCATGGAGACGTATATAGTTGTGTCTTTCTGTGGTATTAGCAGTCACTGATGATTCATACCTACATCCATTAATTCAGTTGAGGCTTCAAAGAATGGTGAATTCTGTTGTTCTTTTTTTCACTTATTAGCTGGGTATATTTGTACGAGGAGAAGATTCCCCTCATCAGCTGTTTGGTTGCTCAGTTGTAGAGGCATGATTCTCTTCTTTTATTTAACAGTTTTCAAAATAATGAGTTGATTCACAGATATCCTCCAGTGTTGACCAGTTTTGTAAAATTTTATTTATTCCTCTCACCGTGGACTCCGTTACAGTTATTATTCTAACTGAGGCCCTATCTTTGGCCAGTTGGAGCTTCTCGGTGACTCCTGAGTCCTTTGGACATGACATCAGTTGTTTCTAGACTTTTTCAGTGGTCAGAGCTAGGAAATATGTACGTTTGTTTTTAATATTTTTAAAATATGTCATAGGTTCCTACTGCTACTTTCCATTTAAATTCAGAACTAGAGAATTTTCACTTATCCTTTTCTGTCTTCTATTGATAGTCTACTTTCTCCCACCTCAAGAATACCAGTTCTCAACAATGCCTGAAATTGCCTCTGTTTCCTAATTCGAATCCAAGTTCTTCTGACTCTATTCTACTACTCTCCTTAAATCACAGCCGCTTTATGGCCCTTGAAATGTAAGATAGAACATAAATGTAGGCAGAACTGTTTATATCATTTTGAGTTACATGTGCATTCATTCACATAGATTTGCTTTTCCTTTTGCATGCCTGGTAACTGTCCGTTCTGCAGTTTGAATGAAAATCAAGTGATAATTACTGGTTAAAGCAGCTTTGGAAAAAATGGCTCTCATCAGAATGACTGACATACAAAGTTTAATGTACTCTCCTGGTTTATATTCTGCCTTCTCTAATTAATTTTTTATTCTTTCCCTACAAAGGAAATAATACATATTTTCATGGTTTTGCCTTATAGGACTTACCAGAAACTCTTCCTTATTTAAAAATGTGTACAATTGGGCATCAGGTGTCAGATGACGACACTAGTTTTAAATTCCAGTGTGCTGTTAATGGGTTTCTGAAAGAACATAAAGATAACGGTGAGTTGCTTTTGTGTTTGTTTTTGTTTTTCCTTTACCTGAACTTTGGTATGCATTTTGAGTGGGGTTGGGGATTTTTAACATTTTTAATAGTTCTGACATTAGTGTCAAGTTGTGTTTGGTAACATTAAGGTGGAAATGTCAGATGGTGCTACTAGAGTACGGTGTTTTTCCTGTTTATGGTCACAAACAATTTAGTTTAGTTTGGAAAGTGATCTTTGTGAGAAATATGAACTGAGCTAGCTTACTTATCTCTTTTTTAAAAATTTGAATGGAAAATACATAAAAACATAAAAATGTTCTTTTGTCCTGTTTATTGGTTGAGAGGTGGAAGAAAAGGTTTAGACTCTCAGGTTCTTAGCGTACATAAAAGAGAAAACAAAAAGCAAAGGTTCAGAGTGAGACAGATCCCTAGAAGCAAAACAAAACAGAGTGGACCAGGTAGAGTGGCTTCCTCATCATATATGTGTTTAAGATATTTTTGCTGCTTTTACCCTTCGGGTGCAAGTGAGGAAGAACACTACCACCTCTTACTCTTATCTTCAGACAGGAAGAACTTAAAAGGCTGGTGTTTTCTTGTTTCCGCTTTAAGATCTACTCTGTTGATAGTAGGTGTTAATAGCGTGTGAATTTTAAGGATCCACTTGCCTTTTTCTAGCATCTAACTATCAGAAGGAACATGGTGTTCGCCATGTTTTAAGACTGAGGAATCTTTTGTCTTTGGAACACCACTGACGCCCATGTGAAAGTGTTCATTTTGTCCTCTTTCTAAATTTAGCCTGAGGAGTGTGCACTTTATTAAATCAATGTAACAGACAGTAAATATTCCGTGTATATATAAAATGATGCACGTATATACATAAAACAGGGAGTAGGGGAGAGGGGATAGAGATGGAGGTGGGAAGATAGGGGATAGGAGGCGAGAGAGAGAGGGAGAGACTGGAATTTCAAGATAAATGTTCATTCTATAACCTGGTTGCTTAATGCAGGTACTAGCTCTTAAATATCTTCAGCCCTATTCACAGATCTTCCGTGTACTTTAGCTTTAAAACTTGAGAGGCTTGGCCTGTCCTGTGATAACCAGGGTGTCTAGAAAGGAGGCAAATTATCTGATGTGTTTAAACTGTAGTCACAGAAATGTTACCTCTTAAGACGTTAGGGCGCAGCTGCCGGCCTACTCACTTCCTCCAGGCTCCTTTGTGTGTGTTCTGTCTGTTCCGCGTGGGCTAGAAGATCCTTACAAGTGCATGAGAACACGTTTGTAAACCTTGATTGTTCACATGTTATACCAAGTGTAGTCCATTGCATATGCTGACTCCTCTGTGGGTCTTCTGCATGCAGTGGGCTAACTTCACCATGCTGTCTGCCATTGCAGTCTCAGGACCTTAGTTATGATCCATTGGTGACTTCCTCTGCTGTAAGGCCCTCCCACAGATGCCAGGCTCACTGATAACGAGGAGGAGACTATACTACGCACTCCCTAGAATGGGTAGAGACTCAGAAAATGAATTGTTGCAGTAAACACCGAGAGCCTTATAGGTTTGTTGTTAGGGCACGGGGATACAGAGGTGAGTAGAAGTCTTTGTTCAGTAGCAACTTCCAGTTGTCTAGGAAGAGAAACATGTAGTGAGTCTAAGTGGGTTAATTATGATAAAAGAATCAAGTGCAGCAGGAATATAGAGGAGAAATTGAGGAAGGCCTGACTGAGGAGACAGCGTTTGAGCTGGGCTTGGGGGAAGAGGATTTTGCCGGAATGAGGAAAGGACAGCCCAGGTATTGGGGACAGGTACAAAAGGCCCAGGGCTTGAACTTGTGCTCTGGAGGGGCAGCCTCTGGTGTGACTAGAGGGTAGTGTGAAAGGGCAAAGAAGTCATACATTCATTTTCAGCAAATATTTGTATAACACCTTCTAAGTTGAAGGCACTGTTCTAGGAAGTAGGAAGAGAACAAAGTTCTTGCCCTTACGTACTTTCCATTCTAGTGGGGGAGAGAGATGAATAAATAAGTCAATATGTGGAGTGTCAAGCGGTGGTAAATGCTTTGGAGAATAACAAAAGAAGATGAAGAGGTGAGGGAATGTGGTAGGTGATCAGGGAAGTCCCCTCTATTAAGATGTCGATTGAGCAGAGCCTTGCAGTGAGAAACAAGCCATTGGATATCTGGGAGAGTGGAGATGGGGTGGGAGGGTGTGTTCTGGGAGAGTGGAGATGGGGTGGGAGGGTGTGTTCTGAAGCAGAAGGAATAGTAGGTGCAAAGTCCCTGAGGCACGCCTGTGCTTGGCATGTTTGAGGAATAGTAAGGAAGCCAGTGTGGCTGGACAGGGGAAAGTGAGTGAGGGCAGGGCAGTAGAGAATGAGATCAGGGGAGGCTGGCAGGGCAAAGGAGGGAGGTGGATGATGTAGGTCCTTGTAAGTCATAGTTTGAACTTATAATTCAGTTGGAGAGACAGACTGATATTTGTTTATAAAGAGTTCTCAATGCTGTGCTAACAACCTGGGCTGTATTCTGTGCTAAGTGAAGATGTTCAAGCGACAGAGCAATCCAGCCAAGTTTATATTTTAGAAAGATAACAGCGTCACTATCCAAGACACATTGTAGACTATGTATGTAGTACGTGTATAGTGTGCTGCTCTTCTATAAACTACAGGATACCTGTTACGTACAAATACTTACATACAAGATACAAGTGTGAATGTAAGCACTTGGGAAATATCTGAAAGAACCACACAAGAAACTGGGAGAGTCGGACAACTTTCCATGTCCCGTATGATTGGAATGCTGAAGGGTACACACACGAACTAATGGACGTGTGCTACCAGCCTCCGGCTAAGGAGGGAAATTGCAGGCATCAGAATCCTCTTTACCGATCAAGCGCGTTAATCCGCCTGCGTGATGACAGTCATCTCGACACGCCACGCGGTGGCGCATGCGCGGTAGAAGGAGGTCCGCGAGCTGCGTGGGCTTGTGCCTAGGCGCCTGTGGTTCGTGGCCTTGTGCTGGCACCGGGGATGCCGGGTTGGCGACTTTGGCACTCCTGGCGGGGGTGACATGAGCCAGTTCGTCGGCCACGAGGAAGGGCGGAAAGCACATCCCGGAAAGGTAATGCGCCTTGGCCCCTGGGCGTTGCCGGTGGAGCTCGGAGCCCCTGGGCCTGGGCTTCCGTCTCTTGTGCTGTCGCCTGTCACAGTGGCCCCCGGCGCTGTGCTAGGGGGTGCTGGTCGTCTCGCGGCTCAGTTCATAGTAGCTGAAAGGGACAGTGTGTGATGTTCTGATTTCTCCCCATCGTTTTAAAAGGGAGGCTCTGGCCATTGCTCCTTGGGTAAAATGCAGCGGGACTGCTTTTTAAGATGGGACTGTCAGTGTTGGGGACCCTCCTTAATTACCAGGATGGAATCCCCTTCAGTTCCTCAAGCTGTGTTGTTTAGGCACAGAAAATGTGAGTAATAGGCACTGGAACTAAGTTTGAGTGAAAAAACGCACCGGCACCGCCGAGTTTTCCATCGAGACAGTTGATCCGTGTTGTCTCTTGGAATTATAAAGGGCGTACTGTTGCTTCCTAACCAGTGTCCTTTGAGAGCTCTACCTCTGTACGTTCAAATGATGAATTTTGAGGCTTTGCTCATACGTGGAGTAAACCCTTAAATTCCCTAAGACCTTCCTTTCCTCCGTCTCATACCCCATTAAGCCCGCTTCAGTTTATCTCCTGAATTTCTTCTGAATCTGTCAACTCTTCCTCAACATCCTAATACTGAACTTGCCTGTCTGTTGCAGTGAGGTCCTAACTAGTGTCCATATATCTTGTTTCCTTCCAATCCATTCTTCACACAAGAAACCTTAGAAGCAAGTTGGGACATTGCTCATAAACATGGCTCAAAAACATTGTTTTGAGAATAGAAAACAAACTGTTGGCCTTTAACACTCTGCGTGGTCTAGAATCCTGTCTGCTTCTCTGCTACGTGGACTCCAGCTTGGTGCCTCTCCAACTTTAATATGGGTATGCCTCTCCTGTGGATCTTGTTAAATGCAGGCTGTAATTCAGTAGTTCTGGGTGGGGCCTGGATTCTGTGTTTCTAACGAGCTCCTAGGTGACGGTGACCCTGAGAGCAAGGGTCCAGCTCCTGCCTTTCTCCCTTCTTTCTGGAAGAGCAGGACGTCTGCCCCCCCGGGAGGAGAAAACATGTGCAACGTGACTACTAGCAACCAGCTTCCCTCACAGGCAAGGGACCTTTACCACTGCTCCCTACCATTTTGTCTGAGGCGCAGCAAGCCAAAACACTGACATGCTGAGGTTTGCAGCAAAGAGGAGGTTTATTCACAAGGCAGCCAAGCGAGGAAGTGACGTGACAATAGCTCTCAAATCCGCCTCCCCAAAGGCAAGGGGCTTGGGGTATCTATGGGATAAAGAATAAAGAAGCAGGGCAGTATGAGGCATGGGGAGCATGAGGAAAGGTGATTGGGAAAAGGTGTGCTCCTCATTGTCCTGAGCTGGCGTAACTAGGCTGCGGGGCTCAGCACATTCTCAGGCTGTAGTTTTCGGCCCTCTGATGGCAGGAGGTCAAAAGGCACTGGGCCAGGTGGAAGATCGGTGGTCCTCTCCAGTCTTAACCAGCTCAGCCTAACTAGACACAGCTGATTCCAAGTTCCTGGACAATACCCGGGGCAAACATCTTATTGCTTATGCTACGTGCTACTTGGAGGACGTGCAAGTGTTCAAGCTACCTTGAGGAGTGAAGACAGGATTTGACTAATCCTTACACATGGTTTCACCTCCAGATGAGCAGAAGAGGCCTGTAGGCTGAATCTGGCTCCTGGCACCTGGAATTGGAGGCAGATGGTTTAAAAACAGGCTCTCCCGCCCTCTGTGTTATCTTAGGTAGATAGACTATTGAACCTTCCTGTGCCTGTTTCTCCACCAGCAGCATGGGGACACTCAGAGTCCCTCTCTTGGGGGCTGTTATGGGGGTTCAGTGAGCTATAGATGCATGCACAGGCACACGGGAGACACCCAGTGTGTGTTAGCTTCATGCTTACTTTTTATTAGGAGACCAGTATTGTTAGAAGATTTCTGGTTTGGACAACAGATTAGATAGGTGGTCATTACTATAGTTTATGCAACAGCAATTCACATTACCATTTGCAAAAAAGCAGTTGGTTGTCCAACGGGGATTATAAACATCCATTTACCATGAGCTACTGAACAGATACTTTACACAGTAACTACTTCAAGTACTATTTAAGATCAATTCTCTATGTTGTCTTAAGCAGTTGTTAACCCCCAATTTCGTGAATAGTACCAAGTAAGTCACTTGAACATCAGCTAGAGCAATCTGTTATCACTTAGCAAGCCTAAAGCTATAGTTCAACAATTTTATTTACTGTTCTATGACAAAAATGACTCTCAACAGCTATGCCCTGGATAAGTAATCAGCTAAAGCTAGTTTGACTGACCAAATCTGATGTACTGAGTTAATAAGCCAGTTGATTTAGAAAGGTCTAATGCATATTTCTCATCCATTCAGCATTCAACTGTTTCCCATGCCTAAAATGTCTTTTTTCCCATTCGTACATATCCAGATTCCTACTTCTGTGCCGTAGGGCTTGGCTGAACTACAACTGCCTTTAGTGACACTTTTCTCACCTGCACAATTGGAGATAATTTTAGTCTCCTCAAGACTCCCACGGGGTTACCTCTGTTGTGACACTTGACGATTTGGTGGCATATTTTACTTTATTTTATTTTAAATAGCCTTCCATTACTCCGTGCACATCAAACGGTAAATGCTTTCTCCTAGTAAACGTGTATAACGATTTTCTGAACTCTTCTGCTCTGGGCAAGATTCATAAATACACCAGGCAAACATAGTGAAAGAGGAGACAGTACTTGTGTTATATTCAGTTGGGTCTTGATACCTAAGTGTGACTCTTAACCAAGGATTATGCAGTAATTAAGGACACAGGTTAAAGTTGTTTAGAGTGTGTCCTAAAGTCTCCCTGGCAGAATTTAAATCTCTCCTCTGGAAATTGTAGACCTGAGACAAATTACTTCCCTAAACTTCATTTCCTACATCTGAGAAAGCTAATAGTATCTACCTTGTAGTAGACTGAATAGTACCATTGCCCCCAAATGTCCACCTTCTAATCCCCAGAACCTATGAATGTCACCTTAAATGGCAGAAGGGACTTTGCCAATGGGATGAAAGTAAGGGTTTTGAGATGGGGAGATTCTTCTGGACTACCTGGATGGACCCAGATGTAACCACTGGTGTTCTCGTAAGAGAGAGGCAGAGGGAGTGTTTACTCCAAAGAGAATGTGATGATGAAGTTGGGGTTGGATTGATGTGGCCAGAAGTCAAGGAATGCTGTCAAGGAAACAGATTCTCCCTTAGAGCCTCTAGAAGGTGGATGGACGGCCTTGTCAACTCCTGGTTCCAGCCCAGGGAAACTGGTTTTGGACCTCTGTCTTCCAGAACCATAAGAGAATGAGTGTGTTTTGTTTTACGCAAGCTCATTGGTAGTCATTTGTTACAGCAGCCATAGGGAACTAATGCGTACCTCATAGGAACTATTTCTCCAATTAAAATGTGTGACTGGAAACACACTTGGTGGCATGTCTGACACACGGTAGGTATGCTACTGTGGGTAGTTCTTGGAAAGTAAAGCCTTGGTTTTTGAGGAATCATCAAAACCAGTACAATGGTTGCCATGTTTCTCCTTGTTCATCCTGGTGACAAAGCTGTAGAGAGAGCTCCATCCTTTCCCACAGGACGCCCACCCCTAGTACTTACAGGGAAGAGGTTATGTCTCACTTCAGGCACCTTCCTCTTTCCCTTTCTGCTTTTTGTTTCATTAATCTTCATCCAGCTGGCCTTTCTAAGTTAAAAAAACAAAACAAAACAAAACCATTTCTCAGTGGATTCAGATACTACCCCAAGTTAATATTCCAACCATGTTCTTGTTCTTCTGGGTCTCACCACCAGAAATTTCTGAGCTGAAATCCTCTCTAGTTTCTAGGATCAGTCACTTTCTAATTTCTCCCTTCTCAAGTTCAGAGTCTTGTCAGTTTAGTCCCTTCCCTAACCACAACATCTATTAAGGTGACACAGCAAAGTGATGAAAGTCTAGACGGTCTGGTTTTCATCCTGGGTTTCTGCCCGCTACTTACTGTGTGGCATTAGGCAAGCTATTCAACCCCCCCTGGGCCTCAGTTTCCCCCCAAAAAGGTGAATATTATGAACATTACCTACCTATAGGGTTGCCATTATGAGGATTAAGTGAGTTAATATTTGCTAAGCACTTAGAATATTACTTGTTATAGTCTAAGCACTACAGTTGTGCTTGTTAGTAATAATAAATGCAATTCCAAGCGTATAACTTACTCAACTTTCTGTCATAACTTTGAAGTGTTGGTCTATCTGTTGGCCAGCGTTGCAGGGAAATGAGTCGAGGCATGGGCTGAGGCATTGCTACCAGTGCGTGGTGTGTTCCCAGAACTAGGAACAGCCGTGTGAAATAGGTAGTGGTTCTACTTGGAGACGGGGCAGACTGGAAAATGACAGCCCTGGAGGTGTGTCCATAGGTTTGGTGTCAGAGCTGCTGCCTGCTGAAGCACTGATGCCGGCCTAAGCCGTAAATGGGGGGGGCGCTGGGGAAAACAGGGGCAGAATGGAAAGGGAAAATAGGGGAAGAACGGAAAAAGATAGCCTAGGGAGGAGGTGTGGTGTCCATAGCTTCGGGGTCAGAGGTGCTGCCTGCTGCAGCACCGATGACACCCGAAGCCGTAGATGGGGGGCTGGGGAAAAGAGGGGCAGAATGGAAAGGGAAAACAGGGGAAGAACGGAAAACGAAAGCCCGGGAAGGTGGTGTGGTGTCCATAGCTTCGGGGTCAGAGGTGCTGCCGGGAGCAGCACCAATGACACCCGAAGCCGTAGATGGGGGGCTGGGGAAAAGAGGGGCAGAATGGAAAGGGACAACAGGGGCAGAACGGAAAACGAAAGCCCGGGAAGGTGGTGTGGTGTCCATAGCTTCGGGGTCAGAGGTGCTGCCTGCAGCAGCACCAATGACACCCGAAGCCGTAGATGGGGTGCTGGGGAAAAGAGGGGCAGAATGGAAAGGGACAACAGGGGCAGAACGGAAAACGAAAGCCCGGGAAGGTGGTGTGGTGTCCATAGCTTCGGGGTCAGAGGTGCTGCCGGGAGCAGCACCAATGACACCCGAAGCCGTAGATGGGGTGCTGGGGAAAAGAGGGGCAGAATGGAAAGGGAAAACAGGGGCAGAACGGAAAACGAAAGCCCGGGAAGGTGGTGTGGTGTCCATAGCTTCGGGGTCAGAGGTGCTGCCGGGAGCAGCACCAATGACACCCGAAGCCGTAAATGGGGTGCTGGGGAAAAGAGGGGCAGAATGGAAAGGGACAACAGGGGCAGAACGGAAAACGAAAGCCCGGGAAGGTGGTGTGGTGTCCATAGCTTCGGGGTCAGAGGTGCTGCCTGCTGCAGCACCGATGACACCCGAAGCCGTAGATGGGGTGCTGGGGAAAAGAGGGGCAGAATGGAAAGGGACAACAGGGGCAGAACGGAAAACGAAAGCCCGGGAAGGTGGTGTGGTGTCCATAGCTTCGGGGTCAGAGGTGCTGCCTGCTGCAGCACCGATGACACCCGAAGCCGTAGATGGGGTGCTGGGGAAAAGAGGGGCAGAATGGAAAGGGAAAACAGGGGCAGAACGGAAAACGATAGCCTGGGAAGGAGGTGTGGTGTCCATCGCTTTGGGGTGAGATGGGCTGCCTGGCTGATCTGAGAAAAGCGAGTGAAAGTGGGAGAGCTTCTCCCTAGCTGCTAACTCTTCTCAAGGTCTAGCACGCACTGAACACTGGCCTGCCGGCTCAGCCTGGGTGTTGCCATTGCATTGTACGTGTCACAGAGCAAGGGCGGGCGGGTCAGGGGGTGGGCTGGGGGCCCCACACAAGCCCAGCCCCTGGAGAAACCCGGCCCGAGGGCAAAGAGCCCGAGCCCTTCTGGACTTTCTAGCGGCTGGGACTTGTCGCTGTGGGTGGCAGGTGTTTGGCACCGGATGGGCCACCATGCGGAGACTGTTGGGGACTGTGGAAGCCTTGTCCTCCAGAGCTCACGCTGCCTGGGCACCGGCTCTGCAGACCCCTCAGCCCTGGGTATGTATCGGCCAGCCCTTCCCCGCAACGGGGCCCAGAGGCCAGAGCCTGCCCAGAGCTGAGTGCAGGAGGCACCCAGAGCTTGCCAGGCTGTGGCCCGCCTCCTCCGTGGACCTCCCCAGCTTGTCCGCGAGCCCTGGAGACAGGAGCAGGAGCGCCTTCTCCAGGGCTGCTGAGCTGCCAGCATCACCGTGAGCCAGGCGGTGAAGGTTTCTGAGCAGGGGATGCAGAGCCCTGACCCGACTGGATGCTGCACCCCACGATGTCCCTTCCTGGCAGGTAGGTTCTTTCTTCACTTGTTTTTCGAAATTTGGTAAAAGAACATTTCAACCTTCGACTGTTCTTCAGGGTATACAGATGGTAGTGGCTTAGCCGGGATTCGAAGCAAGCCTGTGTGATTCCAGAGCTCGTGCTCTGGACTCTGGCGCCTCCTTATCATATATGCTTCATGTGTTACTTTTTCTTTTGTTTCTTGAAGTCCTTATGATACTTAGCCCTAAGTGCCATACCTGTAATGAACACATCCACTGCCCTGTAGGAGGTGTTCTTTTGTTCAACGCGTGAATTGGTCATCCACCACACTGGGTTCTAATCTCAGAAGATAGGTCAGGGACCACCAGTTGTCAGCATAGCACCATCCCACATTTCTAATTGAGGCTTGGGGCCTAGATTTTTCCCTTTGGTCTAGTTTGAAGGATCCAGGTATGTAAAGCTTATATTCTAGATAAATCATGGGCTATCCTGAAAGGAATTCATCAATGAATTATTCTGTATGGATTAGAAGCCAGTTTCTCTGGCCTTCCTGGAGTATATCCAGTAAGGCATCTCATTCATGTCTAGAAAGCAAATATATCATTTATTGCAACTTCAGCGTGGAGCGATGTATTGGTTTAAAATAAAGTACGAGCAACACAATTTGGTCATTGTGAGTATGCCGGCTGGGTCCACTCTTTACTACACATATGTAACTCTAGAGCTTCTTATGCCCCATAGAGGAGACATACTCTTGTGTGTCTAGGACAAGGGAAACATGTGTTGTTATTCAGGAGCTGGAAGCTACAGCATGACAGGAAAGAATTGAAAAATCCTGGTCTTGGTCTACACGTCACTTTACCTTGTCCGAATCTTGTTTCTTTGGCTTGCTTCATTGGAGTGTTTTCTCTCTCCTGGGACTGACATTGTGTGTTCTGTATCAGGCATGTGACATGTAGAAGTTTCAGAACCCAGAATCGTATAGATCAGTAAAAATCTATATATTTTTGTTTAAAATCTATTTAAAATCACACTGGGCATAATTCATATATTCCAAAAGTAGTTTGACCCTCTGCTCATGAGATTCTTTTTATGGTATGTCGAAGCAAATTTGGACTTCCATCCCCAATAAACTTTGAGGTTGGAGGACACAAAAGCTTTTGCTCAGACCTAAATTCTGTCTGAAAAAAAAAGGGTAACTATTATAAGCCCTTTCTAACCTCTCCAGGAGCAGAAATGATTTACAGCTATGGCATTGAACCATAATTTCTTGATCTCGTTTGAGAAGAGTTCAGTAAGAAACAGTGTCTTGAGTTTTGTTCGTTGGTTCCCTGTTTTCTTGTCTTGCGTGCCAACAATCCACTGTAATACGTGAGTGAGTATGGCAGCAGGCCGAGTGTTCCCTGGAGCTCATTAAATGAACGTGTTTTCCTAAAATGACTTCTGTCTCCTTGTTTTCAGCCCCTCTTCTTTCCTCTGTCCTTTACTATAACCAGGGCTCAGCAAAAGCTGACTGGCTTTGTGCAGACCCTACTTAGGGTAGTCTTTTCTTCATTATTTTATTCATGGCCCCTCCATTTCATTGTTTGCCTTCTCGAAATGTGTTGAAATCTTTCTGTGGTTGATGACTTCCACAATGTCTTGGCTCTTATTGGTTGATTAATTTGGGTATTTCTACAGTTTTATTTAAACCTGGTTTCAGGAGGACCAGAAAGTAAATATATTTCCTAGTCTGCCATCTTGAGCTGAAAATCCCTGTGGATTTTAGCATCCAATGTTCCCATGGGTAAAAAACCCAACCTTGGCATTAATAGATGTACACTCAAGATTTCAGCTTTTCTTGAGCAATCACTAAGGATTTAATATGCGGTCACTTCTAATGGGAAAATAGTAACTATCTCATGGCGTTGATTTGAGGATTAACTTAGATAATGGACAAGAAAATGCTTGGTAAGGTTTTAAAATCTATAAAAAATGTTTTTTGTTATTATTTGATTTGTTGCTATTTCAACTTTAGCTGACAGTTGTTTGTGACCTTGCTTATGTGAGAAAATGCCTTCTGGTTTATTGTTTTGAAAGCCAGATTATATTTTTCAATAGCTCAATGGAAATGGCATCATTTGTGAAGTTGAAGGGTGAAGGCATAAATGTTTCTTGACATTTGAATCAACTATTGGTCTTCTGGGGCTTGTCCTTATTCTCCTGCAGTCTCTAATCAACATGGCATCCAGAGAGATCCTGTTAAAACGTAAGTCAGATCATGTCACTCCAGGCTCTTCAGTGGCTTCTTCACAGGAAAAGCAAAGTCCTCAAAGTGCCTCCACAGCCCTAGAAATCTGGGCCTCTGTTTCCTCTCTGACTGTTTCCTTCTCCTCTCCACTTTGCTCCCTCTGTTTTCCACACACTGACATCCTTTCTGCTCCTTGGATACTCCAAGCCCACTCTTGCCTCATTGCCTTTCCATCTGACTGTTCCCTCTGCTTGTACTATTCACTTCCCAGATATGCACCTTGCTCCCTCTCACAACCTTAGGTTCCCTCTTAAATTTTATCTTCCCCAGAAAGCCCTCAGTGATCACTTAGTTTCAGATCGCAGCCTCCTCCTACCAGCTAACAATCTCCATCCCCCTTCCCTGCTTGCTGTTTTTCTCCAGCACTTACCTGATATACTAGTTATTCTACCCATTTATTCAATTTTTATTTACGTATTTACACTTACGATTTTATATTTGCTTCTTTACTTTTGTCTCTCCCCTCAGCTCGAGAGAGGCTATATTCATCTGTGTTAATCACTGCTGTGTTTCCTGAACATGCCTAGAAAACATACTGAAGAAGGGTGCCTGAAATTTGGTAAGGGAGCCATCAGTTTTCTTGGCTGAATGAAGAAATATGCTCATAAATTAATGAACAAATCTCTGGGGTTTCTGAATTAAGGACTAATGGGAAGAGGAAGGCAAATGGTTGGGACAGGGTACTGCAAGAAGTAGTATTTGGAGTACTCTGATAGCTCTCCTAATAGATAACATTTTGTTCATTTAAATAGTTTTAACGAGAGAGCTGGGAACTAGGGACACACAGCATCGAGGTTTTATAATGCATTCTGTAGAGTTCTTTTCGAGTGTGTTCAAATATCATTGAAAATATATGCATGCATATAAACCTCTGTTACTTTATTTAGTGCTTTACAAGAGCCCCTCAAGGAAGGGGTAGTAGCAACTATCAGTATCCTTCCTTTATGATGAGCTTAATTTATTCAAAATTACATCCTAATTTATTTGTAACTGTGAAACTAGACTTAGTTATTTAGTAGACCCTCCCTAGAAACCTATGACGTTAATAAAACCAACAAAAATGTGTTCAGGTTCCAGTGATACACACACTACAGACTCAACTATGTGTCATCCATTTTAATGAAGGGAAGAAGTGATTTAACAAACACAGAGCAAACAAACAGAATATGAAGGTTTGTCCTCCATTAATATTAGTAATGGATAAAGTGGGCTCCAACGCCTTCAACGTAGCTTGAGACCCATCATCTCTGTGTCATGGGAAGGGGGATGCTCGGCCAGGATGTCTTTCTGTGTCACTGAGAAAATTTTCCGTAATGTATAACGATACTTACTGAAACGGATATGGGGCATTTGGGTAATTAGGAATCCGTTAGCATATTTTTCCGGAAGCCTTGACTACGAAACGAAGATAGTAGATTTGGACACTTGCAGCTATGCAGAAGTTGTTTGGGTATTCATCTTTATGCCGAATGAAGTAAGCTTATTTCATCTCTGCAGCTTCCCATATACCATTTTCCCACCTCTGTTTTGTGTTTGGAAAGACTTTTAGAAATTAAAACTCAAGTTAAAAAGTGAGTGACGGGCTTCCCTGGTGGCTCAGTGGTTGAGAGTCCACCTGCCGATGCAGGGGACACGGGTTCGTGCTCCGGTCCGCGAAGATCCCACATGCCGCGGAGCGGCTAGGCCCGTGAGCCGTGGCCGCTGAGCCTGCGCTCCGCAACGGGAGAGGCCACAGCAGTGAGAGGCCCGTGTACCGCAAAAAAAAAAAAAAAAGAAGAAAAAGAAAGAAAAGAAAAGAGAGTGAGTGACAACTTAAATGATATATGGAATATTTTGCTGACTTAGAAGAGCATGCAGAATTAAATATGACCCAGTTGAAATGTTAATTTTATTTTAATGTGTATATTGGGGTGGAGTCTTAAAGGTGCCAGAAAACAAGCATTCACCCATCCTGTTTGGAAGTGCAGCACACAGGCACCTTCAGTTACCAGTTCTGTTCATTCCACAGAATCATCTTGGGAAAACATACTGTTTTTTAGGTACCTGGTGTATATCTTAACCAGTTTGAAGAATTTCCCAAATACCTGTTAATATGTAGTTCTCCGATTCCAATCTTGCCACGTCCTGTACCAGTGACACAGCACATAGGAGTTTTATTTCTCTTTCTTTCTCTGGGTTCTTGAGAACCCAACGAAAGAACAATGGAATGGCATCAAAGAGATCAGGGTTCTTGACTCAGATTTACCATAAAATAATAGTGTCCTCTTGGGAAAATTATAGTTGTTCTAGGCCCCTTTCCTTTTCTTTACTTTGACAGAGCTGCACTAGATGACCCCAAGTAACACTGCGCTCTTTGCAGTAGTAGCTTAGACGTTATTGGTTTTCTGAAACAAATGAAGACAGTGACACAGGAAACTGTGCAACATCTCTGTAACTATGTTTTCTTAGAGTTGCCTCCATTTTTCAGATGATAAGATGGCTGAGCACAGAAGTAGGTGTTTTGACCAGAGGTTCCAGAGTAGAGGGAACTGAACCACAAGTTTCCTTCATTCCTGAAGCTCACTTAGCCAAAACATAGGCTTCTGAATATTAAGCTGTAAAGCATATTATCAGTGTGCTTTAAAAGAAGCGGTTCTTCTGGGATTTCTAATTAATAGCAGGCGGTTTTGAAATTCTTAGAAGATCATCGAATTTTGTGAGATTTACAGCTCTATTTTCCTGTCAAGCAAGTTGTATCAGTGCCAGACAATCATCTGAGCTTCTGGATGCTTCTCTGAACCTCTTGAATTTTTCTTCTTGCTATCTGAAATTCATGCCAGATAAGCCTTTTTGTAGAGAGCGTGTACAGACTTGTCTATTTTCATATACGAAAGCGATGCAGTGAGCCAGGTCGGGGGTTAAGCCCTCATTCTCAGAGTGGTATTGAGCTCCTGGTGAAATGTAATCCTCATTTCCTCAGAATAGAAAAGCAGTTATCTCACGTTTTTAATGCCATTAACTCTTTATACATTTATGTATAATACATATATTTATTGTACCTACGAGGTGTGCTCTCTTTGGGAAGTACAAAGCTATTTGAGACGTAAGTTGTTCATTTTTTTGTTTTCCCACAAATACTGTGACCCTTTGAGCAGGAAGGTCTATGTTTTATTAACATCTAGAACAAGCAGCTAACACGGTGTCTAAGATGTAGTCAATAAATATGAAATAGGTAAATGAACACATTTTTAAGGAAGGGCCAGGGCATGAACAAATAGAAAATTTTCATTTTCAGTCACAAAGCCACAACAGACATAAAAATGATACAGACAACAAGTGCTACGGTCATTCAAAGAAGGCATAGAATTGATACAACAAGGATCTCCCCTATGGCACAGGGAACTGTACTCAATATTTTGTAATAACTTATAAGGGAAAAGAATCTGAAAACGGAATCACTGCGCCGTACACCTGAAACGGACACGACATTGTAAATCAACTATATTTCAATTAAAAAACAAACAAACAGACAACAGCAACAACAAAAAACCAAAGAGGTCATAGAAGTTCTTATGAGATTCCAGAAGAGAAGAGAAGCCAAATGAGGACGGGAGAGGCGGCTTTTGAATCCGTTCAGAGGAGAAGTCACAGAGGAACTAGTCATTGATCTGAATTTGAGATTAAGATTAAGATGAATTAATCTGAATTAATTAAGATTGCAACACAGGGATATTACAGATGAAGGTAATCACATAAACTTACTATACTGAAACTTGCAGAGGTTATGAGTGTTGCTCAAGATCCCAAAGCAAGTGCATTGTGGAATCAGAATTTTAAGTGAGGCCTAATGAACTAAAAACAAACCAGCACAGAAACAAGCCCTTCCTGTGACACCACGTTGCCTTTGAAGTCGTTTTTTTTGGTGGGTTGGCAGAAACTGGTTCCAGTGTTTCTTGCAGGAATGACTGGCCACAGGACTGGGCGTCGTAGCTTCCTGCCAGGCGACCGAAGGTCGCAGGCAGGTGGGTCACTGGGACACACGCGGAGGGGCTCCTGGCCGGCCCCCTGGCCGCTCAGCGCCCCTGCCCCAGAGCGGGGGTGGGGGCCTCAAAGCAGCCTTGTCTGAGTCCCCTGCCACTAGAGAGAGTATTGGCCCAACACTTGTAGAAAACGGGGACCTTGCTGGCAGTTCAGTGGAGGGACACAAATAAATCTTTGCCGACTTTCTGCTGAAGCTCACGAGGGTTCACTCCTAAGCCTCTTACAGGGTCAGCTGCCGAGGCTGCGAGAGATGAGTCAGGGCTCTCCCTCCACCACGGGGAGATCGCTGGTTAAAGCGCTCACGAGGGAGTGAACCGCGTGTCCGCACCGACACGCATGGGCAGACCTCGTCGATGCCTTCTGTCCGGGGTACGAAGCCCTCTCCTGCCTCTTCCAGGCTCTCTAGAAAGCATGTGCAGAGGCTCCCACTCCACCCTCGGACTCCGTGGGCCACAGCTGGAGGGACCAGCCAAGGAGCCGTGGCAGGAGGAGGCCAGAGGGCAGCGGGCCTCGGCCGGAGCCCGTCAGTCGGTCCCCATTCACACACCACCAGACGATCCTCTTGACCTGGGCAGTAGCCGCCAACCGACCGCTAAGGTGAGCCCGGCGCGCGCTTGGCTACCTGGCATGGCTGGGAACCCCAGGATCTCCTGGCAGAGGCGGGCATTCTCCTGGGCCGGGTCCGCGGGCGTCTGCGTGTGCAGGGCCTGAACCACCTTGGCCAGGACGATCTGGCACAGGTTGAAGGAGACGGGGGGCTGGCACCGTGTCCAGGCCGCGCTTGCCAGCCGGGCAGACCGGAAGCCCCCTTCCCTTCCCTCGGTCCGGCCGCATCTGGGTTGGCCTCCCGGGACTTGATGAGCTTGTCCAGCAGCTCCTGAGGGACGGTGCTGCCCGTGCCCCACCAAGACTGGCAGCAGCGCCAGGGCCTCACAGGGCACGGCGCCCCCGGCCCCAGAGCCTTCCCTCTGGTTCTCATCACCGGCTGTCACCAGACTTGCATGCAACGTGCTTTTCTTTTCTCTTGTCTTCTTTACGTCCCTCAGCCACGCAATGCGGTGAAGCCCTGACGCTCGCTGCCGCGTCGGTACACCCTGAGAACACGATGCTCAGCGAGCAAAGTCATACACAGAAGGACACACAGGGCGTGACCCCACTGAGGAGAAACGTCCAGAGCAGGTAGATCCACAGAGTCAGCGAGTGGGTTCCTGGTTGTCAGGGGCTGGCGAGGGGACGGAGTGATAGCTAAGGGCGTGAGGGACATTTTCGGGATGATGGAAATGGTCCAAAGCAGTAGTGACGTCTGTACGGCTCAGTAAACTGTCCCCACACGCCCCGGTGCAGCCTGTGAGAGCATCGCTCTCAGGATGAAGGGCTGACCACAGGAAGACTGAACGAGCAGTGGGTCCTGGGCCCAGACTCTCAGCTGGCGCCCCCCCACGTGGGGAAGTCACTGGGACTTGCTGAGCCTCCACGGAGACTGGCAGCAGCCCCCGAGCTCACAGGGCACTGCGCCCCCGGCCCCAGAGCCTTCCCTCTGGTTCTCATCACCGGCTGTCAGCAGACTTGCAGGCAACGTTCCTTTCTTTTCTTTTGTCTTTTTTAAAGGCAACTCTTGAGTACATGTATTTAACATGCAGGGAACCAGCCCTGACTCCTTGATCTGGGTCTTCCAGCCTCTAGAGCCTCGAGGACATCCATTTCCGTTATTTACGCGCCCAGTGCCTGGGGTTTGATGATGGAAGCTGACACCGAGGGCGTCACCACGTGTGGGGTGATGTCAGTGAAAGAATCCCGTGGCGAGGGCCTGCCTGAGGACCACGCATGCCCGGGCCCTCCCCGCCCCCGCCTGCAGCCCTGCGCCTGGGAGCGGAGCTGGTGCATCGCATGCCCGACGTCGTGGAAGTTGGTCTCCCGCTCATCATGCCGCAGCAGGGAGGGCAGGTTGGGCGTAGGCTTGGCGAAGTTGGCCACCATGGCCGCGATGGCGATCTGGCAGCTCCCATCGTGCTGTAGGCAGGCCGAAGCAGGCCGCGTGCCCGGACTTCCCCACCCTGCGGAGGGACGTGGATGGGGCCCCGCTTCCACAGAGGAGCCCCGGCCCACGGCCGACAGGTTCCCCCACCACGCACGCACCGAGGATAGAGGTCAGGTAGAACTTGCCGATGGATGACCTTGCCCGAGGCCGCGTCCCAGACCGTTTAGAGCCTCACGTCTTCGTGACACGTGCTCGTGCCCTCCTCCAGGTCGAAGGTCAGCCCCAGCAGCTCCTGGGAGATGCCCAGCAGCCCGCGTGTGACTGCCTGCACGGGGAAAGACTCCTTGAGCAGGTACTGGTCCACGTGGTAGCGCGTCTCCTCCCCCTGGTTCACGTAGTAGCGCAGGTCCCAGGCGTTGATGGGGCCGTCAAAGTGCAGGCCCCGCCTCTGGCACTCGGCCTTCTTTAGCCCCAGGATCACGGCCGCTCCTGCTCCCCGAGGGGCTTCAGCTTCTGGGCCAGCTCACCTGCGGGCGGAGGGGAGAGGCTCGGCTACGTCCCTGGGGCAGCCCCCCAGCCACCCCCGACCCTGCGCCCCTCGAGGCAGAATGAAGGGTCTGGGATGGTGACCCCCAAGGGCTGACACAGTGGGGTCTCAGGCAGCACCACGTCCGGTCAAGGTCCGCCTGACCCCGTCCCCACTGGGACTCAGGGGGAGGCGGTGTTACCTAGGACAGTGGCCACCACCTGGCTGGTCTTGTCCGTGTTCATCTCCAGCACAGAGTCGGCATGGTGCGGAACCCCAGCAGGCGGGACTTCAGGGCCTGCAGCCTCACCAGCTCCCTGAGGATCACGCAGTTCTCCTGGAAGCCAGAGACGGAAGGCGCTGGGGACCGAGGGCCACGCCCTCCCCACGGGCCCCGGGCCAGGTCTCTGCAGGCGGGCAGGGCTCCCAGGCCACTGGCGGGCACAGCCAATCCCCCTCCCTCCTCCTCCTGGCCCGGATTTCTAGACACTTTGGTGCTGTCCTAACACGTGGCCTTTATTAACACAGGTCCTTTTGGAAGCAGAAACGGCATGAACGTGATGGGCTCTAAGGCCAAGGGCAGGAAGAAATGCGGCCAGGCTCTCCAGGAGCCACCAAGGGGCCTCCCCGGGCTCAACAAGACAAACACGGCTGCCGTGCAGACAGTAGCTCAACCCCACGGCGCCCGAACACCCAGCCCCTGGACGGTGAGACACCTGTTGCTGCAGGTGGCCCGTGGCTCACTGATGAGGCCCGGCCCCAGGCGTACGCCACCTTCTCGGGGGCCACCTCTCCGGTCTGCAGTGGGGTTCTCCTGGGAGCCCCCCGTCACCACAGCACCAGCGTGGCCTGTCTGTAGCCCAAGAAGGTGGGGACGCAAGACTGTCCCCCGTGCCCCCCGCATCCCCCGCGAGGCCGAGCGAGCACCAGTGGTGTCTGCGGGGAAGGTGAAGGGCTCACGCACAGCCCCCATCTACAGAAGCACAGACTGCAGCCACATGCGCTATGGAACAAACACAAGTGTCCATGCAGGACCCGATGTCTGAATGTCAAGGCCATGCCCGGGCCACAGTGAGAAGGTGCATCCCCCATGCAAGCCACAGAGAGGGGATGGGGGGGTCCATCTGCGATTCTGAGCTCATCGGGCATCACCCCAGAGGGAGAGGGAGAGGGAGAGGGAGAGAGGTAGACAGAAGTACAGAGGGAGAGAAAGAGAGAGGGAGGGAGAGACGTCTCTCCCTTCCCTGGGGGTTCTCTAGTGCAGCCAAGGCTGAAAACCACGGCATTTTGGGAGATGGGTCCTCGTGGAAGAGTTAAATAGTCGCTCATGGCATTATCGACACATACTAAAAAAGGCCCCAAATCTTGGGGAGTCAGGGAGGGGAGTGTCGGCTGCCTCGTAAACGAGGAGAGATTGGGCATCAGAGGAGGTGCCTGTGCAGCCTGCGCCCAGGGCCCCGCAGACTTCATCTCCCAGCGGTGGTCCTGGGCTGGAAGTCAGCGGGGAGGTCAGGCTGTCCAAGCATCAACGTTGACTTCAGGGCTGATCTAAAAGGCGCCTGGTGTTTGTTGAAGCAGAAAAAGGAGAAAGCAGTAGGGAGTGGATGGGAGTGGGAGGGGGAGGGAGCCCCCCTCCTCAGCACTTCTACCGCTCTCCCTCTCTCTCTCTCTCTCTCTCTCTCCCTTTCTCCCTCTCTCCCTCTACCTCGCTGCCTCTCACTCTCCCTCTCCCTCCATCTCTCCCTCTGCCTCTCTCCCTCCCTCTCTCCCTGTCCCTCTCTCTCTCTCCCTCTTTCCCTCCCCCTCTCCCTCTCCCCCTTTCCCTCTCCCTCTCCCCTTCTCCCTCTCTCCCTTCCTCTCTCCCTGTCCCTGTTCCCCTGTTCCGCACGCTCTGGCTCTACCTCTTTCCCTCTCCCTCTCCCTCCACCTCCTTCCCTCTCTGGAGAGGGAAGGAGGTGGAGGGAGAGGGAGAGAGAGATGGAGAGGGAGGGGGGAGAGGGAGAGAGAGGGTGGAGAGGGAGAGAGTGATGGAGGGAGCGAAAGATGTCTCTCCCTCCCTCCCTCTCTCCCTCCCTCTCTCCCTCTCCCTCCCTCCTTCTCCTCCCTCTCCCTCTGGCTCCAACTCTCCTCCCTCCATCTCTCCCTCTCCCTCACTCCCTCCCAGAGAGGCAGAGATAAGGCAGAGGGAGAGAGGAAGAGGGAGAGATGGAGGGAGAGGGAGGGAGAGGGAGAGAGGGAGAGGGAGAGAGGGAGAGGGAGGGAGAGGGAGAGAGGGAGAGGGAGAGAGGGAGAGGGAGGGAGAGGGAGAGAAGGAGAGGGAGAGAGGGAGAGGGAAATAGGTCTCTTCCTCCCTCCCTCTCCCTCTCTCCTCCTTCTCTCCCTCTCTCCCTCTCCCTCTCTCTCTCCCTGTCCCTGTTTCCCTGTTCCAGTCTCCCTCTGCCTCTCTCCCTCTCCCTTGTCTCTGCCTCTCCCTCCATCTCTCCCTCTCTGAGAGGGAGTGAGGGCGAGGGAGAGATGGAGGGAGAGGGAGTGAGGGCGAGGGAGAGAGGGAGGGAGAGGGAGGAAGAGGAAGAGTGGAAGGGAAAGGGCGAGGGAAGGAGAGGGGGAGACGGAGGAGAGAGGGAGAGGGAGGGAAGAAGAGACCATTTTCCCTCTCCCGCTCTCCCTCTCTATCTCTCTCTGCCTCTGTCCCTCTCTCTCTTCTTCTCTCCCTCTCCCTCCATCTCTCCCTCTCCCTCTCTGTCTCTCCCTCCATCTCTCCCTTTCTGGGAAAGAGTGAGGGAGATGGAGACATGGAGGGAGAGGGAGGAGAAGGAGAGAGGGAGGGAGAGAGGTGTAGAGGGAGAGAGGGAGAGACGTCTTCGCTCCCTCCCTCTATCCCTCTCTCCCTTTCCCCCCTCTCTCTCCCTCTCCCCCTCCCTCTCCTGCTCTCCCTCTCCCTCTTTCCCTCTCTCCCTCTCCCTCCACCTCCTTCCCTCTCTGGAGAGGGAAGGAGGTGGAGGGAGAGGGAGAGCGGAACAGGGAAACAGGGACAGGGAGAGAGGGAGGGAGGAAGAGACCTCTTTCCATCTCCCTCTCACCCCCCCTCTCCCTCTCCTCTCCATATCTCTCTCCCTCCCTCTCCCTCTCCCTCCATCTCTCCCTCTCCCTCTCTCCCTCTCCCTTGTCTCTGCCTCTCTATCTCTCCCTCTCTGGGAGGGAGTGAGGGAGATGGAGAGATGGAGGGAGTGGGAGAGTTGGAGGGAGGGAGAGGGAGAGAGGGAGGGAGGGAGAGAGGGATAGAGGGAGGGAGCGAGAGAGGGATAGAGGGAGGGAGGGAGAGGGATAGAGGGAGGGAGGGAGAGAGGGATGGAGGGAGGGAGTGAGGAGGGAGGGAGGGAGGGAGGGAGGGAGGGAGAGACGGTCTTTCGCTCCCTCCCTCTCTCCCTCTCTCCCTCTCACCCCTCTCTCTCCCTCTCCCCCCTCCCTCTCGTGCTCTCTCTCCGTGTTCCTCCACCTCCTTCCCTCTCCGGAGAGGGAAGGAGGTGGAGGGACAGGGAGAGGGAAAGAGGTAGAGGGAGAGCGTGCGGAACAGGGAAACAGGGACAGGGAGAGAGGAAAGAAGAGAGGGAGAGGGAAGAGGGACGGGGGAGGCAGGAAGAGGGAGGGGGAGGAGGGAGAGAGACGGGGGAGAGCGAGGAGGTAGAGGGAGAGGGAGGGGAGAGGGAGAGGGATGGGGAGAGCAAGGGGGAGACGGAGGTGGAGAGGGAGTTGGGAGAGGGACAGGGAGAGGGACGGGGAGGGGGGAGAGGGAGGGGGGAGGGAGAGAGGGAAAGAGAGAGACGCAGAGGAAAGAGGGAGAGGGAAGAGAGAGAGGGACAGAGGGAGAGGGAGAGAGGGAGGAGGAGAGGGACGAGAGGAAGCAGGGAGAAAAGAGAGAAAGAACACACCATCTACATTTCTGTCAAATGACACCGGGGATCCTTACACAACCAGGAGAAAATAACACAGCGAGGCTCTTTCTCAGCTGGAACTGGAACTGCAGATGGGGCCAAACACCACCAGGGTGGCCACACATGTCCAGCTGCCGCCCCAGCCCCCTGAGTCTGGTCACCAGGGCTCTGAGTGTTTGCTCCAGGGACCTGGGGTTCACCCTGTCACCCTGGAGGTCGGGCGTAGACAGCATGGCCCCGGGCTGGACACATAGGGAGAAAAGCATCCCCACAGGCCAGCTTGTGCGAGCCGATTCAGCTGCCAGATTTTAGAGGCCCGGGATCACCGTGTGGCCCATGAAAGCCAGGAGCCAGGAGGGTCTTGCATCGGGATTCCTGTCCGTTGGACTGGAACGTTTATGTAAGGAGTCTTGGAAACAGTGGTAACAAGACTGAATTCGAACGAGCTTTAGGATATTATGGACCACTCCGAAGTGTGTGGGTTGCTAAAAACCCTCCCGGCTTCACTCTTGTTGAAAATGAAGATCCCCGAGTTGCAGCGGATGCTGTCTGAGAAGTAGACGGGAGAACACTCTGTGGCTGCCGAGTAAGAGTGGACCTGTCGAATGGGGAAGGGAGAAGTCGAAATCGTGGCCGCCTCCTTCTTGGGGTCGTCGCCCTCGAGATGATTATCGGAGGAGGAGTCCTCCCCCTCACCACAGATCTCCAAGATGGAGAAGCTTCTCCCGCAGCCGGAGCAGGTCCCTTTAGTAGATATAGGAGAAGAGAGAGATCACTGTCCCAGGAGAGAAATCGCAAGCCGTCCCGATCTTTCTCTAGGTCTCCTAGCCGATCCAGGTCAAATGAAAGGAAATAGCAGACCACTTTGCAAGAGGAGTGGTGCACAGGAAATACCTTCATTTGACAGGAGTATGTACAGAAAATTCAAGTTTCGTTTGAGACTTCCGAAGCTTGATGCACTTTTTAAATGTTTTAGCTGTTCCCGTTTGTGTGTCTCTTGGGACAGTGACACATAAAGGTGTCAATCTCTGTGGTTTGAAATGGGTGATATGAGGCATGTAATATGAAGAATTGTTTCTTTACAATGTTCTCTTAAGCAGAATTGAATTTGCTTTGAATTTTTGGTCTTGCCTAGACTGATAATAAAACTCTAACTCCTGCCCACCTAAAGTGTGATGTTTATTATTATGGAAACAACACTGGCAAACATTAAAAAGACTTTCTGTAGCTGGGATGTGGTATGCAGCTGTAGTCAAGCAAGCAGTCTTTAAAAGGTGCTGTGAACACAAGCCAGCAGGTAGAAATGAAAGCCGCACCCTTACCCTAGATTAGAGGTTTAAGAATTCCACTAGTCTTCACACTGGACAAGAGGTTGTCCAGTGAGTTTAGCATCTACGAAGTTTCAAGGAAGTTAGTTAACCTTTGAGTTAGGTCATAAGTCCCCTCTGTGATTGCTGTACATGAATACATAGCTCTTTGTAAAGTTTTTTGGAAGTTGAGATTATCAAGACACCAGTGTCCTGCCAGATTAAGAGTATATTGTAGAGCTGAACTTTGAGTTACTGTGCAATTTTTTTTTCATGCTGTCATTTGTAATATGTTTTGTGAGACTCCTTGGGATTAAAGTTTTGGTTCCAAACGGAACAAAGAAAACAAAAAAAGGATCCACCTGCCAATGCAGGGGACCCGGGTTCGATTCCTGGTCCGGGAAGATCCCATGTGCCGCAGATCAACTAAGCCCGTGGGCCACAACTATTGAGCCTGCGCTCTAGATCCTGGGAGCCACAACTACTGAGCCCCCATGCCACAACTACAGAAGCCCGCACATCTAGAGTCCGTGCTCCGAAACAAAAGAAGCCACTGTAATGAGAAGCACATGCCCGCAACAAAGAGGAGCCCCTGCTCGCCGCAACTATAGAAAGCCCGTGTGCAGCAATGAAGACCCAACGCAGCAAAAAAAAAAAAAAAAAAAAAAAGACGCTACTGGCCAGGTGATCAAGGGTAAAATTGTTTGTCACAAGTCCCGTTGATGGTGTGTATCCTTGATGTGTGTATCCTTGATGGTGTGTATCCTTGACGATGTGACCTGAGGAGAATGACATTTTTATCTCTGTCTGGATCTTCCGCCCCAAACCCCATAACTCCAGCCCAACCATAAGAAAAACATCAGAAAACCAACAGACAGACAAATTGAGGGACAAAATACCTGACCAGTCCTCCTCAAAACTTTCAAGGTATCAAAACCCAGGGACGTCTGAGAAATGTCACAGCCCAGAGGAGACTGGGACAGAAAAAGGGTGTTAGGGGAAAGCTAGGGAAATTCTAATAAAGTGTGGACTTCAGTTAATAATAACGTATCCATCTCGGTTCCTTAGTTGGATAAGCATGTCGTACTAACGTACTAAAGTACTAACGTGTTGGAAATAGGGGTACTGGGTCGGGGGTCCACAGCACTCTGTACACTCTGTACAGATCTTTGCAACTTTTTTGTAACTCTAAGCTATTCTAAAATTAAGCAACTACTAAACAGAGATAAGAATGTTATTTCCCTGATTTGAACATGGCTGAGTTTGTTTTCATGGTCACATTTGTGCTATCTGGATGTGTCTTGGAATCAGTAGCAAAGGAGAGTTGCCAGCCCCTGGGAAGATGCGGCTGGTTTGCAGGTGGCTTGCTCTGGAGCTGAAGACCAGGGTGGGAAGTCTGCAGCCTCGGGCTGCACTTAGAACCATGGGAGGGGATGGGCCAGCTCAGTTAGGGATGGAACCTATAAATAAAACTTTTTCTTTTCCATTATGGCTTATCACAGGATATTGAATATAGTTCCCTGTGCTAGACAGTAGGACCTTGTAGCTTATCCATCCTATATTTAATAGTTTGCGTCTGCTAACCCCAAACTCCCAATCCGACCCTCCCTCACTCTTTCTCCCCCTTGGCAACCGCAAGTCTGTTCTCTATGTCTGTGAGTCTGTTTTTGTTTCGTAGACAAGTTCATTTGTGTCGTATTTTAGATTTCACATATAAGAGAGATCATATATGTGTCTTTCTCTTCTGACTTACTTCACTTAGTATGATAATCTCTAGGTCCATCCACGACGTTGCTGCAAATAGCATTATTTCATTCTTTTTATGGCTGAATATATTCCATTGTATATATGTACCACATCTTCTTTATCCACTCACCCATCAGTGGACATTTAGGCAGCTTCCACATCTTGCCTATTATAAATAGTGATGCAATGAACACTGGGGTACATGTATCTTTTCTTTCTTTTTCTTTCTTTTTTTCTTTCTTTTTTCTTTCTTTTTCTTTCTTTCTTTCTTTTTCTTTCTTTCTTTCTCTCTCTCTTTCTTTATTTTTTTGTTACACAGCATGTGGGATCTTAGTTCCCTGGCCAGAGATGGAACCCATGCTCCCTGCACTGGAAGCACAGAGTCTTAACCGCTAGACCACCAGGGAAATCCCAGGGGTGTATGTATATTTTTGAATTAGAGTTTTCTCCAGATCTATGCCCAGGAGTGGAATTGCGGGACCCTATGGCAGCTGTATCTGTTCTCTGCACGTCTCACATCAACCACGTGCACTCCAATCCTTGCTCTCAACGTCATCTTCGGGGAACACAACCTGCGACAGGGACCTTGACAAGAAGAAATGGCTCAGGGAAAAGCTAGCTGCACAGGGAGGAGATAGAGGCCATCGACCCTGGGGTGTGGCGGGGAGAGTGGGCACAGAGATTGGTCATTTCATCCCTGATACTCAGCCCTCCTGGCTGCCCCACTCTAGGTCACCTCGGGATACAGAGGTGACCCGGTTAGAGTCCCAGCCTGTGCAGGAATCTCGGGGCACAAGCGGGTCTGAATAATATTAGTGCAGGGTCTCCCCCATGGCACTGGGGTTATTTGGGGCGGGTCATTCTCTGCTGGGGGCCCCTCTTGGGCACTGTGTGGGGTTCAGCAGCATCCCTGTCCCCACCCATTTGATTCCAGGGTCCCCTCCCCCCCAGTTGTGACAACCACAGATTTTCCCCAGACATCACTGAAGACCTGGGGGAGGCGGAAGCAGGATGGCCCTGGGTGAGGACAGCTGTGTTGAAGCAAGCAGCCTGGCTTAGGGCAAGGTCTGCCCCAATCCCGTCAGAGCCTGCATTTAGAACTGCCCCTTCCCTCTCCCACCTCCCATGCCCTGCAGTGGTCTCCGAGACATCATCCCCATGTAAGAAATCACACCTTCTCAGTTTACTGTCCCCAGCACCTAGAAGAGTGTCTGCTATGTAGTAGATGCTTCATAAATACTTGCTGAATAAAGGAGTTGAATAAAGGGATGAGTGGATGAATGAATGAAGGTTACCATGGAAGGAGGGGGGAGATTCCCTTTCTGGCTCTCGGGGATTGGGATATCAAGTGAAAGATCCATCCTAAATAGGCTGACCAGCCTTCTGGGTTCCCCAGAAATGAGGGTTTCCCCATAGTTCCAGCGCTCAAACCTGAGCGGTCCTGGGCAAAGTGGGGGCGGGTGTTGGTCACCCTGTGTAAACACAGTAACAATTCCAACTGCAATAGCAATGGCCAAGGACCTCTACGGTCTTACTGACCAGGCACAGTTCTTCACCTGGCGGGGAAGGGTGGGCCAGGATTGGAATTCCGGTGATCCAGGGTGGGCGGGTGAGGGCACACCCCGGGCTTGTGTAGGGGAGTCCAGGAAGGTTCTGGAGGAAGTGACAGTGACACAGGAGGGAGGGAGGAGTCTAAGGAAGAACGTCCCACACGACAACGTGTGCCAATGGCCCTGGGCCCAAGGTCACACCTGACCAGGGCTTGCTTGTTTTCTTTTTTTCTAATTTACTTTTCCCCACATGGATATGCAATTGTCCTAATGCCATTTATTGAAAACTCCTTAATTTCCTCACTTTCTGTCATATCAAGTTCTCATCTATCTGTTTCTGGACCTTTATTCTCTACCATAGAGCTATACGTCCCGTCCTTGCACCACTAGGGCTGTTTCATCACTATAACTTTATTTTTTACTCATTTATTTCTTTGGCCGTGCTGGGCGGCATGTGGGATCTTATTTCCCTGACCAGGCTTTGAACCCGCACCCCTTGCAGTGGAAGCTCGGAGTCTTAATCGCTGGACCTCCAGGGAAGTCCCCAGGGCTTGCTTTGACATCCATCGAATGGTGGCGGGTGGGCACGGGGAGCAGCTGTCTGTGAGCCACCCTGTGTAGAAATGCAGGGTGGAGGGCAGGACAGCTGGAGCGGGAGGGGAAAAGGCGGAGGAGGGAGGGAGGGAGGGATGGCGGGCGGGCGAGAGACAGACAGAGAGTTTCCGGAGACAATAGCTCTGGCCGTGTCCTAGGGCATGAAAGCTGAAAATAGCTCCTAGTGCGGGGAGCCCTGGAGCCGGAGCCTGGGAGCCATTGTGACTGGCACTCCTCCCTGGTGTGTGTGTGTGCGGGGGCGGGGGGCTCTGGACTTCTCAGGCTGGGAATGGGGTGCACGGAGCAAGGACGGAGCAGGGACGGAGCAGGGACCCTTCTCTCTGGGACCTCGCAGGCCATCCTTAGCTCACAAAGCTGAGCCACTCCCGGCCCTACGAGGGGGGGGCTTATCCTCCCTGTCCCCTGGATCACACCCCCTCACACACGACTTCCCCTTGTGTGCTCCCAGCAACCAAGAGAATCTGTTTTTAAAAGATTTGGGGGAGGGGGGTAAACATACAAACAAGAGCAGAATGGATACTTTTTCCGAATGGGAATGGCTCTGTGTAACCCCATCCCCAGGGTAACCAGAGTCCTGACCTCTAACACCCTTGACGAGTCAGCCTTGGTCTGGGCTTGCAGACCCACGGAAGCTTCCTCATCCCCTCCTTCAGACCCCGTCTCTCCCTCGGCGTCTTTGTGAGAGGCACCCGGGGAAGTGGGACTGCTAGGCTGTACTGCTGCTAGAACTGCACCTGGGCTCCACCAGGCTCCAGCCCCCCCGCCCTGTGCACCTCTCTGTCCCTGAGGCACCTCAACTGGTAGGAGCGGCATCACCTTCCCTCCCGGGACTTGTGACACTTAAGGGAGACACAGAAAGGACAAGCGTTTGGCTCCCTGGCTGGCAAAGAGCAGGTGCTCAATTGTCATAAGTGGCCGTATCAGTGAGGGTTCTCCAGACAAACAGAATCCATAGGGTGTGTGTGTATATACACACACACGTACATATGTACACGCATACAAAAATATACAGCTGTGTATATATGCAGTACGCATACAGACATATACACATATAGTATATACAATACGCAAACACATATATACACACACATATATAAAATGCATAGTTTGTATATATACAGTATGTATACACACATATACACGTAATATATACAATAGACACATACAGATACACTATACATACACACATATGAAATGCATCGTTTGTGTATATACAGTATGTACACATACGTATAACATATGCAATGTACACACCTAGGTACGTCTATATCATACATATATACACACATAGAAAGATATTTAGGTGTGTATATATACAGTATACATACATACACATATAATATATGCAATACATACACGTACATACATATAGACACGCATATACACCTACATAGAAAAGCATGTAGAATAAAAATATACATGTACTGCATATATAAATTCCTTGTATTCGTTCCTCCTTTACACAAAGTGGACCAATTTCAGTGTTAATCTCTTCTGAAAAATACCTTCCTGGCCACATCTGGAATAATGTTTGTGGTTGCCGGGGCCCCACGCAGTGCGCACATGAGATTAACCATCCCCGTGGCGATGATGGCACTTTATTTTCTCCCTTGACCATTGTCACTACTATTCCAATTAAAATGGCAGTGCTATGAGGGCAGGGCATTTCCTTTTTGGCCAGTACTGAGCGTCCGCGGTCTGGTGCCTAGCATAGGCTAAATACACGGCAATTTTGTGAACAGAAGCCGGGATTCCAGCTGTCATATTTAATAGGAATTATAGTCTTATTATTGGGGGGGAGGGGTTGTGTCACGGTACGTCGAGGTCGGGAGTCGAACTCGCCACCACTGGCCCTGAGAGGTTTGGCCGGGTCCCCACTTCGGGCCGGTGGGTGTGGCCAGGGGCAGCCGATGACGTGCGTATGTGCGTGCGTACGTGCGTGCGTGCGTGGGAGCGTGCGTGCGTGAGAGCGTGCGAGTCCACGGGGCGGGCCGCGCGCGCCGGGAGTGTTTCAGCTCGGCCCCCGGCTCATTGTGGTCGCCTCACGCCGGCCCGAGTTCGCAGCAGCGCTGGAGGCCCCGGGCCTGTGAGCACAAAGAGGGAGCCGGGGGCCGGACGGGAGCGCTGTGGCGGCAGCTGAGGCCCAGACCAGGCCCCCCTCAGCCTCCCGCCTGCCCGTCTGCCCCGCCCCCGCCGGCGGCGCCGCGCCCCTCCCCCAACCGCCAGACTAGCGCGGTGCGGGGCCCGCGCGCGAAGACATGGGGGAGAAGCTGGAGCTGAGGCTGGAGTCGCTCTTGGGGACCGAGCCCGCCGTCTACCCGTGGCCGCTGCCGGTCTACGTAAGTGCCACCCGTCCCCTCCTCCCGGACCCCCGCTCCTGTTCCCCCACGGCGCGCGCTGAGCCCACCGAGAAACGGAGCGACTCGAGTCGCCAGACCCTCTTTGGAGCCCCCCTTCCCGCCCCGCCGTGGTTCTCCGCGGCAGTTTCCAGCCCCCGCGCGCAGGGTGGGCAGAGGGGAGCCGGCGCCGGCCGGGGGCGCCGACTCGGCCGCGGGGACCCCGCGCTTCCGAGGGGCGCCCGAGCCGGTCTGCGGTTGGCTCTGCAGGGCTGGGGACCCCGGTCCCCCCGGGCCTGGACTGCCGGCGGGCTTGCCCTTCTGTACTTTAGGATCTGACACGTAGGGTTTCTTTTTCCTGGTAGTTTCTTCTTAGCTCTGTCAACGTACTTAGTTTTTAAAATTTTTTTTTCTTTTTCAGGGCACCCTTTCCTCCCTCTCTCCAGTTTTTTTGTGTTTCTCTTTTGTTTTGTTTTAGTTAGGCATTTTGTCCCTTTGATCTTGAGTGGGTGGGCTGGCAGGACACTTGGAGAGGAGGCGTTCTGTCCCCTGATCTTGAGTGGCCTTTGGAAAATGACGGGCCAGACGGAAATTAAATTTAATTGATATATAATATTGTATCCGTCCAAGGTGTACAATGTGATGATTAATATATATATAGTGTGTGTGAAATGATTACCACAATAAGTTTAGTTAACCTTAATTCACATAATTACAAATGTTATCTTTGTGATGAGAACTTTCAAGATCTACTCTCTTAGCAACTTTCAAACATAAAATACGGTATTGTTAACTGTAGTGACCGAGCTGTACATTACATCACCATTACTCACTTGTCTTATAACTAGAAGTTTTTACCTTTTGATCATCTTCCCTCATTTTCGTCACCTCCAACCCCCAGCTCTGGCAACCGTCATTCCATTCTTTCTATCATGAGTTCAGTATTTTAGATTTCACATATGAGATCATAAAGTATTTATCTTTCTCTGTCTGACATTTCATTTAGCATAATGCCCCCCAAACCCACCCATGTGGTCACAAATAGCCAGATTTCCTTCTTTATCATGGCTGACTAATAGTAGGTTGTATGCACCCCCATTTTCTTCATCCATTCATCCACAAGAAAACACTGAGGTTGTTTCCATGTCTTGGCTACTGTATTGGGTTGGCCAGAAAGTTCATACAGTTAATGAATACACTGTTCAGTCAAACTTGGTGAAAATGAGTCTTTTATTTTTACTTAAAATAAATCTTTGACAAAGCCAGCTAGGCATCCCTTTGAGTAACGACTTATATCACATTGAAATATTTTAAACATATGAACAGTAATAGCTGAAATGACAAATGTTACTAATATTGACACAATTTATCAAGGAGAATAGGTTAGAATATGTTAAAATGCGGGTGGACAGTGAAAGAACAACTATAACTTTTAACTAAATATTGTCTTGATATTTAGACCATTGGTTAAAATCATGATAACAGGTTTCATCCGTTTCAAGAAAGCAGAATATTTGCAGATCACTTAACATTTACTAGGTATGTTCTCAGCCTGGAAGGATATATTTCACTTACATGTGTCATTTAATTTAACCACATCCCTCTGTAATAGATAGTGGTATCCCTATTTGCAGATAGGAGACAGGCTCAGAAAGATTAAGAATGTTACCTAATTCTAGTAAGTAGCCAAACCTAAACTGATCTAATTCCAGGGCAAAGCTCTTTCTGGCACATCAGTGTGGGTCTTTATCTCTTTGAGAATTGTTGAACATTAAAAGCCTTCTTCCAGGTAAATGCATAAAGAAACAACATGAGCAATGATATAACAATACAAGTCTCACTCAATAATTGGTGTGTTTGGCCTTGCTTTTGCTGATAGATCTTTTGCAAAATTGCTTTTCTCTGAGATATTTAAAGTGGACTTTAACTATTTTCTTGGAAGACTTTCCTAAATTATACCTATCAGAAAGCTGCTTTGCTTTAAGGCCGAAGAAAAATGAAAGCTTACTTAACTACACTTAGGTGCCAGGGTCATACTATGAGCTCTACACCTGCCAGGATTCACGCTAAGATAGATAGGGTGGCTCAGCAAACTGTCCATAGTCCTGTGATTTCTTTCTGATATTCTGAAGTAGAAATAATTTAATAACTGTTCACAAAAGAGAGAAACACTGTTTCTTGGTCCTCAATATCATACTGCTGTAGGCTAATTCTTTCTCTCTTCTGTTGCCCCTTAGTATAGAGAGTGTGTTTTGGGGACCCTCCTTCACGATCTTCTCCATTCCAAGAGCATCTTACATAAATCCAGGACTTCTCAAGCAGCCAGTTTTGCCAGATGGTCTTAGGGTTGGTTGTACCCATATATGTATAATCTGAACTTCTCAAGTAAGGTCCTTAGAGAGCATAATGGCTAAGAGAATTGGTGCTGATACCAGACCTGAGTCCAAATACTGCCTATGCCCCTAACTAGCTGTGTAACCTTGGAGAAGTAACTTAAGCCCCTTAAAGGGATTAGATTTCTCACCTGGAAAATGGTATAATAAATGCATCTACCTCATATGGTTAGTGTGTAAATTAATGTAACTTGAGATGGTGCGTGTTAAGCATTAGCACAGTGCCTGTCTCTTGTTAGTAATACCTGCTTTTCTTATTAATTATTCTCTTTATATTCCCAGTTCCAGCTGGGTGCCTAACATATAATAGTTGTTCAGCAAATAGTTACTGGATTGAACCAGCTCTGAAATTGAAGCATTGGGTCAACAGCAAAGTAGTCACCCCACCATCATTTCTCCCAGAGAAAGGGAGAATAGATGGAAGCCAGCCATCATACCTTCTTTTCTTATTCTAAACTTCCCATCCAGCCCCAGCAATAAAATAATCTTCCTGGACCCTAACAATTTCAAGGATTCTTCAAATCACACTATTTGAAAATAGCTGGGTTGCCCTAATCTAATATGTCCCAGGACCCCAAGGTCACCAAGCTTCTATTAATGAAGTCTAGTTAAGATAAATGATAACAGTTAGTCAACCAACTGCTTATGAGCTCATTGGGCTTTTTAAAATTTACTATCTGCGCTTCATAGAGACACAGGTATTTTGCTTTTGTAGGACATTCAACAGTCAAAGTAGTCTTTTAAAAAGCACAAATCAGACGCTATTATTGCACTGCTTCTAACCTCTAAAGGCTATCTATTGTAAAGAGATGAAATTTTCAACTACTTAGCCAGGCTCACAGGGACCGTGTGCTCTGGTCACTTACTACGTCTTTCCCTGACCTTCATGGGGCTCGAGGCACAGTTGTCCTTTTCAGTCCCTCAGATGCAACAAGCTCTACTTCTTGCTCTCCCAGCTTTAGATTGGCTAATCCATCTACCCAGACCAATTTCCCTCTTATCGTTAAGGTCTCGGTTCAAACGCCACCACTACTATCTTGACCAAAGAGACCTGCCTCCTCAGTGCCTCTCCATCCCTTTGTCCAGTCGTATTTCTGTCACTGTACCACATTTATTTACATGTTTACTCTGTCTTCCTCCACCACTGGACATTTGCTTAAGAGCAGGGACTTTGTAATTTTTTGCTTCCAAGGCTTGCAGCGGACACTGGCACGTAGGTGTGTAGGAAATGTGTGTCTAATAAAGAATAAATATGTGAATGAAAAAAAAAACTGTGAAACACTAACACAAGATTATTCTTCTTTCAAAAGAATAATGAAAAATAATTTCATTCAATAAGAGTCATTCTTAGTTACTGATCCATGACTTAGTAGATCCCATTCAATTTAAAATGTCCCCTTTTTTTCTGATACTTTCACAAGTCATTAATTAAGTGTTGCTCACTTTTAAGGCCAATCTGTGAGACATTATTTAACTTGTCTCCTCTAAAGTTCCAGCATTAACTCAGGCGGGGCTTCACCAAGTACTGATCATGTGACCTTGGCCTCTCATTGCCTCCGTTTTCTCATTTGTAACATGGGTATAATAATCGGCTTATTTCATACGCCTATGAGGAGGAAAACTTCGTGTGTGTGTGTGTGTGTGTGTCTATATATATGTATTTAAACAGTGTCTTAGAATAGTGTCTGGCAGATGATAAGCATTATAGAAGTATTGACTGCTGCTACTAGTACTGTTATTATGAGAACTAACTGTTGAGAATAATCCTTCATATAGTGGTTTATTCCACTGAAGATAAAGGAAACTCATAGAATATTAGAAATCAGATTAAACACGGAAAGCCAGTAAAATATACCAGGACAGAAGATGATGAGAGTGTGAAAGGATAGAGGAAAAAAAATGGTTTTTGTTTTTCTTTTTTAAAGAAGGAAAGAGCCTAGAAATAGGAGAAAAACTATTCATTGGCTATACTGACATGGAGATCGCTGGTGACCTTCATAAGTAAAATTTCAGGACAGTGGGCAGAGAGATTACGGTGAGGGAAGTCAGATGGATGTAAATTATAGAGTAGATGGGACGTGAGGAAATGGAAACAATATATGATGATAACAATTTTGAAAAGTTCAGACATGAATTGGCTAAAGAAGATATGCAGGGATTAGAGGAGGAGGGAGGCTTTCGTGTTACACGTATAGTTTTTAACATTTTAAGTTGGAGTTACTAGTCTAGAATGAGGTTGAATTTTGGCAAGAATCATTCATAAGGAGTAGATGGGTTGTAGAAAATGCAGTGCTGTGAAGTACTTGAGAAGATGAGAGAAAATGAAATGCTATCTGTAGTGCACGTGGCCTTTGAACTTGAACTCCTGTAGTGCAAGGGAATAGAAAGATCAATGCAAATGCTAATGAATTAACGGATTTGGCAGTGGACTCTTTACTGACTTCTGTGTTCCTAATGAGTTAGGAAGCGCCTCACCAGCTCAGAGTGAAGGAAGTAGAGAGGATGGAGGAAAATTTGAGGAGGGTAGGGAAAGCTTCTAAGAAAATAGTCCTTAAGGAGAATTAGAAAGAACTTACTGTAAGTCAGAGCAATATTTCCAGTCTTGAAAATCCATTTGAAGTTGGTGTTTATTAATTTATTGGAATACCAATTTTCCCTGCCACATGATGTTTCTCCAGCTACCTGGATATAAGTTACACAGAGGCAGAAAAGAATGAGAGATAACAATCGAGGGAAAATACAATTAGTATTTTTTTTTTACCTTTTTCCACTTCCCCGCTCCAACTCTGGGGAGCCTTCATGGACATGGCTGCCCTCGCAGCCTGCAGCAGCACGCTGTTATCAAAGAATTCAAAGAAATGGAACATAGGTTTCCAACTTAATAATTCAGCAAAATCAAAAATTGTATATAATGTTTTCTGTTGGCAAAGATTTTGGCAATATAATTTGGTTCCATCTTTTGACAAGTAATTTGGCAATGTCTAGCAAGATAAAAATGTTAATAGCTTTTTACACATTAATTCTAATTCTGGAAGCTTATGCCGATAAATAATTTATAATCCAGAAAATTATTATATAAAGATGCTCATTGTCATGTCATTTGTAATAACAAAACATTGGAAACACCTTTAATTGTTAAGAATAGGAAAACAGTTTAGGAAATTATATCCACTTAGTAGAAAGTGACACAGTTACTATATTATAATTACAAGATGATGGAGCAAAATAAAATAATGCTTAATAAAGAAAGAATGAAGAAAGCTGACCTAAAATTGTGTCTTCCTTATGACAGTAATTATGTAAACATATCAATGTTTATTAAAGCTTAAAACCAAGATAAAGTTTTAAAAGCTCTGTACCAGTAATGGGGATTTTATGTTCGTTTCAAAATATTTTTTGACACAACTCTTAGAATTTTGTTTTGTCTACTCCTTTTCCTAAGAATTTCTGATTATTACCTCACTTTTCATTTCATAGTTTCAAATAAAGCCAGCAATTTTATCATCAGAGAAGATTAGACTTATTGGACAGTTCATAATTCCAAGTTATTTGGTATAAAAAGACCATATACACTTGTAGGTGCTTTCAAAATAAAATTTCGAGAAGTTTTTTTTTTTTGCTTAGTCTTTCCTAGTATGGAGATGAAGCAAACTACCTAAAATTGCTAGCCATTCTTTTTTCATTTTTCTCATTTTATTGATTTATCTTGCCCTTCACAGAAATGATAAGAAATGAGTCTGCAGTTGCATCTGCCAATTTCTTAAATCCTCTATTATCCACATTATGAAATCATACTAGTATGAATGCTTCCAGTATTTTCAGAACTCTTTAGTTAGTATACTTTAGCATTCTGTATGAAGTATCTTATGTAAGTGTAAAATTTAGACTCAACTTCTGGAAGCTTTTGATTTCTTAGTTCAAAAGTGAGAGATCCTTAGTTCAGCCATATGATTAACAATTACTTGTATAGTAAGAAGCTCCTAAATTATTGTTTTATGGGTACCTGGCAGTTTTCTTGCCATTTCTCAGAAGTTCTCTATTAAACACATTCTCTCTCTTTCTCTCTCTCTATCTCTCTGTCTCTCTCTGTCTCTCTCTCTCTCTCTCTGTCTCTCTCTCTCTCTCTCACACACACACACACACACACACACACACACACATTGTGATTAAAAGCACAGATTTTGGCATTATGAAATCTAAGGTTCAATTTCCAGTTGTGTAGTTTCTGGGCCACTTCACTTTAGGCAAGTAACCTAATGTCTCTGAACCTTGTTATTTTCATCTGTAAAATAGAAATTACAATTATATCAGACAATCCTCAAAACATCCGTAATGATTTTAGAGTTTCAGAGTCAGGTAAAAGCAGGCACTCAGTAAATGGCTAGTGCTTTTATTACTTTATTATTATTTAGGTCTTGGTTTTCCTTGAGTGTGTGAGTCCCCATAATGAAATGTAATTTCCAGTAGATTGAGTAACACCTGTTTTCACCAAAAATTTTAACTGAGTTCATTACTTTCTGTGCAACCCAGATTAGTTTTCTGCCTCCTTTTCTGTGCCGTATGTAGGTGTTCAGTAGATTTATTTAATAAATGTATGAATGCATGAACGCGTAGATGAATTTTTAAATGCTTCTTTTTGAGAAGGTAGAACAAATGTGACACAGTAGAACAGATAAGAAAATAATCCATGGAAAAAATGGCAAAGTCATGTATGTGTCCAGGGCCAGCCTAAGAGGAATTACTTTTTTTTTTTTTTTTTTAGGAAAAATGTGTTGAATAGCTTATTTTAATTATTTTTAAAAGTTAAGTACAGGGACTTCCCTGGCGGTCCAGTGGTTAAGACTTCGCCTTCCAATGCAGGGGGGTGTGGGTTCAATCCCTAGTCGGGGAGCTATGGTCCCACATGCCTCGCAGCCAAAAAACCAGAACATAAAACAGAAGCAGTATTGTAACAAATTCAATGAAGACTTTAAAAAATGGTCCACATCCAAAAAAAAAGTTAAGTACAAAACTTTGCTAATGATTTACATATTTAGGACCAATAAAATAATGTGAGATTAGCTGTACTAAAACAGAATGTTGAGCTACATTCACATTAAGTGACATTATATAGTCTGAGTTTATGGAAAACTTCTGAGATGGTGAGTGACCTTTGAGCAGAAAAAGACAGAAGGAGAAATGGCCTTTTCTACATTCTATTGTGCCTCTAAGTAAAATGCTTGGTAATCTAGCTACAAAGCTCTATGTCATTGACCTTAGGCACATACTGTGATGTACCTTGTGAAGATCAGATTTTGCCATGGAGAGGATTTGTAAAAGTATCACACATTCCAGTACCGTTGGCAACCACAGCTACCAAAAACTCCAATTTAAATTGATGAGCCTAATATCAGATGATAGTATCATTTCCTTGTGGGTGTTCTGGGAAAAGGTGGGTAGGAAATGTATAAAAGTGAATACTTTATTGACTGAAATAACACTTCATCATTTTGAAAACATAAAATACATTAAAGTTGTTATAGCATCATACATGAATATTTCACTGTATTTTAGACCTTGCCTACAAGCAATGTTTTCTGCCCTTTGAAAGAGAACCATGCTTGTGGTATGCATTAATCATAGAAAAGATTAAACACTGAAAAGAAATTCAGCCTTTAAAGACAATTTGCTTTGATTTATTCAGTGGGTTCTCCTAAAAAGTTAATACCCAGAATTATTGCTTGTTAAATTGGAGTTACAAATTCTTTCAGAGTTACTTAGTATTTTCTTTAATATCAGTATCAAGGAAGGCAAAGCAAATTTACATATTTATTAGGAAATACAGGCACATAATCATAAAACAAGAAAACACAACGTTTTTATAGACTTTATTTTTTAGAAGTGTTTTAATTTTACAGAAAAATTGAGAAGATAGTATAAAGTGTTTCCATATACACTATACCCATTTCCCTCTGTGACGATCAACTTATATTAGTATGTTACATTGTTAACAATCAGTGAACAAATATTGATACATTATTGTTTACTATAGTCCATACATTAGTCCAGTTCCTTAGTTTTTACCTAATGTCCTTTTTCTATTCCAGGATTTCATCCAAAACATCACATTACATTTAGTTGCCATGTTTCCTTAGGCTCCTCTTGGGTTTGATAGCTTCTCAGATTTTCCTTGCATGACCTTGGCAATTTTGAGTGGTTAGGCTTGTGTAGGATGCCCGCTACTAGAATTTGTTTGATGCATGTTTCATTGATAATATTGGGATTATGTGTTTGGGGGAGGAAGACCACAAGAGTAGAAGGGTTATTTTGTCAGATCACATCAAGTGTACAAAGTATCAATATGCATTATGAATGCTGAGGTCGACCTTGATCACCAGGCTGAGGTAGTGTTTTTCAGGTTTCTCCATTGTAAAATTACTGTTTTCCCTTCTCCATATTGTACTTTTTGGAAGGAAGTCAATATGCTCAGCCCACAACTAAGGAATAGAGAGTTATGCTTAAGATGGAGTACTACATAAACTATTTGGAATTCTTTTGCACTGGAGATTTATCTATTCTCCCGCATTTATTTATGTATCCAATTATTTATTTATATCAGAAGAACTCACGGATTTTTATTTTATACTTTGGGTCATAATCTAATTCTACGTTAGTTACTTTGTTCCTCAAATTGCTCTAGTCCTGACCCTTGTGAACTCTTTTCAGTTCAGTGGCTCGTGTGCCACTCTGAGGTATCCCCATGCTATATATTTTTTTGGAACTTCCTTACTTTCTGACACTATAAGATGGCCTTGTATATAAATCTTGTATATTTACTGCCCCAGTCCTAGAATCAGCTATTTCTTCAAGGATAACTAGGTCTTTTTAGTGGAGAACAGCATTAGACAGCAGGATCTGGGTGTGGGGTGTGCTAATTGCTGCCCGGATGTCATTGCTTCTAGATCTTCTCAGCTGACAGAGCAAAGAGATAACATGTGTGTACATTCCCCACGTATATGGACATATCTATAAGTATCTCTCTACATAACCATGTGTGTTAAGGTAATATGAAGCAATATTAAGCTAAGCATGAATGTATATTGATGTTTCCAACTTTAATCTGTTACCACATAGATCATCTTAGCCTCATCTCTTGCTTATCTTTAAATTTCAACTGCGGCAAAACACTTGACTTTTAGAAGTATGAAAATCAAATTGTAGCTACTTTGGGAAGCCACATCATCTAGCAGAAGAATTCTTAAAGGGCAAGGTGTATATCATCAAATTTTAATTTACAGTCAGCAGTACTTTGTAACATCCATAGGCCTCCAGACCTCTGCTTCCAAGAAGAGGAAGTAGCCCATTTCTCCCAGGTTCTTCCACTTAAAACTAAAACCCTGAACATAACAACAGACAAATATAGGAAGACACTGAAAGGTGGAAATGAGAAGGCAGACTTAACTAGGGACTTTGGGACTTGAGGAATAACATGGTGATGAGTCCCCTGTGTTTCCTGTTGCTTCCCATACATCCTGGAGAGGGTATTACAGGAACCCCCAATCAATAACCACCAACAGAACAACAGACAAAAAAGCTTCAAAAAAGAAAACACAAAACCCCCGTTCCCCCTAGCCAAGGTATGAGGAAAGGGGTTGTCAAAGACAGAAAACCATTTGGGCAATAATATACACACTACTCGAGCCAAGTGCCAGTGGAATATTGCACCCATCCCCTATGTCCTGTGGTTTCAGTTGGGCCAAGCTACGATTTGATCTTCCACACCACCCCACTCCTGCCCTCCAGAAGAGGCAGCGCTCTGATTCGCCACCAGGGCTGTTTCAGTGTGGTGCAGTGGTGAGCTGAGCCTCCACCCCTTTGCATTAGCAAAGAGACTTTCAAAGGTGGTGCCTGACAGGCTAGTTAACACTGGGCTGCCCTCACACAGTCGTGGGGTCCAATGGTGGGACCTAGCCTCCGTCTCTCCCTGACATCGATAAGAATAGGATGTTACAGGTTGGAGGGAGTAGGCACCCCACCAACCCCCAACTCATGGTGTCAGTGAGACCGAATGGGGTGCTGAATCCCCATAACCGTCCTGAGGCAGTAAGACAGAATGAGATGGCACAAGCAGGGCTAGTTGGCAGTTCTCTTCCTCTTACCCTGGTGTCAGTGGGGCCAGCAGGTAGCTGACCCTCTACCCACACCCGGCATCAACAAGAAGGAATGAAGTGGGAGGAAGGACAGCAAACACTTCACTTCTCCCCTCCCCTGGTGTCAAGAAATCTACTGGGGAGATGAACTTCCACTCCTACTAAAAGGCAACACAATGATATTAATGTTCCCACTTTTGGGGGGAAGGTGTCAGAAGGGCCAATAGGGTAGCTGAACTTCTACTTGATCTGTCTGCAGTGAGAGAATGTAAGTGCCCACTTTTGCTGGGGTATTGACAGTAGGGCCCAATGGAAATCTGTACGTAGCCCCCCACTCCTCATACTACACCTCCAGTAGGATGACTTCCTTCTAAAAAGTAATAATAAAATTAAATGGGATACAGAGTCATATAATAACTCACAATGTTTAGAATCCAATTGAAAAATACTCATGGCACCAAGAAGCAGGAAATCACAGAGTAAATGAGAAAAGACAATAAACCTACACCAGCACTGAGATAAAACATCTATTGAAATTATCAGACAGGGGTTTTAAATAAGCTGTCACATAAATGCTTCAATTAGCAATTATGTGTTCCTTGACGGAAATGGGAAAAATAGAAAATGTGAACAAAGAACTAGAAGTTATAAGAATAAAAACAAATGAGAACAGTAGAACTGAAAAATACAACAATCAAAAAACTTTGCTCAAGAGTAGAGTGGAGATTACAAAGCACAGAATCATGAACTTAGAAGAGATCAATACAATGTACCACATGTACAGAGAAAAATAGGCTGAGGGGTAGAGATGGGAGAAGGAACAGGATCTCAAGAACCTGTAAACAGTAACAAAAGCACTAACATTCATATCATCAAGGTTCCAGAATGAAAACAGAGAGCACGTAGGACTGACAAAGTATTCAGAGAAATAATGACTAAAACGTTCCCAATGTTTTAGAAGACATAAGCACACATTCAAGAATCTGAGCAAATCCAAAGAGGAAAAACACAAAGGTATCCTTGTCAAGACGCGTCATAATTAAACTTCTGAAAAGTAGAGACAAAACAAATCTCGAAAGTGGACAGGCAGAAACGATGCATCACTTATTGAGAAACCAATTCCAATGACAGCATATTTCTTGTCTAAAATTATGGAGTCAGAAGCATTGACGTAACATTTTTCAAGTAGTAAAAGAAAAGAACTCTCAGCCACAAATTCACACTTTTTATATCCACTTTCTTGTTTGACTTATATTAATGGACTACCAACTCATCTTTCTATATCCGGGCCTGCCATCACACTTCTCCAAAAATCTAGTCACAGTATTTCCAGAGTGATCTTTGTGAAAAAGAAACAGATTTTTCTTATAAAAATACCTGATTGTGTTATGAAACTTTTCTCTCTTCTAAGTTACCAGGTAAAATCCTTCAATGGATTCCCATCTTTCTTGGAGTAAAATCTCACATCCAAACTCTCTTTGTCCTTTTGGGCTGCTGTAAGATTATACTGCAGGTTGGGTGGCTCATAAACACCAGGAATTTTTTTTCTCACGGCTCCGGAGGCTGCGAGTTCAAGAATAGGGTGCCAGTATGGTCAGATGAGGGCCCTCTTCTGAATCACAGACTTCTCATTGTATCCTCACATGGCAGAAGAGCTTAGGGAGCTCTGTGGGGTCTCTTTTATAAGAGCACTAATACCATAATCATTTCCCAAAGGCCCCACCTACTAATACTATCAGCTACGGAAATTAAGATTTCAACGTATGAATTTGGAGGGGAACACAAAGACTAGACCATAGCACTTACTATACATACATGGACCATGCATGATCTGGCGTCTACCCCCCTCTCCATTGTCTTCTTTTCCTACACGCCAGTGAGCATTTCTCTTTTTTTTTTTTTTCTTTTTTTTTGCGGTACGCGGGCCTCTCACTGTTGTGGCCTCTCCCATTGCGGGAGAGGCTCCGGACGCGCAGGCTCAGTGTCCATGGCTCACGGGGCTCCGGACGCGCAGGCTCAGTGTCCATGGCTCACGGGGCCTAGCCGCTCCGCGGCATGTGGGATCTTCCCGGACCGGGACACGAACCCGTGTCCCCTGCATCGGCAGGTGGCCTCTCAACCACTGCGCCACGAGGGAAGCCCTAGTGAGCATTTCTTATACTGATTATGAATGGAACTCCTTTCTGGACTGATCCTTAACCATTCATTTTCTGGCAACTGTGAATTTATCTTCTCTTTTCCTCAAAACTTCACCCTTCCTTCATGTTACATATCCATTTCAATTGCCTTCTACAGGAAGCCCTACTGATATCGCCCATATACTACTGTCCACAGCATGAATTAAGGTCTTACTGTGTCTTCCTATAGCACTCTGTAATATCTTTTACGGTAACTATGGATTTTCTTACTTGAGTGTCACAATACATTGAATTCTAGGTGGCACTATAATGATTTTAATAACAGTAACACTGGTGCCTAGTTTATCCCATGACATACTTTAGGTGTTCAATAAATGTGTGTTGAATGAGTGAATGAATGAATGGTCAATTTGAAATCTTAATCATGTTACTTTTCAAAAATCTGTTAAAAGATACCACAGTTTTCCAGAAGATTAGGGAGTTAGGACCTTAAACTTGATTTAACAGAGGAAATTTTTACTCATACATCCTGCTTAAATACCTCAAAGTAAAACCATAAACCCAGGAATTTAAGGTTATCCATTTGGACTTTCAAGCCAATAATTAATATCTCCTGCCCCGACTGTATTAGATGGTTTCGATGCTCCACTCATATCTCCCCAGCACTCATCATTCCAGTATATGCTGATAGAATCATGCTGCCGCCTGCAATTATCCACCTTAGGGCAGGCCAGAAGTGTACAGGAGTTAATGTATCTGGGTGTAGCTTTCAACCAAGGACAGAGGGGACTGGAAGATAAGTACTTCAAGTTTCTCACCGATTCTTGGGATAACTCTGAGACATGTTCTGTAGAGTTTCACAGAACTCGCCTGAAGTACTGGCAGCAGTTCCCTGCAGGAGTAATTTATTCGGTAATACACCTCTGTTGGCTTCCTTCCATGCCTCCATTCTCAATTCCCACTCCACTTCTGAGTTTTCTGGAAGCACCTCCCAGATGAGCAGTTTGCACTCAAATTATCGCCTCAAGTTCTGCTTCTAGGGGAACTCAGTTGATAGCCTCCTAACAACCCAGTGCTCCTTACAGAGCCGTCACTGGTACAAGTACCAAGGCACGGCACATTACGTATCACTCCTCCTAAATCCTAATATTTTTAAACAGATAGGAAAGAGCATGACCTTGAAGAGAAAAAGAGTTCATATGAGGATGGCCAATGGATAAAGGGAAGGAGGGACAGTGCCATTTGTTTTCCATTAATGATAGTGTGAAATGTATGGGCAGATGGTCTAACAGGTGTGACTATAATTTGAGGAGCCTGCTCCCTTGGTTACAGAAGACTGCTATTGTTATTATTTTGGAACCACAACCTCATGACTTTATAGTTTCACTTGATGTAACCTTCTCCTTTACCTTTAAATCTTCGTACATCACTGAATTGCAGCCAATAGATTTATTTTCTCCCTATGGCTCCATCACAGAAAAAGACACACACGTGCACACACACACACGCGCGCGCACACACACACACACACAGAGTTTTGTGTATGCCAGTGCTAGAAAAGACAAGCTCATGGTGCATGTATGCAATGGATATTGTACATTACAGGTCTCTGTGAAATAGTCTTCTGCAGGTTCCTATGTTTATTTTATGAATAATTAACTTTAGTAAAGTTAATTTCCTGAAGATCTTGTTGAAGACTGAAGAAAGGAAGTAAATTGTAAAGAAAAAGACTTCGAAACTTGCCCTTTTCGCCCTCTCTTTGTGTCTTAATGAACAAAGGATAACTGGGCCTTTTTTGAAGCCTTTGCTTGAGTTGAAGACACAAAATGCAACCTGTACTCTTATCATAATATGTTCAGTTTATGAGTACCCAAACTTATAAACCGTGAATTTCCCTAAAGTTATTATACCATCTAGAAGATGTTTGCTTGGACGTTTACTTAAAACCAAACAATTGAGGTCTATGTGTCCAAATAATTTCCTTCTCTCTTGCTGTCTCCATTTCAGTTTCCTGAGTTTCTGGGAAGGCCTGGTTTCCCCAAAGGAAGGATTTCTGGTAGAAGTCTGAAGGTCTGACCCAAGAAGAAAAAATCCAGTACAGCCAATGAATTGAGGACAAGAAGTTTTCCGATCAGGTAGGAACATTTAATCTCATACATTACGATCGCCTTAAGTAAGGTGTGCTGATAGCTGGATATGATTTAACTGCTTGGAAAAAGATGCATATATATTATATGACCTACCCCACAAGGAAGCTGTTCTCAATTCTCTTAGAGGTTGTGGTGTTTATCAGAGAGCGCCTTGGGGGAAAATGAATACAATAACAGTATGATGCTTTTTTTTATTATTAGCTCATTGTTGCCAAGTACACTTGGTGACCTTGGTGCCTGTGGTTTAATCCAGGGGGTTAGACATGTGGAACAGCACATTAACCCTCTTTAGTATTTTCTCCCAAGACAAATCATTTTTATAGGTTGTCTCCATGGTCTTCTAGTTGCTTATCAAAATTAAGCATCAAGCCTTCTAAGTGTGCAATAGCCCCAGTCAGTGTGAGGAAATCAGCTTGGTTCTTATTGGGGCACAGCTTCTTGGCCTTGGCACAAAGTGACTTCACATAGGGAGTTAGAAGGAGGAGAACGGGACATGAGAAAGGGGAGTTCTGTGTTCTCATTTACCTATGCATGTTGAAACTCCACTAACAGCTTTATTTTCATTAGCAATTTGTGATAAAAACTTAGGGTAAAGGGAATAATGAAGCTGTCCCATTATATGGCAGGACAAAAGATAGTAGTGACATCAAAATCAGGGCCTGTCCATCTCGTTTGCAGCTATATACTGAGTGTTTAGCATAGCATTTGACCCCTCATCAGTATTCAATAAGAAGATGCGTGTTGAATGATTTAGGGATGAATTGATGAATGAAAAAAGTTAATATGGTAGAAAATGTGTTTTATCCTTGTATTTTCGTGTGTTGACTTCTGTATTTCAAGACCCAGCACTGTAACTGACACATAGAATATAAGCAATAAAATGTGTTGAAAGAATGAATGAGTCCCCACTATTCTAAGAATAATTTTAAGACCAACACAGACCCCATATCTGCCAGAGGTATCCAGAGGTGAAAGCCTGGATCTCAGCTAGTGGTAGAGCTGACAGGATTTATCTAGTTTTAATAATTTACAGCTCATCCCATTACATTTAGGCATAGTACCTACATGAGCCATACAATTAAATGTTGACTGAAAAACAATGCACAACCTAGAAGTTGAGAATTATGTTTTATGTGGAAGACATACTGAGGACTGAAATCAGGAGACAGCCTCTCAGATAGCTCTGAGGGACTGTTCTGAAGAGCTAAGGGAGGGCACAGGGTATTTAGAGGTTCTTGCAAAAAAAAAAAAAGACAGGTAGTTGGAACATCAAAAGATTACTGTTAATTAAAGAAACTAGACATCTTAAGTTAATAAATGTAGCACTTTTCTATATATGGTGAGATGCAAGAATCTGGTCTCCTGGAAATCATTCCCTTGATTTGCACTTTAATTATCTAGGGCCAGTATCCTGTTTTCTCCATCCTGAATCCCCTCAGGGTGCGGCTTTGGGTGTGGCTTCAGTGGCTGATGGCTTGATGGCTATAACATCCTGTGTTACTGATAAGGCTGACTACATTCTCTCTCCACATAAATGACTTGAATATGGATAGTAAATCTGTGGATTTGCAAAACGTAATTCTTGGAGCATTTTTATAAGGACAAAGTTAAGGGCAATTTCAGAATCACTAGTGGCTAAAATTGCTATTTATACTTTTCCACTGGTAGGTAGTAATCTGCTGTTGCTGTCTTCAGTATTCCCAAGGGATAACAAAAGCCATTTAATTCAAGAAAGAAAGGTAAAATTTAGCACAATGCAGCTTCCACAAAACCAAACACACACCCAACTCTCTCAGATATGAAGTAGTAATCTAAAATAGAATCCTGGAACTAATTGCAAAACAAGAGCAAATGTACTCATATTGGATAATTTTATTCTTTTATTAATGTTTGATACATATATGTATTTATTATTAAAATTCAAAGTTGCTGTATGGAGAAATAGTTTTGTACCAATAGTGTCTTTGTATGTGTTTATCAATAATGTATGAGATTGCCTCCTATGCTCCTTTTCTTTTATTGGGGGGGGGAGGGGGTGTGTCACGCTACGTCAAGGTCGGGAGTCAAACCCGCCACGACTGTCCATGAGGGGTTTTCCCGGGTCCCCACTTCAGGCCGGTGAGGGTGGCCAGGGGCAGCCGAAGACGTGCGTACGTGCGTGCGAGCCTGCGAGTCCACGGGGCGGGCCGCGCGCGCCGGGAGTGTTTCAGCCCGGCCCCCGGCTCATTGTGGTCGCCTCACGCCGGCCCGAGTTCGCAGCAGCGCTGGAGGCCCCGGGCCTGTGACCACAAAGAGGGAGCCGGGGGTCGGACGGGAGCGCTGCGGCGGCAGCTGAGGCCCAGACCAGGCCCCCCTCAGCCTCCCGCCTGCCCGTCTGCCCCGCCCCCGCCGGCGGCGCCGCGCCCCTCCCCCAACCGCCAGACTAGCGCGGTGCGGGGCCCGCGCGCGAAGACATGGGGGAGAAGCTGGAGCTGAGGCTGGAGTCGCTCTTGGGGACCGAGCCCGCCGTCTACCCGTGGCCGCTGCCGGTCTACGTAAGTGCCGTCCGTCCCCTCCTCCCGGACCCCCGCTCCTGTTCCCCCACGGCGCGCGCTGAGCCCACCGAGAAACGGAGCGACTCGAGTCGCCAGACCCTCTTTGGAGCCCCCCTTCCCGCCCCGCCGTGGTTCTCCGCGGCAGTTTCCAGCCCCCGCGCGCAGGGTGGGCAGAGGGGAGCCGGCGCCGGCCGGGGGTCACAGACTCGGCCGCGGGGATCCCGCGCTTCCGAGGGGCGCCCGAGCCGGTCTGCGGTTGGCTCTGCAGGGCTGGGGACCCCGGTCCCCCCGGTCCTGGAATGTCGGCGGGCTTGCCCTTCTGTGCTTTAGGATCTGACATGTAGGGTTTCTTTTTCCTGGTAGTTTATTCTTAGCGCTGTCAACGTGCTTAGTTTTTTTAATTTTTTTTTATTTTTCAGGGCACCCTTTCCTCCCTCTCTCCAGTTTTTTTGTGTTTCTGTTTTGTTTTGCTTTAGTCAGGCATTTTGTCCCTCTGATCTTGAGTGGGTGGGCTGGCAGGACACTTGGAGAGGAGGCGTTCTGTCCCCTGATCTTGAGTGGCCTTTGGAAAATGACAGGCCAGACGGAAATTTACACAGGCGTCCGGTGATTCCAGAAATGCAGGGTGTCCGGCTAGGTGGGCGCCCGGCCTGTCGTCCCCCGTGGCGGCGTGGTGCGCGTGTTCCTTGTCTCAGGGTTTACGCTTGGGCCCCGCAGCCCAGCTTCCAAAGGGAAAGCGCAGCGTGCGCCTTGGGCCGGCGCCTTTGGGGCGCCCTTTCGTGCGCTCGGCTTGCGGGGGACCGGCCTCCAGGCGACCCGGCGGGGAAGCCCGCGCGACCCGGCCCTCGCGCGGGCTCCGTGTGTGTCAGTTTGTGGAAAGTGTGTCGCGCGCGGCCGGGGTCGGGGTCGGGACGCTGGGACCACCTGGGAGCCGATGTAGAGGGATATGATTTCCATTTTCAAGGCGCATTCATCCTGTGCAGGGAGACAGCCTAACATAAAATTTGCCTAACAAAAACTATATTAACAGGTGGAAAGACTATCTCCCAGTTGAACAGCGGATGCCTGGGACTCGTTTCATTGCTTTCAAAGTTCCTTTAAAAAAGGTGAGCAAAAGTTAATACCGTATTCTTCCAGAAATCTGAATTCACCATATAGAGAGCCCTGGCTCTCAACCCCGTCGTACTCCATTTTCCCTTTTTATAGCAAATAGTTTTTAATACCTCTTTTACTATCCAGAAATGGGATTCATAGACAAATACAACCAACTTTTGTACTTAATTAAAAAACAAAAAAAAACAATGCAATGCCCTAACTATAAATAAAGAATAAAGTAATTTATAAGAAAGTAATATGTATCTCAGTATGTAAATGTTTGGGGATGACTATACTAGAAATAAAGAAATAGTCGGTTACTTGTACCATGAATGCAATAAACTGTGGACTTTGATTGATAACGATGTGTCAGTGTTGGTTCATGAATTCTAACAAATGAAGCACACTGGTATGGCATGTTGATAATGGGGAAGGCTGTGTGGGATGAAGGAGAGAGGGTGTAAGTGGGAACTGTGTACATTTTGCTCAGTTTTGCTGTGAATCTCAAACTGCTCTAAAACTAGTCTACTAATGAAGAAAAAAAGTGTGTGTTGCTGACACTTGAATAACCAAAGAGATCAATGGAACAGGGTACATGTATAAGCCAAATACATGAAAGAATATTTAGCAGTGAAAGCCATCCTTCCTATATGTAGATATTCAAGAAGTATTTATTTCTGTGTCTATTTTCAGGCACTCCGCTTGGAGCTGGCAATACAGTGGTAGGCAAAATTGATGTGGTCCCTGCCTTCTGGGAGTTTAGAGTCAGGTTAGGAGACCAACATGAAATAAACAAACATAGAAATAACTATATAGAAGTGAGCTTATTTTCTTCCGTCTAATCTCTCTGGAAGAAAGGATTGTAATATCGCTTGTAAGCTGCAGAGGAGGAAACTTGACTTTGAATCTCATATGTTAGCATCCCAGGGTTTGAATAAATGGATAACATAGTAAAGGATTTTAAACATCTGTTCTTCCTTATTTTATTCTTTCTGACAGAGTTTTGAAAAGAATCTTGCTCCAGAAGAACGTTTCTCCCCCTTGGATCTCTTAACAAAATCCAAGGACAGAATGAAGAACTTGGGCTGATTATTGACTTAGCAAATACTCGCCGCTCTTACAAGCCAGAGGTAAATGGAAGGCGTAATTGAAAATGACCTTCTTTCTGATACTGTAATAATTCATAGTAGTTCAGTAGTTATCATCTTATGCTAAGGTGAGTCCTGGCCTTCTCTCGTGGGTTCAAAAAGGGAAGCTAGTGGTTTCCTTAAATACACATTTGTAATTGCTGTTTCAAAATGAGATGAAAGATATGAATTGAACTATAGTATTTGGCAGTAGGCTCTAGATATGCTTAAGAAATTCTATAAGCTTCCATGTTCTACATTTTGAAAATGAAGTAAACTTTTCGTAGTTACAGTAGTATCCTAAAAAGAAAGAAAGGTATGTCCATTATGTCTTTAGCACTTATGTTAAGCAGTTGCCTGAGCATGTTTAAGCATCAGTGTAAAAGACAATTGTTCTCTAAGTTTTATGCTTCCTTTTCCTGATGCCTTCTGATATAGTACAGAAACCCATCTATTCTCTTGGCCCATGTAGGACATTCCAGTGCAAAAGAATTATCCTCCTTCTGACCTGTTCCATGGCCTTGGGAGACAGTAACACCTAATGTCTTTTAATATTTGTAGAGCAGTTTGCCATTTAGAAAGTTCTTTCATATCCATTGACTTAGTTAATCTTCACAGCAATCCTTTGCTCTTGAAGTGGAAGTAGTACTGCTATCTCCTACTGAGTGCTTACCCTGCACTAAGCTCAGAGGATAGACAACTACAATTACTAATTTTACAGACGATGAAACTGACTCTCGGAAAAGGAAGAATTGAAATTTCAGCTCTGTTATTGCTTTTTTTTTATTGTGGTAAAATATAGAGAAATCATATTTCTTTTAACCGTTTATAAATATGCAGTTCAGTGGCATTAAGTACAGTCACAGTGCTGTGTAACCATCACCGCTGTCTAGAACCAAAACTTTTTCATCATCCTCAACAAAAACTCTGTAACCATCAAACAGTAACAACCCCATTTTCCCTCCCACCAACCCTTGGTAACCTCTATTCTATTTTCTGTCTCTGTGAATTGGCCTATTCTAGGTACCTCGTGTAAGTGGAATCTGCAGTATTTGTCCTTCTGTGTCTGGCTTATTGCACTAAACGTCGTGTTTTCAAGGTTCATCCATGTTATAGCACGTAACGAAATGCCATTTCTTTTTTGGCTTAGAAAATCCCATTGTGTGTACATAGACCACAGTTTGTTATTCAACGGTTGATTGACACTTGGTTGTTTTCCACCTTGTAGGTATTGTGAATCATGCTGCTGTGATCATTGGTGTACAGATATTTGTTCAAATCCCTGCTTTCAGTTCTGTTAGATGTGCAGCGTAGGTAGTAGCAGAGTTGTTGGATCATAGCCTACTGCCAAATACTAAGCTCTACGCTTAACCTGTGAGAAAGTGCCAAACTGTTTTCTACAGTGTCGTCTTGTTTTTAAACAATTATCACAAATTTTAAGCATATACAAAAGTATAAAACTACTGTGAGTGTTCCTTGTATACCCAGGAACTCATCCAGCTTTCTTATTTACCAACTGATGGCTGTCATGTTTTATCTATACCCCCACCTGTTTCACCCCATTCCGTATTATCTTGAAGCAGCTCCGAGACAACATGTAAATTACACCTGTACGTTTTTGGTACGTGCATTTAAAATATAGGACTTTTATTCCTTAATATCATTTTTTAATATTAAATACCCAGGGAGTGCTCAAATTTGCAGTTGTCTCCTAAACGTCATAAAAAATTGTCTATAAGAATTTTGAATTAGATCCAAATAAGGTCCACACTTTGCCGTGGATTGTTAGGTCTCTGAAGTCTTGTTTAATCTATAGGTTCTCCCTCCATGTCTCTCTCACTTTTTTTTTCCTCCTTGAATTTTGTTTTTAAAGAAACCAGGTAATTTGTCCCATCTAGATGCCGATGATTACATTCCATGTGTTGGTAACATATTCTTCAGTCCTTTTATTTCCTGTAAATCGGTAGTCGATCTGAATGAAGCTTGCATGTTTTGTTTTGGCAAGACAGTTTCATGGGTGATGATGTGTTCTTCCATGGAGACGTATATAGTTGTGTCTTTCTGTGGTATTAGCAGTCACTGATGATTCATACCTACATCCATTAATTCAGTTGAGGCTTCAAAGAATGGTGAATTCTGTTGTTCTTTTTTTCACTTATTAGCTGGGTATATTTGTACGAGGAGAAGATTCCCCTCATCAGCTGTTTGGTTGCTCAGTTGTAGAGGCATGATTCTCTTCTTTTATTTAACAGTTTTCAAAATAATGAGTTGATTCACAGATATCCTCCAGTGTTGACCAGTTTTGTAAAATTTTATTTATTCCTCTCACCGTGGACTCCGTTACAGTTATTATTCTAACTGAGGCCCTATCTTTGGCCAGTTGGAGCTTCTCGGTGACTCCTGAGTCCTTTGGACATGACATCAGTTGTTTCTAGACTTTTTCAGTGGTCAGAGCTAGGAAATATGTACGTTTGTTTTTAATATTTTTAAAATATGTCATAGGTTCCTACTGCTACTTTCCATTTAAATTCAGAACTAGAGAATTTTCACTTATCCTTTTCTGTCTTCTATTGATAGTCTACTTTCTCCCACCTCAAGAATACCAGTTCTCAACAATGCCTGAAATTGCCTCTGTTTCCTAATTCGAATCCAAGTTCTTCTGACTCTATTCTACTACTCTCCTTAAATCACAGCCGCTTTATGGCCCTTGAAATGTAAGATAGAACATAAATGTAGGCAGAACTGTTTATATCATTTTGAGTTACATGTGCATTCATTCACATAGATTTGCTTTTCCTTTTGCATGCCTGGTAACTGTCCGTTCTGCAGTTTGAATGAAAATCAAGTGATAATTACTGGTTAAAGCAGCTTTGGAAAAAATGGCTCTCATCAGAATGACTGACATACAAAGTTTAATGTACTCTCCTGGTTTATATTCTGCCTTCTCTAATTAATTTTTTATTCTTTCCCTACAAAGGAAATAATACATATTTTCATGGTTTTGCCTTATAGGACTTACCAGAAACTCTTCCTTATTTAAAAATGTGTACAATTGGGCATCAGGTGTCAGATGACGACACTAGTTTTAAATTCCAGTGTGCTGTTAATGGGTTTCTGAAAGAACATAAAGATAACGGTGAGTTGCTTTTGTGTTTGTTTTTGTTTTTCCTTTACCTGAACTTTGGTATGCATTTTGAGTGGGGTTGGGGATTTTTAACATTTTTAATAGTTCTGACATTAGTGTCAAGTTGTGTTTGGTAACATTAAGGTGGAAATGTCAGATGGTGCTACTAGAGTACGGTGTTTTTCCTGTTTATGGTCACAAACAATTTAGTTTAGTTTGGAAAGTGATCTTTGTGAGAAATATGAACTGAGCTAGCTTACTTATCTCTTTTTTAAAAATTTGAATGGAAAATACATAAAAACATAAAAATGTTCTTTTGTCCTGTTTATTGGTTGAGAGGTGGAAGAAAAGGTTTAGACTCTCAGGTTCTTAGCGTACATAAAAGAGAAAACAAAAAGCAAAGGTTCAGAGTGAGACAGATCCCTAGAAGCAAAACAAAACAGAGTGGACCAGGTAGAGTGGCTTCCTCATCATATATGTGTTTAAGATATTTTTGCTGCTTTTACCCTTCGGGTGCAAGTGAGGAAGAACACTACCACCTCTTACTCTTATCTTCAGACAGGAAGAACTTAAAAGGCTGGTGTTTTCTTGTTTCCGCTTTAAGATCTACTCTGTTGATAGTAGGTGTTACTAGCGTGTGAATTTTAAGGATCCACTTGCCTTTTTCTAGCATCTAACTATCAGAAGGAACATGGTGTTCGCCATGTTTTAAGACTGAGGAATCTTTTGTCTTTGGAACACCACTGACGCCCATGTGAAAGTGTTCATTTTGTCCTCTTTCTAAATTTAGCCTGAGGAGTGTGCACTTTATTAAATCAATGTAACAGACAGTAAATATTCCGTGTATATATAAAATGATGCATGTATATACATAAAACAGGGAGTAGGGGAGAGGGGATAGAGATGGAGGTGGGAAGATAGGGGATAGGAGGCGAGAGAGAGAGGGAGAGACTGGAATTTCAAGATAAATGTTCATTCTATAACCTGGTTGCTTAATGCAGGTACTAGCTCTTAAATATCTTCAGCCCTATTCACAGATCTTCCGTGTACTTTAGCTTTAAAACTTGAGAGGCTTGGCCTGTCCTGTGATAACCAGGGTGTCTAGAAAGGAGGCAAATTATCTGATGTGTTTAAACCGTAGTCACAGAAATGTTACCTCTTAAGACGTTAGGGCGCAGCTGCCGGCCTACTCACTTCCTCCAGGCTCCTTTGTGTGTGTTCTGTCTGTTCCGCGTGGGCTAGAAGATCCTTACAAGTGCATGAGAACACGTTTGTAAACCTTGATTGTTCACATGTTATACCAAGTGTAGTCCATTGCATATGCTGACTCCTCTGTGGGTCTTCTGCATGCAGTGGGCTAACTTCACCATGCTGTCTGCCATTGCAGTCTCAGGACCTTAGTTATGATCCATTGGTGACTTCCTCTGCTGTAAGGCCCTCCCACAGATGCCAGGCTCACTGATAACGAGGAGGAGACTATACTACGCACTCCCTAGAATGGGTAGAGACTCAGAAAATGAATTGTTGCAGTAAACACCGAGAGCCTTATAGGTTTGTTGTTAGGGCACGGGGATACAGAGGTGAGTAGAAGTCTTTGTTCAGTAGCAACTTCCAGTTGTCTAGGAAGAGAAACATGTAGTGAGTCTAAGTGGGTTAATTATGATAAAAGAATCAAGTGCAGCAGGAATATAGAGGAGAAATTGAGGAAGGCCTGACTGAGGAGACAGCGTTTGAGCTGGGCTTGGGGGAAGAGGATTTTGCCGGAATGAGGAAAGGACAGCCCAGGTATTGGGGACAGGTACAAAAGGCCCAGGGCTTGAACTTGTGCTCTGGAGGGGCAGCCTCTGGTGTGACTAGAGGGTAGTGTGAAAGGGCAAAGAAGTCATACATTCATTTTCAGCAAATATTTGTATAACACCTTCTAAGTTGAAGGCACTGTTCTAGGAAGTAGGAAGAGAACAAAGTTCTTGCCCTTACGTACTTTCCATTCTAGTGGGGGAGAGAGATGAATAAATAAGTCAATATGTGGAGTGTCAAGCGGTGGTAAATGCTTTGGAGAATAACAAAAGAAGATGAAGAGGTGAGGGAATGTGGTAGGTGATCAGGGAAGTCCCCTCTATTAAGATGTCGATTGAGCAGAGCCTTGCAGTGAGAAACAAGCCATTGGATATCTGGGAGAGTGGAGATGGGGTGGGAGGGTGTGTTCTGGGAGAGTGGAGATGGGGTGGGAGGGTGTGTTCTGAAGCAGAAGGAATAGTAGGTGCAAAGTCCCTGAGGCACGCCTGTGCTTGGCATGTTTGAGGAATAGTAAGGAAGCCAGTGTGGCTGGACAGGGGAAAGTGAGTGAGGGCAGGGCAGTAGAGAATGAGATCAGGGGAGGCTGGCAGGGCAAAGGAGGGAGGTGGATGATGTAGGTCCTTGTAAGTCATAGTTTGAACTTATAATTCAGTTGGAGAGACAGACTGATATTTGTTTATAAAGAGTTCTCAATGCTGTGCTAACAACCTGGGCTGTATTCTGTGCTAAGTGAAGATGTTCAAGCGACAGAGCAATCCAGCCAAGTTTATATTTTAGAAAGATAACAGCGTCACTATCCAAGACACATTGTAGACTATGTATGTAGTACGTGTATAGTGTGCTGCTCTTCTATAAACTACAGGATACCTGTTACGTACAAATACTTACATACAAGATACAAGTGTGAATGTAAGCACTTGGGAAATATCTGAAAGAACCACACAAGAAACTGGGAGAGTCGGACAACTTTCCATGTCCCGTATGATTGGAATGCTGAAGGGTACACACACGAACTAATGGACGTGTGCTACCAGCCTCCGGCTAAGGAGGGAAATTGCAGGCATCAGAATCCTCTTTACCGATCAAGCGCGTTAATCCGCCTGCGTGATGACAGTCATCTCGACACGCCACGCGGTGGCGCATGCGCGGTAGAAGGAGGTCCGCGAGCTGCGTGGGCTTGTGCCTAGGCGCCTGTGGTTCGTGGCCTTGTGCTGGCACCGGGGATGCCGGGTTGGCGACTTTGGCACTCCTGGCGGGGGTGACATGAGCCAGTTCGTCGGCCACGAGGAAGGGCGGAAAGCACATCCCGGAAAGGTAATGCGCCTTGGCCCCTGGGCGTTGCCGGTGGAGCTCGGAGCCCCTGGGCCTGGGCTTCCGTCTCTTGTGCTGTCGCCTGTCACAGTGGCCCCCGGCGCTGTGCTAGGGGGTGCTGGTCGTCTCGCGGCTCAGTTCATAGTAGCTGAAAGGGACAGTGTGTGATGTTCTGATTTCTCCCCATCGTTTTAAAAGGGAGGCTCTGGCCATTGCTCCTTGGGTAAAATGCAGCGGGACTGCTTTTTAAGATGGGACTGTCAGTGTTGGGGACCCTCCTTAATTACCAGGATGGAATCCCCTTCAGTTCCTCAAGCTGTGTTGTTTAGGCACAGAAAATGTGAGTAATAGGCACTGGAACTAAGTTTGAGTGAAAAAACGCACCGGCACCGCCGAGTTTTCCATCGAGACAGTTGATCCGTGTTGTCTCTTGGAATTATAAAGGGCGTACTGTTGCTTCCTAACCAGTGTCCTTTGAGAGCTCTACCTCTGTACGTTCAAATGATGAATTTTGAGGCTTTGCTCATACGTGGAGTAAACCCTTAAATTCCCTAAGACCTTCCTTTCCTCCGTCTCATACCCCATTAAGCCCGCTTCAGTTTATCTCCTGAATTTCTTCTGAATCTGTCAACTCTTCCTCAACATCCTAATACTGAACTTGCCTGTCTGTTGCAGTGAGGTCCTAACTAGTGTCCATATATCTTGTTTCCTTCCAATCCATTCTTCACACAAGAAACCTTAGAAGCAAGTTGGGACATTGCTCATAAACATGGCTCAAAAACATTGTTTTGAGAATAGAAAACAAACTGTTGGCCTTTAACACTCTGCGTGGTCTAGAATCCTGTCTGCTTCTCTGCTACGTGGACTCCAGCTTGGTGCCTCTCCAACTTTAATATGGGTATGCCTCTCCTGTGGATCTTGTTAAATGCAGGCTGTAATTCAGTAGTTCTGGGTGGGGCCTGGATTCTGTGTTTCTAACGAGCTCCTAGGTGACGGTGACCCTGAGAGCAAGGGTCCAGCTCCTGCCTTTCTCCCTTCTTTCTGGAAGAGCAGGACGTCTGCCCCCCCGGGAGGAGAAAACATGTGCAACGTGACTACTAGCAACCAGCTTCCCTCACAGGCAAGGGACCTTTACCACTGCTCCCTACCATTTTGTCTGAGGCGCAGCAAGCCAAAACACTGACATGCTGAGGTTTGCAGCAAAGAGGAGGTTTATTCACAAGGCAGCCAAGCGAGGAAGTGACGTGACAATAGCTCTCAAATCCGCCTCCCCAAAGGCAAGGGGCTTGGGGTATCTATGGGATAAAGAATAAAGAAGCAGGGCAGTATGAGGCATGGGGAGCATGAGGAAAGGTGATTGGGAAAAGGTGTGCTCCTCATTGTCCTGAGCTGGCGTAACTAGGCTGCGGGGCTCAGCACATTCTCAGGCTGTAGTTTTCGGCCCTCTGATGGCAGGAGGTCAAAAGGCACTGGGCCAGGTGGAAGATCGGTGGTCCTCTCCAGTCTTAACCAGCTCAGCCTAACTAGACACAGCTGATTCCAAGTTCCTGGACAATACCCGGGGCAAACATCTTATTGCTTATGCTACGTGCTACTTGGAGGACGTGCAAGTGTTCAAGCTACCTTGAGGAGTGAAGACAGGATTTGACTAATCCTTACACATGGTTTCACCTCCAGATGAGCAGAAGAGGCCTGTAGGCTGAATCTGGCTCCTGGCACCTGGAATTGGAGGCAGATGGTTTAAAAACAGGCTCTCCCGCCCTCTGTGTTATCTTAGGTAGATAGACTATTGAACCTTCCTGTGCCTGTTTCTCCACCAGCAGCATGGGGACACTCAGAGTCCCTCTCTTGGGGGCTGTTATGGGGGTTCAGTGAGCTATAGATGCATGCACAGGCACACGGGAGACACCCAGTGTGTGTTAGCTTCATGCTTACTTTTTATTAGGAGACCAGTATTGTTAGAAGATTTCTGGTTTGGACAACAGATTAGATAGGTGGTCATTACTATAGTTTATGCAACAGCAATTCACATTACCATTTGCAAAAAAGCAGTTGGTTGTCCAACGGGGATTATAAACATCCATTTACCATGAGCTACTGAACAGATACTTTACACAGTAACTACTTCAAGTACTATTTAAGATCAATTCTCTATGTTGTCTTAAGCAGTTGTTAACCCCCAATTTCGTGAATAGTACCAAGTAAGTCACTTGAACATCAGCTAGAGCAATCTGTTATCACTTAGCAAGCCTAAAGCTATAGTTCAACAATTTTATTTACTGTTCTATGACAAAAATGACTCTCAACAGCTATGCCCTGGATAAGTAATCAGCTAAAGCTAGTTTGACTGACCAAATCTGATGTACTGAGTTAATAAGCCAGTTGATTTAGAAAGGTCTAATGCATATTTCTCATCCATTCAGCATTCAACTGTTTCCCATGCCTAAAATGTCTTTTTTCCCATTCGTACATATCCAGATTCCTACTTCTGTGCCGTAGGGCTTGGCTGAACTACAACTGCCTTTAGTGACACTTTTCTCACCTGCACAATTGGAGATAATTTTAGTCTCCTCAAGACTCCCACGGGGTTACCTCTGTTGTGACACTTGACGATTTGGTGGCATATTTTACTTTATTTTATTTTAAATAGCCTTCCATTACTCCGTGCACATCAAACGGTAAATGCTTTCTCCTAGTAAACGTGTATAACGATTTTCTGAACTCTTCTGCTCTGGGCAAGATTCATAAATACACCAGGCAAACATAGTGAAAGAGGAGACAGTACTTGTGTTATATTCAGTTGGGTCTTGATACCTAAGTGTGACTCTTAACCAAGGATTATGCAGTAATTAAGGACACAGGTTAAAGTTGTTTAGAGTGTGTCCTAAAGTCTCCCTGGCAGAATTTAAATCTCTCCTCTGGAAATTGTAGACCTGAGACAAATTACTTCCCTAAACTTCATTTCCTACATCTGAGAAAGCTAATAGTATCTACCTTGTAGTAGACTGAATAGTACCATTGCCCCCAAATGTCCACCTTCTAATCCCCAGAACCTATGAATGTCACCTTAAATGGCAGAAGGGACTTTGCCAATGGGATGAAAGTAAGGGTTTTGAGATGGGGAGATTCTTCTGGACTACCTGGATGGACCCAGATGTAACCACTGGTGTTCTCGTAAGAGAGAGGCAGAGGGAGTGTTTACTCCAAAGAGAATGTGATGATGAAGTTGGGGTTGGATTGATGTGGCCAGAAGTCAAGGAATGCTGTCAAGGAAACAGATTCTCCCTTAGAGCCTCTAGAAGGTGGATGGACGGCCTTGTCAACTCCTGGTTCCAGCCCAGGGAAACTGGTTTTGGACCTCTGTCTTCCAGAACCATAAGAGAATGAGTGTGTTTTGTTTTACGCAAGCTCATTGGTAGTCATTTGTTACAGCAGCCATAGGGAACTAATGCGTACCTCATAGGAACTATTTCTCCAATTAAAATGTGTGACTGGAAACACACTTGGTGGCATGTCTGACACACGGTAGGTATGCTACTGTGGGTAGTTCTTGGAAAGTAAAGCCTTGGTTTTTGAGGAATCATCAAAACCAGTACAATGGTTGCCATGTTTCTCCTTGTTCATCCTGGTGACAAAGCTGTAGAGAGAGCTCCATCCTTTCCCACAGGACGCCCACCCCTAGTACTTACAGGGAAGAGGTTATGTCTCACTTCAGGCACCTTCCTCTTTCCCTTTCTGCTTTTTGTTTCATTAATCTTCATCCAGCTGGCCTTTCTAAGTTAAAAAAACAAAACAAAACAAAACCATTTCTCAGTGGATTCAGATACTACCCCAAGTTAATATTCCAACCATGTTCTTGTTCTTCTGGGTCTCACCACCAGAAATTTCTGAGCTGAAATCCTCTCTAGTTTCTAGGATCAGTCACTTTCTAATTTCTCCCTTCTCAAGTTCAGAGTCTTGTCAGTTTAGTCCCTTCCCTAACCACAACATCTATTAAGGTGACACAGCAAAGTGATGAAAGTCTAGACGGTCTGGTTTTCATCCTGGGTTTCTGCCCGCTACTTACTGTGTGGCATTAGGCAAGCTATTCAACCCCCCCTGGGCCTCAGTTTCCCCCCAAAAAGGTGAATATTATGAACATTACCTACCTATAGGGTTGCCATTATGAGGATTAAGTGAGTTAATATTTGCTAAGCACTTAGAATATTACTTGTTATAGTCTAAGCACTACAGTTGTGCTTGTTAGTAATAATAAATGCAATTCCAAGCGTATAACTTACTCAACTTTCTGTCATAACTTTGAAGTGTTGGTCTTATCTGTTGGCCAGCGTTGCAGGGAAATGAGTCGAGGCATGGGCTGAGGCATTGCTACCAGTGCGTGGTGTGTTCCCAGAACTAGGAACAGCCGTGTGAAATAGGTAGTGGTTCTACTTGGAGACGGGGCAGACTGGAAAATGACAGCCCTGGAGGTGTGTCCATAGGTTTGGTGTCAGAGCTGCTGCCTGCTGAAGCACTGATGCCGGCCTAAGCCGTAAATGGGGGGGGCGCTGGGGAAAACAGGGGCAGAATGGAAAGGGAAAATAGGGGAAGAACGGAAAAAGATAGCCTAGGGAGGAGGTGTGGTGTCCATAGCTTCGGGGTCAGAGGTGCTGCCTGCTGCAGCACCGATGACACCCGAAGCCGTAGATGGGGGGCTGGGGAAAAGAGGGGCAGAATGGAAAGGGAAAACAGGGGAAGAACGGAAAACGAAAGCCCGGGAAGGTGGTGTGGTGTCCATAGCTTCGGGGTCAGAGGTGCTGCCGGGAGCAGCACCAATGACACCCGAAGCCGTAGATGGGGGGCTGGGGAAAAGAGGGGCAGAATGGAAAGGGACAACAGGGGCAGAACGGAAAACGAAAGCCCGGGAAGGTGGTGTGGTGTCCATAGCTTCGGGGTCAGAGGTGCTGCCTGCAGCAGCACCAATGACACCCGAAGCCGTAGATGGGGTGCTGGGGAAAAGAGGGGCAGAATGGAAAGGGACAACAGGGGCAGAACGGAAAACGAAAGCCCGGGAAGGTGGTGTGGTGTCCATAGCTTCGGGGTCAGAGGTGCTGCCGGGAGCAGCACCAATGACATCCGAAGCCGTAGATGGGGTGCTGGGGAAAAGAGGGGCAGAATGGAAAGGGAAAACAGGGGCAGAACGGAAAACGAAAGCCCGGGAAGGTGGTGTGGTGTCCATAGCTTCGGGGTCAGAGGTGCTGCCGGGAGCAGCACCAATGACACCCGAAGCCGTAAATGGGGTGCTGGGGAAAAGAGGGGCAGAATGGAAAGGGACAACAGGGGCAGAACGGAAAACGAAAGCCCGGGAAGGTGGTGTGGTGTCCATAGCTTCGGGGTCAGAGGTGCTGCCTGCTGCAGCACCGATGACACCCGAAGCCGTAGATGGGGTGCTGGGGAAAAGAGGGGCAGAATGGAAAGGGACAACAGGGGCAGAACGGAAAACGAAAGCCCGGGAAGGTGGTGTGGTGTCCATAGCTTCGGGGTCAGAGGTGCTGCCTGCTGCAGCACCGATGACACCCGAAGCCGTAGATGGGGTGCTGGGGAAAAGAGGGGCAGAATGGAAAGGGAAAACAGGGGCAGAACGGAAAACGATAGCCTGGGAAGGAGGTGTGGTGTCCATCGCTTTGGGGTGAGATGGGCTGCCTGGCTGATCTGAGAAAAGCGAGTGAAAGTGGGAGAGCTTCTCCCTAGCTGCTAACTCTTCTCAAGGTCTAGCACGCACTGAACACTGGCCTGCCGGCTCAGCCTGGGTGTTGCCATTGCATTGTACGTGTCACAGAGCAAGGGCGGGCGGGTCAGGGGGTGGGCTGGGGGCCCCACACAAGCCCAGCCCCTGGAGAAACCCGGCCCGAGGGCAAAGAGCCCGAGCCCTTCTGGACTTTCTAGCGGCTGGGACTTGTCGCTGTGGGTGGCAGGTGTTTGGCACCGGATGGGCCACCATGCGGAGACTGTTGGGGACTGTGGAAGCCTTGTCCTCCAGAGCTCACGCTGCCTGGGCACCGGCTCTGCAGACCCCTCAGCCCTGGGTATGTATCGGCCAGCCCTTCCCCGCAACGGGGCCCAGAGGCCAGAGCCTGCCCAGAGCTGAGTGCAGGAGGCACCCAGAGCTTGCCAGGCTGTGGCCCGCCTCCTCCGTGGACCTCCCCAGCTTGTCCGCGAGCCCTGGAGACAGGAGCAGGAGCGCCTTCTCCAGGGCTGCTGAGCTGCCAGCATCACCGTGAGCCAGGCGGTGAAGGTTTCTGAGCAGGGGATGCAGAGCCCTGACCCGACTGGATGCTGCACCCCACGATGTCCCTTCCTGGCAGGTAGGTTCTTTCTTCACTTGTTTTTCGAAATTTGGTAAAAGAACATTTCAACCTTCGACTGTTCTTCAGGGTATACAGATGGTAGTGGCTTAGCCGGGATTCGAAGCAAGCCTGTGTGATTCCAGAGCTCGTGCTCTGGACTCTGGCGCCTCCTTATCATATATGCTTCATGTGTTACTTTTTCTTTTGTTTCTTGAAGTCCTTATGATACTTAGCCCTAAGTGCCATACCTGTAATGAACACATCCACTGCCCTGTAGGAGGTGTTCTTTTGTTCAACGTGTGAATTGGTCATCCACCACACTGGGTTCTAATCTCAGAAGATAGGTCAGGGACCACCAGTTGTCAGCATAGCACCATCCCACATTTCTAATTGATGCTTGGGGCCTAGATTTTTCCCTTTGGTCTAGTTTGAAGGATCCAGGTATGTAAAGCTTATATTCTAGATAAATCATGGGCTATCCTGAAAGGAATTCATCAATGAATTATTCTGTATGGATTAGAAGCCAGTTTCTCTGGCCTTCCTGGAGTATATCCAGTAAGGCATCTCATTCATGTCTAGAAAGCAAATATATCATTTATTGCAACTTCAGCGTGGAGCGATGTATTGGTTTAAAATAAAGTACGAGCAACACAATTTGGTCATTGTGAGTATGCCGGCTGGGTCCACTCTTTACTACACATATGTAACTCTAGAGCTTCTTATGCCCCGTAGAGGAGACATACTCTTGTGTGTCTAGGACAAGGGAAACATGTGTTGTTATTCAGGAGCTGGAAGCTACAGCATGACAGGAAAGAATTGAAAAATCCTGGTCTTGGTCTACACGTCACTTTACCTTGTCCGAATCTTGTTTCTTTGGCTTGCTTCATTGGAGTGTTTTCTCTCTCCTGGGACTGACATTGTGTGTTCTGTATCAGGCATGTGACATGTAGAAGTTTCAGAACCCAGAATCGTATAGATCAGTAAAAATCTATATATTTTTGTTTAAAATCTATTTAAAATCACACTGGGCATAATTCATATATTCCAAAAGTAGTTTGACCCTCTGCTCATGAGATTCTTTTTATGGTATGTCGAAGCAAATTTGGACTTCCATCCCCAATAAACTTTGAGGTTGGAGGACACAAAAGCTTTTGCTCAGACCTAAATTCTGTCTGAAAAAAAAAGGGTAACTATTATAAGCCCTTTCTAACCTCTCCAGGAGCAGAAATGATTTACAGCTATGGCATTGAACCATAATTTCTTGATCTCGTTTGAGAAGAGTTCAGTAAGAAACAGTGTCTTGAGTTTTGTTCGTTGGTTCCCTGTTTTCTTGTCTTGCGTGCCAACAATCCACTGTAATACGTGAGTGAGTATGGCAGCAGGCCGAGTGTTCCCTGGAGCTCATTAAATGAACGTGTTTTCCTAAAATGACTTCTGTCTCCTTGTTTTCAGCCCCTCTTCTTTCCTCTGTCCTTTACTATAACCAGGGCTCAGCAAAAGCTGACTGGCTTTGTGCAGACCCTACTTAGGGTAGTCTTTTCTTCATTATTTTATTCATGGCCCCTCCATTTCATTGTTTGCCTTCTCGAAATGTGTTGAAATCTTTCTGTGGTTGATGACTTCCACAATGTCTTGGCTCTTATTGGTTGATTAATTTGGGTATTTCTACAGTTTTATTTAAACCTGGTTTCAGGAGGACCAGAAAGTAAATATATTTCCTAGTCTGCCATCTTGAGCTGAAAATCCCTGTGGATTTTAGCATCCAATGTTCCCATGGGTAAAAAACCCAACCTTGGCATTAATAGATGTACACTCAAGATTTCAGCTTTTCTTGAGCAATCACTAAGGATTTAATATGCGGTCACTTCTAATGGGAAAATAGTAACTATCTCATGGCGTTGATTTGAGGATTAACTTAGATAATGGACAAGAAAATGCTTGGTAAGGTTTTAAAATCTATAAAAAATGTTTTTTGTTATTATTTGATTTGTTGCTATTTCAACTTTAGCTGACAGTTGTTTGTGACCTTGCTTATGTGAGAAAATGCCTTCTGGTTTATTGTTTTGAAAGCCAGATTATATTTTTCAATAGCTCAATGGAAATGGCATCATTTGTGAAGTTGAAGGGTGAAGGCATAAATGTTTCTTGACATTTGAATCAACTATTGGTCTTCTGGGGCTTGTCCTTATTCTCCTGCAGTCTCTAATCAACATGGCATCCAGAGAGATCCTGTTAAAACGTAAGTCAGATCATGTCACTCCAGGCTCTTCAGTGGCTTCTTCACAGGAAAAGCAAAGTCCTCAAAGTGCCTCCACAGCCCTAGAAATCTGGGCCTCTGTTTCCTCTCTGACTGTTTCCTTCTCCTCTCCACTTTGCTCCCTCTGTTTTCCACACACTGACATCCTTTCTGCTCCTTGGATACTCCAAGCCCACTCTTGCCTCATTGCCTTTCCATCTGACTGTTCCCTCTGCTTGTACTATTCACTTCCCAGATATGCACCTTGCTCCCTCTCACAACCTTAGGTTCCCTCTTAAATTTTATCTTCCCCAGAAAGCCCTCAGTGATCACTTAGTTTCAGATCGCAGCCTCCTCCTACCAGCTAACAATCTCCATCCCCCTTCCCTGCTTGCTGTTTTTCTCCAGCACTTACCTGATATACTAGTTATTCTACCCATTTATTCAATTTTTATTTACGTATTTACACTTACGATTTTATATTTGCTTCTTTACTTTTGTCTCTCCCCTCAGCTCGAGAGAGGCTATATTCATCTGTGTTAATCACTGCTGTGTTTCCTGAACATGCCTAGAAAACATACTGAAGAAGGGTGCCTGAAATTTGGTAAGGGAGCCATCAGTTTTCTTGGCTGAATGAAGAAATATGCTCATAAATTAATGAACAAATCTCTGGGGTTTCTGAATTAAGGACTAATGGGAAGAGGAAGGCAAATGGTTGGGACAGGGTACTGCAAGAAGTAGTATTTGGAGTACTCTGATAGCTCTCCTAATAGATAACATTTTGTTCATTTAAATAGTTTTAACGAGAGAGCTGGGAACTAGGGACACACAGCATCGAGGTTTTATAATGCATTCTGTAGAGTTCTTTTCGAGTGTGTTCAAATATCATTGAAAATATATGCATGCATATAAACCTCTGTTACTTTATTTAGTGCTTTACAAGAGCCCCTCAAGGAAGGGGTAGTAGCAACTATCAGTATCCTTCCTTTATGATGAGCTTAATTTATTCAAAATTACATCCTAATTTATTTGTAACTGTGAAACTAGACTTAGTTATTTAGTAGACCCTCCCTAGAAACCTATGACGTTAATAAAACCAACAAAAATGTGTTCAGGTTCCAGTGATACACACACTACAGACTCAACTATGTGTCATCCATTTTAATGAAGGGAAGAAGTGATTTAACAAACACAGAGCAAACAAACAGAATATGAAGGTTTGTCCTCCATTAATATTAGTAATGGATAAAGTGGGCTCCAACGCCTTCAACGTAGCTTGAGACCCATCATCTCTGTGTCATGGGAAGGGGGATGCTCGGCCAGGATGTCTTTCTGTGTCACTGAGAAAATTTTCCGTAATGTATAACGATACTTACTGAAACGGATATGGGGCATTTGGGTAATTAGGAATCCGTTAGCATATTTTTCCGGAAGCCTTGACTACGAAACGAAGATAGTAGATTTGGACACTTGCAGCTATGCAGAAGTTGTTTGGGTATTCATCTTTATGCCGAATGAAGTAAGCTTATTTCATCTCTGCAGCTTCCCATATACCATTTTCCCACCTCTGTTTTGTGTTTGGAAAGACTTTTAGAAATTAAAACTCAAGTTAAAAAGTGAGTGACGGGCTTCCCTGGTGGCTCAGTGGTTGAGAGTCCACCTGCCGATGCAGGGGACACGGGTTCGTGCTCCGGTCCGCGAAGATCCCACATGCCGCGGAGCGGCTAGGCCCGTGAGCCGTGGCCGCTGAGCCTGCGCTCCGCAACGGGAGAGGCCACAGCAGTGAGAGGCCCGTGTACCGCAAAAAAAAAAAAAAAAGAAGAAAAAGAAAGAAAAGAAAAGAGAGTGAGTGACAACTTAAATGATATATGGAATATTTTGCTGACTTAGAAGAGCATGCAGAATTAAATATGACCCAGTTGAAATGTTAATTTTATTTTAATGTGTATATTGGGGTGGAGTCTTAAAGGTGCCAGAAAACAAGCATTCACCCATCCTGTTTGGAAGTGCAGCACACAGGCACCTTCAGTTACCAGTTCTGTTCATTCCACAGAATCATCTTGGGAAAACATACTGTTTTTTAGGTACCTGGTGTATATCTTAACCAGTTTGAAGAATTTCCCAAATACCTGTTAATATGTAGTTCTCCGATTCCAATCTTGCCACGTCCTGTACCAGTGACACAGCACATAGGAGTTTTATTTCTCTTTCTTTCTCTGGGTTCTTGAGAACCCAACGAAAGAACAATGGAATGGCATCAAAGAGATCAGGGTTCTTGACTCAGATTTACCATAAAATAATAGTGTCCTCTTGGGAAAATTATAGTTGTTCTAGGCCCCTTTCCTTTTCTTTACTTTGACAGAGCTGCACTAGATGACCCCAAGTAACACTGCGCTCTTTGCAGTAGTAGCTTAGACGTTATTGGTTTTCTGAAACAAATGAAGACAGTGACACAGGAAACTGTGCAACATCTCTGTAACTATGTTTTCTTAGAGTTGCCTCCATTTTTCAGATGATAAGATGGCTGAGCACAGAAGTAGGTGTTTTGACCAGAGGTTCCAGAGTAGAGGGAACTGAACCACAAGTTTCCTTCATTCCTGAAGCTCACTTAGCCAAAACATAGGCTTCTGAATATTAAGCTGTAAAGCATATTATCAGTGTGCTTTAAAAGAAGCGGTTCTTCTAGGATTTCTAATTAATAGCAGGCGGTTTTGAAATTCTTAGAAGATCATCGAATTTTGTGAGATTTACAGCTCTATTTTCCTGTCAAGCAAGTTGTATCAGTGCCAGACAATCATCTGAGCTTCTGGATGCTTCTCTGAACCTCTTGAATTTTTCTTCTTGCTATCTGAAATTCATGCCAGATAAGCCTTTTTGTAGAGAGCGTGTACAGACTTGTCTATTTTCATATACGAAAGCGATGCAGTGAGCCAGGTCGGGGGTTAAGCCCTCATTCTCAGAGTGGTATTGAGCTCCTGGTGAAATGTAATCCTCATTTCCTCAGAATAGAAAAGCAGTTATCTCACGTTTTTAATGCCATTAACTCTTTATACATTTATGTATAATACATATATTTATTGTACCTACGAGGTGTGCTCTCTTTGGGAAGTACAAAGCTATTTGAGACGTAAGTTGTTCATTTTTTTGTTTTCCCACAAATACTGTGACCCTTTGAGCAGGAAGGTCTGTGTTTTACTAACATCTAGAACAAGCAGCTAACACGGTGTCTAAGATGTAGTCAATAAATATGAAATAGGTAAATGAACACATTTTTAAGGAAGGGCCAGGGCATGAACAAATAGAAAATTTTCATTTTCAGTCACAAAGCCACAACAGACATAAAAATGATACAGACAACAAGTGCTACGGTCATTCAAAGAAGGCATAGAATAGATACAACAAGGATCTCCCCTATGGCACAGGGAACTGTACTCAATATTTTGTAATAACTTATAAGGGAAAAGAATCTGAAAACGGAATCACTGCGCCGTACACCTGAAACGGACACGACATTGTAAATCAACTATATTTCAATTAAAAAACAAACAAACAGACAACAGCAACAACAAAAACCCAAAGAGGTCGTAGAAGTTCTTATGAGATTCCCGAAGAGAAGAGAAGCCAAATGAGGACGGGAGAGGCGGCTTTTGAATCCGTTCAGAGGAGAAGTCACAGAGGAACTAGTCATTGATCTGAACTTGAGATTAAGATTAAGATGAATTAATCTGAATTAATTAAGATTGCAACACAGGGATATTACAGATGAAGGTAATCACATAAACTTACTATACTGAAACTTGCAGAGGTTATGAGTGTTGTTCAAGATCCCAAAGCAAGTGCATTGTGGAATCAGAATTTTAAGTGAGGCCTGATGAACTAAAAACAAACCAACACAGAAACAAGCCCTTCCTGTGACACCACGTTGCCTTTGAAGTCGTTTTTTTTGGTGGGTTGGCAGAAACTGGTTCCAGTGTTTCTTGCAGGAATGACTGGCCATAGGACTGGGCGTCGTAGCTTCCTGCCAGGCGGCCGAAGGTCGCAGGCAGGTGGGTCACTGGGACACACGCGGAGGGGCTCCTGCCCGGCCCCCTGGCCGCTCAGTGCCCCTGCCCCAGAGCGGGGGTGGGGGCCTCAAAGCAGCCTTGTCTGAGTCCCCTGCCACTAGAGAGAGTATTGGCCCAACACTTGTAGAAAACGGGGACCTTGCTGGCAGTTCAGTGGAGGGACACAAATAAATCTTTGCCGACTTTCTGCTGAAGCTCACGAGGGCTCACTCCTAAGCCTCTTACAAGGCCAGCTGCCGAGGCTGCGAGAGATGAGTCAGGGCTCTCCCTCCACCACGGGGAGATCGCTGGTTAAAGCGCTCACGAGGGAGTGAACCGCGTGTCCGCACCGACACGCATGGGCAGACCTCGTCGATGCCTTCTGTCCGGGGTACGAAGCCCTCTCCTGCCTCTTCCAGGCTCTCTAGAAAGCATGTGCAGAGCCTCCCACTCCACCCTCGGACTCCGTGGGCCACAGCTGGAGGGACCAGCCAAGGAGCCGTGGCAGGAGGAGGCCAGAGGGCAGCGGGCCTCGGCCGGAGCCCGTCAGTCGGTCCCCATTCACACACCACCAGACGATCCTCTTGACCTGGGCAGTAGCCGCCAACCGACCGCTAAGGTGAGCCCGGCGCGCGCTTGGCTACCTGGCATGGCTGGGAACCCCAGGATCTCCTGGCAGAGGCGGGCATTCTCCTGGGCCGGGTCCGCGGGCGTCTGCGTGTGCAGGGCCTGAACCACCTTGGCCAGGACGATCTGGCACAGGTTGAGAGGCCTGGGGCGTGGGAGGAAGGAGACGGGGGGCTGGCACCGTGTCCAGGCCGCGCTTGCCAGCCGGGCAGACCGGAAGCCCCCTTCCCTTCCCTCGGTCCGGCCGCATCTGGGTTGGCCTCCCGGGACTTGATGAGCTTGTCCAGCAGCTCCTGAGGGACGGTGCTGCCCGTGGCCCACCAAGACTGGCAGCAGCGCCAGGGCCTCACAGGGCACGGCGCCCCCGGCCCCAGAGCCTTCCCTCTGGTTCTCATCACCGGCTGTCACCAGACTTGCATGCAACGTGCTTTTCTTTTCTCTTGTCTTCTTTACGTCCCTCAGCCACGCAATGCGGTGAAGCCCTGACGCTCGCTGCCGCGTCGGTACACCCTGAGAACACGATGCTCAGCGAGAAAAGTCATACAGAGAAGGACACACAGGGCGTGACCCCACTGAGGAGAAACGTCCAGAGCAGGTAGATCCACAGAGTCAGCGAGTGGGTTCCTGGTTGTCAGGGGCTGGCGAGGGGACGGAGTGATAGCTAAGGGCGTGAGGGACATTTTCGGGATGATGGAAATGGTCCAAAGCAGTAGTGACGTCTGTACGGCTCAGTAAGCTGTCCCCACACGCCCCGGTGCAGCCTGTGAGAGCATCGCTCTCAGGATGAAGGGCTGACCACAGGAAGACTGAACGAGCAGTGGGTCCTGGGCCCAGACGCTCAGCTGGCGCCCCCCACGTGGGGAAGTCACTGGGACTTGCTGAGCCTCCACGGAGACTGGCAGCAGCCCCCGAGCTCACAGGGCACTGCGCCCCCGGCCCCAGAGCCTTCCCTCTGGTTCTCATCACCGGCTGTCAGCAGACTTGCAGGCAACGTTCCTTTCTTTTCTTTTGTCTTTTTTAAAGGCAACTCTTGAGTACATGTATTTAACATGCAGGGAACCAGCCCTGACTCCTTGATCTGGGTCTTCCAGCCTCTAGAGCCTCGAGGACATCCATTTCCGTTATTTACGCGCCCAGTGCCTGGGGTTTGATGATGGAAGCTGACACCGAGGGCGTCACCACGTGTGGGGTGATGTCAGTGAAAGAATCCCGTGGCTAGGGCCTGCCTGAGGACCACGCATGCCCGGGCCCTCCCCGCCCCCTGCCTGCAGCCCTGCGCCTGGGAGCGGAGCTGGTGCATCGCATGCCCGACGTCGTGGAAGTTGGTCTCCCGCTCATCATGCCGCAGCAGGGAGGGCAGGTTGGGCGTAGGCTTGGCGAAGTTGGCCACCATGGCCGCGATGGCGACCTGGCAGCTCCCATCGTGCTGTAGGCAGGCCGAAGCAGGCCGCGTGCCCGGACTTCCCCACCCTGCGGAGGGACGTGGATGGGGCCCCGCTTCCACAGAGGAGCCCCGGCCCACGGCCGACAGGTTCCCCCACCACGCACGCACCGAGGATAGAGGTCAGGTAGAACTTGCCGATGGATGACCTTGCCCGAGGCCGCGTCCCAGACCGTTTAGAGCCTCACGTCTTCGTGACACGTGCTCGTGCCCTCCTCCAGGTCGAAGGTCAGCCCCAGCAGCTCCTGGGAGATGCCCAGCAGCCCGCGTGTGACTGCCTGCACGGGGAAAGACTCCTTGAGCAGGTACTGGTCCACGTGGTAGCGCGTCTCCTCCCCCTGGTTCACGTAGTAGCGCAGGTCCCAGGCGTTGATGGGGCCGTCAAAGTGCAGGCCCCGCCTCTGGCACTCGGCCTTCTTTAGCTCCAGGATCACGGCCGCTCCTGCTCCCCGAGGGGCTTCAGCTTCTGGGCCAGCTCACCTGCGGGCGGAGGGGAGAGGCTCGGCTACGTCCCTGGGGCGGCCCCCCAGCCACCCCCGACCCTGCGCCCCTCGAGGCAGAATGAAGGGTCTGGGATGGTGACCCCCAAGGGCTGACACAGTGGGGTCTCAGGCAGCACCACGTCCGGTCAAGGTCCGCCTGACCCCGTCCCCACTGGGACTCAGGGGGAGGCGGTGTTACCTAGGACAGTGGCCACCACCTGGCTGGTCTTGTCCGTGTTCATCTCCAGCACAGAGTCGGCATGGTGCGGAACCCCAGCAGGCGGGACTTCAGGGCCTGCAGCCTCACCAGCTCCCTGAGGATCACGCAGTTCTCCTGGAAGCCAGAGACGGAAGGCGCTGGGGACCGAGGGCCACGCCCTCCCCACGGGCCCCGGGCCAGGTCTCTGCAGGCGGGCAGGGCTCCCAGGCCACTGGCGGGCACAGCCAACCCCCCTCCCTCCTCCTCCTGGCCCGGATTTCTAGACACTTTGGTGCTGTCCTAACACGTGGCCTTTATTAACACAGGTCCTTTTGGAAGCAGAAACGGCATGAACGTGATGGGCTCTAAGGCCAAGGGCAGGAAGAAATGCGGCCAGGCTCTCCAGGAGCCACCAAGGGGCCTCCCCGGGCTCAACAAGACAAACACGGCTGCCGTGCAGACAGTAGCTCAACCCCACGGCGCCCGAACACCCAGCCCCTGGACGGTGAGACACCTGTTGCTGCAGGTGGCCCGTGGCTCACTGATGAGGCCCGGCCCCAGGCGTACGCCACCTTCTCGGGGGCCACCTCTCCGGTCTGCAGTGGGGTTCTCCTGGGAGCCCCCCGTCACCACAGCACCAGCGTGGCCTGTCTGTAGCCCAAGAAGGTGGGGACGCAAGACTGTCCCCCGTGCCCCCCCGCATCCCCCGCGAGGCCGAGCGAGCACCAGTGGTGTCTGCGGGGAAGGTGAAGGGCTCACGCACAGCCCCCATCTACAGAAGCACAGACTGCAGCCACATGCGCTATGGAACAAACACAAGTGTCCATGCAGGACCCGATGTCTGAATGTCAAGGCCATGCCCGGGCCACAGTGAGAAGGTGCATCCCCCATGCAAGCCACAGAGAGGGGATGGGGGGGTCCATCTGCGATTCTGAGCTCATCGGGCATCACCCCAGAGGGAGAGGGAGAGGGAGAGGGAGAGAGGTAGACAGAAGTACAGAGGGAGAGAAAGAGAGAGGGAGGGAGAGACGTCTCTCCCTTCCCTGGGGGTTCTCTAGTGCAGCCAAGGCTGAAAACCACGGCATTTTGGGAGATGGGTCCTCGTGGAAGAGTTAAATAGTCGCTCATGGCATTATCGACACATACTAAAAAAGGCCCCAAATCTTGGGGAGTCAGGGAGGGGAGTGTCGGCTGCCTCGTAAACGAGGAGAGATTGGGCATCAGAGGAGGTGCCTGTGCAGCCTGCGCCCAGGGCCCCGCAGACTTCATCTCCCAGCGGTGGTCCTGGGCTGGAAGTCAGCGGGGAGGTCAGGCTGTCCAAGCATCAACGTTGACTTCAGGGCTGATCTAAAAGGCGCCTGGTGTTTGTTGAAGCAGAAAAAGGAGAAAGCAGTAGGGAGTGGATGGGAGTGGGAGGGGGAGGGAGCCCCCCTCCTCAGCACTTCTACCGCTCTCCCTCTCTCTCTCTCTCTCTCTCTCCCTTTCTCCCTCTCTCCCTCTACCTCGCTGCCTCTCACTCTCCCTCTCCCTCCATCTCTCCCTCTGCCTCTCTCCCTCCCTCTCTCCCTGTCCCTCTCTCTCTCTCCCTCTTTCCCTCCCCCTCTCCCTCTCCCCCTTTCCCTCTCCCTCTCCCCTTCTCCCTCTCTCCCTTCCTCTCTCCCTGTCCCTGTTCCCCTGTTCCGCACGCTCTGGCTCTACCTCTTTCCCTCTCCCTCTCCCTCCACCTCCTTCCCTCTCTGGAGAGGGAAGGAGGTGGAGGGAGAGGGAGAGAGAGATGGAGAGGGAGGGGGGAGAGGGAGAGAGAGGGGGGAGAGGGAGAGAGTGATGGAGAGAGCGAAAGATGTCTCTCCCTCCCTCCCTCTCTCCCTCCCTCTCTCCCTCTCCCTCCCTCCTTCTCCCTCTCCCTCTGGCTCCAACTCTCCTCCCTCCATCTCTCCCTCTCCCTCACTCCCTCCCAGAGAGGCAGAGATAAGGCAGAGGGAGAGAGGAAGAGGGAGAGATGGAGGGAGAGGGAGAGGGAGGGAGAGGGAGAGGGAGGGAGAGGGAGAGAGGGAGAGGGAGAGAGGGAGAGGGAGGGAGAGGGAGAGAGGGAGAGGGAGGAGGAGAGGGAGGGAGAGGGAGAGAAGGAGAGGGAGAGAGGGAGAGGGAAATAGGTCTCTTCCTCCCTCCCTCTCCCTCTCTCCTCCTTCTCTCCCTCTCTCCCTCTCCCTCTCTCTCTCCCTGTCCCTGTTTCCCTGTTCCAGTCTCCCTCTGCCTCTCTCCCTCTCCCTTGTCTCTGCCTCTCCCTCCATCTCTCCCTCTCTGAGAGGGAGTGAGGGCGAGGGAGAGATGGAGGGAGAGGGAGTGAGGGCGAGGGAGAGAGGGAGGGAGAGGGAGGAAGAGGAAGAGTGGAAGGGAAAGGGCGAGGGAAGGAGAGGGGGAGACGGAGGAGAGAGGGAGAGGGAGGGAAGAAGAGACCATTTTCCCTCTCCCGCTCTCCCTCTCTATCTCTCTCTGCCTCTGTCCCTCTCTCTCTTCTTCTCTCCCTCTCCTTCCATCTCTCCCTCTCCCTCTCTGTCTCTCCCTCCATCTCTCCCTTTCTGGGAAAGAGTGAGGGAGATGGAGACATGGAGGGAGAGGGAGGAGAAGGAGAGAGGGAGGGAGAGAGGTGTAGAGGGAGAGAGGGAGAGACGTCTTCGCTCCCTCCCTCTATCCCTCTCTCCCTTTCCCCCCTCTCTCTCCCTCTCCCCCTCCCTCTCCTGCTCTCCCTCTCCCTCTTTCCCTCTCCCTCTCCCTCCACCTCCTTCCCTCTCTGGAGAGGGAAGGAGGTGGAGGGAGAGGGAGAGCGGAACAGGGAAACAGGGACAGGGAGAGAGGGAGGGAGGAAGAGACCTCTTTCCATCTCCCTCTCACCCCCCCTCTCCCTCTCCTCTCCATATCTCTCTCCCTCCCTCTCCCTCTCCCTCCCTCTCTCCCTCTCCCTCTCTCCCTCTCCCTTGTCTCTGCCTCTCTATCTCTCCCTCTCTGGGAGGGAGTGAGGGAGATGGAGAGATGGAGGGAGTGGGAGAGTTGGAGGGAGGGAGAGGGAGAGAGGGAGGGAGGGAGAGAGGGATAGAGGGAGGGAGCGAGAGAGGGATAGAGGGAGGGAGGGAGAGGGATAGAGGGAGGGAGGGAGAGAGGGATGGAGGGAGGGAGTGAGGGGAGGGAGGGAGGGAGGGAGGGAGGGAGGGAGAGACGGTCTTTCGCTCCCTCCCTCTCTCCCTCTCTCCCTCTCACCCCTCTCTCTCCCTCTCCCCCCTCCCTCTCCTGCTCTCTCTCCGTGTTCCTCCACCTCCTTCCCTCTCCGGAGAGGGAAGGAGGTGGAGGGACAGGGAGAGGGAAAGAGGTAGAGGGAGAGCGTGCGGAACAGGGAAACAGGGACAGGGAGAGAGGAAAGAAGAGAGGGAGAGGGAAGAGGGACGGGGGAGGCAGGAAGAGGGAGGGGGAGGAGGGAGAGAGACGGGGGAGAGCGAGGAGGTAGAGGGAGAGGGAGGGGAGAGGGAGAGGGATGGGGAGAGCAAGGGGGAGACGGAGGTGGAGAGGGAGTTGGGAGAGGGACAGGGAGAGGGACGGGGAGGGGGGAGAGGGAGGGGGGAGGGAGAGAGGGAAAGAGAGAGACGCAGAGGAAAGAGGGAGAGGGAAGAGAGAGAGGGACAGAGGGAGAGGGAGAGAGGGAGGAGGAGAGGGACGAGAGGAAGCAGGGAGAAAAGAGAGAAAGAACACACCACCTACATTTCTGTCAAATGACACCGGGGATCCTTACACAACCAGGAGAAAATAACACAGCGAGGCTCTTTCTCAGCTGGAACTGGAACTGCAGATGGGGCCAAACACCACCAGGGTGGCCACACATGTCCAGCTGCCGCCCCAGCCCCCTGAGTCTGGTCACCAGGGCTCTGAGTGTTTGCTCCAGGGACCTGGGGTTCACCCTGTCACCCTGGAGGTCGGGCCTAGACAGCATGGCCCCGGGCTGGACACATAGGGAGAAAAGCATCCCCACAGGCCAGCTTGTGCGAGCCGATTCAGCTGCCAGATTTTAGAGGCCCGGGATCACCGTGTGGCCCATGAAAGCCAGGAGCCAGGAGGGTCTTGCATCGGGATTCCTGTCCGTTGGACTGGAACGTTTATGTAAGGAGTCTTGGAAACAGTGGTAACAAGACTGAATTCGAACGAGCTTTAGGATATTATGGACCACTCCGAAGTGTGTGGGTTGCTAAAAACCCTCCCGGCTTCACTCTTGTTGAAAATGAAGATCCCCGAGTTGCAGCGGATGCTGTCTGAGAAGTAGACGGGAGAACACTCTGTGGCTGCCGAGTAAGAGTGGACCTGTCGAATGGGGAAGGGAGAAGTCGAAATCGTGGCCGCCTCCTTCTTGGGGTCGTCGCCCTCGAGATGATTATCGGAGGAGGAGTCCTCCCCCTCACCACAGATCTCCAAGATGGAGAAGCTTCTCCCGCAGCCGGAGCAGGTCCCTTTAGTAGATATAGGAGAAGAGAGAGATCACTGTCCCAGGAGAGAAATCGCAAGCCGTCCCGATCTTTCTCTAGGTCTCCTAGCCGATCCAGGTCAAATGAAAGGAAATAGCAGACCACTTTGCAAGAGGAGTGGTGCACAGGAAATACCTTCATTTGACAGGAGTATGTACAGAAAATTCAAGTTTCGTTTGAGACTTCAGAAGCTTGATGCACTTTTTAAATGTTTTAGCTGTTCCCGTTTGTGTGTCTCTTGGGACAGTGACACATAAAGGTGTCAATCTCTGTGGTTTGAAATGGGTGATATGAGGCATGTAATATGAAGAATTGTTTCTTTACAATGTTCTCTTAAGCAGAATTGAATTTGCTTTGAATTTTTGGTCTTGCCTAGACTGATAATAAAACTCTAACTGCTGCCCACCTAAAGTGCGATGTTTATCATTATGGAAACAACACTGGCAAACATTGAAAAGACTTTCTGTAGCTGGGATGTGGTATGCAGCTGTAGTCAAGCAAGCAGTCTTTAAAAGGTGCTGTGAACACAAGCCAGCAGGGAGAAATGAAAGCCGCACCCTTACCCTAGATTAGAGGTTTAAGAATTCCACTAGTCTTCACACTGGACAAGAGGTTGTCCAGTGAGTTTAGCATCTACGAAGTTTCAAGGAAGTTAGTTAACCTTTGAGTTAGGTCATAAGTCCCCTCTGTGATTGCTGTACATGAATACATAGCTCTTTGTAAAGTTTTTTGGAAGTTGAGATTATCAAGACACCAGTGTCCTGCCAGATTAAGAGTATATTGTAGAGCTGAACTTTGAGTTACTGTGCAATTTTTTTTTCATGCTGTCATTTGTAATATGTTTTGTGAGACTCCTTGGGATTAAAGTTTTGGTTCCAAACGGAACAAAGAAAACAAAAAAAGGATCCACCTGCCAATGCAGGGGACCCGGGTTCGATCCCTGGTCCGGGAAGATCCCATGTGCCGCAGATCAACTAAGCCCGTGGGCCACAACTATTGAGCCTGCGCTCTAGATCCTGGGAGCCACAACTACTGAGCCCCCATGCCACAACTACAGAAGCCCGCACATCTAGAGTCCGTGCTCCGAAACAAAAGAAGCCACTGTAATGAGAAGCACATGCCCGCAACAAAGAGGAGCCCCTGCTCGCCGCAACTAGAGAAAGCCCGTGTGCAGCAATGAAGACCCAACGCAGCAAAAAAAAAAAAAAAAAAAAAAAGACGCTACTGGCCAGGTGATCAAGGGTAAAATTGTTTGTCACAAGTCCCGTTGATGGTGTGTATCCTTGATGTGTGTATCCTTGATGGTGTGTATCCTTGACGATGTGACCTGAGGAGAATGACATTTTTATCTCTGTCTGGATCTTCCGCCCCAAACCCCATAACTCCAGCCCAACCATAAGAAAAACATCAGAAAACCAACAGACAGACAAATTGAGGGACAAAATACCTGACCAGTCCTCCTCAAAACTTTCAAGGTATCAAAACCCAGGGACGTCTGAGAAATGTCACAGCCCAGAGGAGACTGGGACAGAAAAAGGGTGTTAGGGGAAAGCTAGGGAAATTCTAATAAAGTGTGGACTTCAGTTAATAATAACGTATCCATCTCGGTTCCTTAGTTGGATAAGCATGTCGTACTAACGTACTAAAGTACTAACGTGTTGGAAATAGGGGTACTGGGTCGGGGGTCCACAGCACTCTGTACACTCTGTACAGATCTTTGCAACTTTTTTGTAACTCTAAGCTATTCTAAAATTAAGCAACTACTAAACAGAGATAAGAATGTTATTTCCCTGATTTGAACATGGCTGAGTTTGTTTTCATGGTCACATTTGTGCTATCTGGATGTGTCTTGGAATCAGTAGCAAAGGAGAGTTGCCAGCCCCTGGGAAGATGCGGCTGGTTTGCAGGTGGCTTGCTCTGGAGCTGAAGACCAGGGTGGGAAGTCTGCAGCCTCGGGCTGCACTTAGAACCATGGGAGGGGATGGGCCAGCTCAGTTAGGGATGGAACCTATAAATAAAACTTTTTCTTTTCCATTATGGCTTATCACAGGATATTGAATATAGTTCCCTGTGCTAGACAGTAGGACCTTGTAGCTTATCCATCCTATATTTAATAGTTTGCGTCTGCTAACCCCAAACTCCCAATCCAACCCTCCCTCACTCTTTCTCCCCCTTGGCAACCACAAGTCTGTTCTCTATGTCTGTGAGTCTGTTTTTGTTTCGTAGACAAGTTCATTTGTGTCGTATTTTAGATTTCACATATAAGAGAGATCATATATGTGTCTTTCTCTTCTGACTTACTTCACTTAGTATGATAATCTCTAGGTCCATCCACGACGTTGCTGCAAATAGCATTATTTCATTCTTTTTATGGCTGAATATATTCCATTGTATATATGTACCACATCTTCTTTATCCACTCACCCATCAGTGGACATTTAGGCAGCTTCCACATCTTGCCTATTATAAATAGTGATGCAATGAACACTGGGGTACATGTATCTTTTCTTTCTTTTTCTTTCTTTTTTTCTTTCTTTTTTCTTTCTTTTTCTTTCTTTCTTTCTTTTTCTTTCTTTCTTTCTCTCTCTCTTTCTTTATTTTTTTGTTACACAGCATGTGGGATCTTAGTTCCCTGGCCAGAGATGGAACCCATGCTCCCTGCACTGGAAGCACAGAGTCTTAACCGCTAGACCACCAGGGAAATCCCAGGGGTGTATGTATATTTTTGAATTAGAGTTTTCTCCAGATCTATGCCCAGGAGTGGAATTGCGGGACCCTATGGCAGCTGTATCTGTTCTCTGCACGTCTCACATCAACCACGTGCACTCCAATCCTTGCTCTCAACGTCATCTTCGGGGAACACAACCTGCGACAGGGACCTTGACAAGAAGAAATGGCTCAGGGAAAAGCTAGCTGCACAGGGAGGAGATAGAGGCCATCGACCCTGGGGTGTGGCGGGGAGAGTGGGCACAGAGATTGGTCATTTCATCCCTGATACTCAGCCCTCCTGGCTGCCCCACTCTAGGTCACCTCGGGATACAGAGGTGACCCGGTTAGAGTCCCAGCCTGTGCAGGAATCTCGGGGCACAAGCGGGTCTGAATAATATTAGTGCAGGGTCTCCCCCATGGCACTGGGGTTATTTGGGGCGGGTCATTCTCTGCTGGGGGCCCCTCTTGGGCACTGTGTGGGGTTCAGCAGCATCCCTGTCCCCACCCATTTGATTCCAGGGTCCCCTCCCCCCCAGTTGTGACAACCACAGATTTTCCCCAGACATCACTGAAGACCTGGGGGAGGCGGAAGCAGGATGGCCCTGGGTGAGGACAGCTGTGTTGAAGCAAGCAGCCTGGCTTAGGGCAAGGTCTGCCCCAATCCCGTCAGAGCCTGCATTTAGAACTGCCCCTTCCCTCTCCCACCTCCCATGCCCTGCAGTGGTCTCCGAGACATCATCCCCATGTAAGAAATCACACCTTCTCAGTTTACTGTCCCCAGCACCTAGAAGAGTGTCTGCTATGTAGTAGATGCTTCATAAATACTTGCTGAATAAAGGAGTTGAATAAAGGGATGAGTGGATGAATGAATGAAGGTTACCATGGAAGGAGGGGGGAGATTCCCTTTCTGGCTCTCGGGGATTGGGATATCAAGTGAAAGATCCATCCTAAATAGGCTGACCAGCCTTCTGGGTTCCCCAGAAATGAGGGTTTCCCCATAGTTCCAGCGCTCAAACCTGAGCGGTCCTGGGCAAAGTGGGGGCGGGTGTTGGTCACCCTGTGTAAACACAGTAACAATTCCAACTGCAATAGCAATGGCCAAGGACCTCTACGGTCTTACTGACCAGGCACAGTTCTTCACCTGGCGGGGAAGGGTGGGCCAGGATTGGAATTCCGGTGATCCAGGGTGGGCGGGTGAGGGCACACCCCGGGCTTGTGTAGGGGAGTCCAGGAAGGTTCTGGAGGAAGTGACAGTGACACAGGAGGGAGGGAGGAGTCTAAGGAAGAACGTCCCACACGACAACGTGTGCCAATGGCCCTGGGCCCAAGGTCACACCTGACCAGGGCTTGCTTGTTTTCTTTTTTTCTAATTTACTTTTCCCCACATGGATATGCAATTGTCCTAATGCCATTTATTGAAAACTCCTTAATTTCCTCACTTTCTGTCATATCAAGTTCTCATCTATCTGTTTCTGGACCTTTATTCTCTACCATAGAGCTATACGTCCCATCCTTGCACCACTAGGGCTGTTTCATCACTATAACTTTATTTTTTACTCATTTATTTCTTTGGCCGTGCTGGGCGGCATGTGGGATCTTATTTCCCTGACCAGGCTTTGAACCCGCACCCCTTGCAGTGGAAGCTCGGAGTCTTAATCGCTGGACCTCCAGGGAAGTCCCCAGGGCTTGCTTTGACATCCATCGAATGGTGGCGGGTGGGCACGGGGAGCAGCTGTCTGTGAGCCACCCTGTGTAGAAATGCAGGGTGGAGGGCAGGACAGCTGGAGCGGGAGGGGAAAAGGCGGAGGAGGGAGGGAGGGAGGGATGGCGGGCGGGCGAGAGACAGACAGAGAGTTTCCGGAGACAATAGCTCTGGCCGTGTCCTAGGGCATGAAAGCTGAAAATAGCTCCTAGTGCGGGGAGCCCTGGAGCCGGAGCCTGGGAGCCATTGTGACTGGCACTCCTCCCTGGTGTGTGTGTGTGCGGGGGCGGGGGGCTCTGGACTTCTCAGGCTGGGAATGGGGTGCACGGAGCAAGGACGGAGCAGGGACGGAGCAGGGACCCTTCTCTCTGGGACCTCGCAGGCCATCCTTAGCTCACAAAGCTGAGCCACTCCCGGCCCTACGAGGGGGGGGCTTATCCTCCCTGTCCCCTGGATCACACCCCCTCACACACGACTTCCCCTTGTGTGCTCCCAGCAACCAAGAGAATCTGTTTTTAAAAGATTTGGGGGAGGGGGGTAAACATACAAACAAGAGCAGAATGGATACTTTTTCCGAATGGGAATGGCTCTGTGTAACCCCATCCCCAGGGTAACCAGAGTCCTGACCTCTAACACCCTTGACGAGTCAGCCTTGGTCTGGGCTTGCAGACCCACGGAAGCTTCCTCATCCCCTCCTTCAGACCCCGTCTCTCCCTCGGCGTCTTTGTGAGAGGCACCCGGGGAAGTGGGACTGCTAGGCTGTACTGCTGCTAGAACTGCACCTGGGCTCCACCAGGCTCCAGCCCCCCCGCCCTGTGCACCTCTCTGTCCCTGAGGCACCTCAACTGGTAGGAGCGGCATCACCTTCCCTCCCGGGACTTGTGACACTTAAGGGAGACACAGAAAGGACAAGCGTTTGGCTCCCTGGCTGGCAAAGAGCAGGTGCTCAATTGTCATAAGTGGCCGTATCAGTGAGGGTTCTCCAGACAAACAGAATCCATAGGGTGTGTGTGTATATACACACACACGTACATATGTACACGCATACAAAAATATACAGCTGTGTATATATGCAGTACGCATACAGACATATACACATATAGTATATACAATACGCAAACACATATATACACACATATATATAAAATGCATAGTTTGTATATATACAGTATGTATACACACATATACACGTAATATATACAATAGACACATACAGATACACTATACATACACACATATGAAATGCATCGTTTGTGTATATACAGTATGTACACATACGTATAACATATGCAATGTACACACCTAGGTACGTCTATATCATACATATATACACACAGAAAGATATTTAGGTGTGTATATATACAGTATACATACATACACATATAATATATGCAATACATACACGTACATACATATAGACACGCATATACACCTACATAGAAAAGCATGTAGAATAAAAATATACATGTACTGCATATATAAATTCCTTGTATTCGTTCCTCCTTTACGCAAAGTGGACCAATTTCAGTGTTAATCTCTTCTGAAAAATACCTTCCTGGCCACATCTGGAATAATGTTTGTGGTTGCCGGGGCCCCACGCAGTGCGCACATGAGATTAACCATCCCCGTGGCGATGATGACACTTTATTTTCTCCCTTGACCATTGTCACTACTATTCCAATTAAAATGGCAGTGCTATGAGGGCAGGGCATTTCCTTTTTGGCCAGTACTGAGCGTCCGCGGTCTGGTGCCTAGCATAGGCTAAATACACGGCAATTTTGTGAACAGAAGCCGGGATTCCAGCTGTCATATTTAATAGGAATTATAGTCTTATTATTGGGGGGGAGGGGTTGTGTCACGGTACGTCGAGGTCGGGAGTCGAACTCGCCACCACTGGCCCTGAGAGGTTTTGCCGGGTCCCCACTTCGGGCCGGTGGGTGTGGCCAGGGGCAGCCGATGACGTGCGTATGTGCGTGCGTACGTGCGTGCGTGCGTGGGAGCGTGCGTGCGTGAGAGCGTGCGAGTCCACGGGGCGGGCCGCGCGCGCCGGGAGTGTTTCAGCCCGGCCCCCGGCTCATTGTGGTCGCCTCACGCCGGCCCGAGTTCGCAGCAGCGCTGGAGGCCCCGGGCCTGTGAGCACAAAGAGGGAGCCGGGGGCCGGACGGGAGTGCGGCGGCGGCAGCTGAGGCCCAGACCAGGCCCCCCCTCAGCCTCCCGCCTGCCCGTCTGCCCCGCCCCCGGCGGTGGCGCCGCGCCCCTCCCCCAACCGCCAGACTAGCGCGGTGCGGGTCCCGCGCGCGAAGGAATGGGGGAGAAGCTGGAGCTGAGGCTGGAGTCGCTCTTGGGGACCGAGCCCGCCGTCTACCCGTGGCCGCTGCCGGTCTACGTAAGTGCCACCCGTCCCCTCCTCCCGGACCCCCGCTCCTGTTCCCCCACGGCGCGCGCTGAGCCCACCGAGAAACGGAGCGACTCGAGTCGCCAGACCCTCTTTGGAGCCCCCCTTCCCGCCCCGCCGTGGTTCTCCGCGGCAGTTTCCAGCCCCCGCGCGCAGGGTGGGCAGAGGGGAGCCGGCGCCGGCCGGGGGCGCCGACTCGGCCGCGGGGACCCCGCGCTTCCGAGGGGCGCCTGAGCCGGTCTGCGGTTGGCTCTGCAGGGCTGGGGACCCCGGTCCCCCCGGGCCTGGACTGCCGGCGGGCTTGCCCTTCTGTACTTTAGGATCTGACACGTAGGGTTTCTTTTTCCTGGTAGTTTCTTCTTAGCTCTGTCAACGTACTTAGCTTTTAAAATTTTTTTTTCTTTTTCAGGGCACCCTTTCCTCCCTCTCTCCAGTTTTTTTGTGTTTCTCTTTTGTTTTGTTTTAGTTAGGCATTTTGTCCCTCTGATCTTGAGTGGGTGGGCTGGCAGGACACTTGGAGAGGAGGCGTTCTGTCCCCTGATCTTGAGTGGCCTTTGGAAAATGACGGGCCAGACGGAAATTACATATAATTGATATATAATATTGTATCCGTCCAAGGTGTACAATGTGATGATTAATATATATATAGTGTGTGTGAAATGATTACCACAATAAGTTTAGTTAACCTTAATTCACATAATTACAAATGTTATCTTTGTGATGAGAACTTTCAAGATCTACTCTCTTAGCAACTTTCAAACATAAAATACGGTATTGTTAACTGTAGTGACCGAGCTGTACATTACATCACCATTACTCACTTGTCTTATAACTAGAAGTTTTTACCTTTTGATCATCTTCCCTCATTTTCGTCACCTCCAACCCCCAGCTCTGGCAACCGTCATTCCATTCTTTCTATCATGAGTTCAGTATTTTAGATTTCACATATGAGATCATAAAGTATTTATCTTTCTCTGTCTGACATTTCATTTAGCATAATGCCCCCCAAACCCACCCATGTGGTCACAAATAGCCAGATTTCCTTCTTTATCATGGCTGACTAATAGTAGGTTGTATGCACCCCCATTTTCTTCATCCATTCATCCACAAGAAAACACTGAGGTTGTTTCCATGTCTTGGCTACTGTATTGGGTTGGCCAGAAAGTTCATACAGTTAATGAATACACTGTTCAGTCAAACTTGGTGAAAATGAGTCTTTTATTTTTACTTAAAATAAATCTTTGACAAAGCCAGCTAGGCATCCCTTTGAGTAACGACTTATATCACATTGAAATATTTTAAACATATGAACAGTAATAGCTGAAATGACAAATGTTACTAATATTGACACAATTTATCAAGGAGATTAGGTTAGAATATGTTAAAATGCAGGTGGACAGTGAAAGAACAACTATAACTTTTAACTAAATATTGTCTTGATATTTAGACCATTGGTTAAAATCATGATAACAGGTTTCATCCGTTTCAAGAAAGCAGAATATTTGCAGATCACTTAACATTTACTAGGTATGTTCTCAGCCTGGAAGGATATATTTCACTTACATGTGTCATTTAATTTAACCACATCCCTCTGTAATAGATAGTGGTATCCCTATTTGCAGATAGGAGACAGGCTCAGAAAGATTAAGAATGTTACCTAATTCTAGTAAGTAGCCAAACCTAAACTGATCTAATTCCAGGGCAAAGCTCTTTCTGGCACATCAGTGTGGGTCTTTATCTCTTTGAGAATTGTTGAACATTAAAAGCCTTCTTCCAGGTAAATGCATAAAGAAACAACATGAGCAATGATATAACAATACAAGTCTCACTAAATAATTGGTGTGTTTGGCCTTGCTTTTGCTGATAGATCTTTTGCAAAATTGCTTTTCTCTGAGATATTTAAAGTGGACTTTAACTATTTTCTTGGAAGACTTTCCTAAATTATACCTATCAGAAAGCTGCTTTGCTTTAAGGCCGAAGAAAAATGAAAGCTTACTTAACTACACTTAGGTGCCAGGGTCATACTATGAGCTCTACACCTGCCAGGATTCACGCTAAGATAGATAGGGTGGCTCAGCAAACTGTCCATAGTCCTGTGATTTCTTTCTGATATTCTGAAGTAGAAATAATTTAATAACTGTTCACAAAAGAGAGAAACACTGTTTCTTGGTCCTCAATATCATACTGCTGTAGGCTAATTCTTTCTCTCTTCTGTTGCCCCTTAGTATAGAGAGTGTGTTTTGGGGACCCTCCTTCACGATCTTCTCCATTCCAAGAGCATCTTACATAAATCCAGGACTTCTCAAGCAGCCAGTTTTGCCAGATGGTCTTAGGGTTGGTTGTACCCATATATGTATAATCTGAACTTCTCAAGTAAGGTCCTTAGAGAGCATAATGGCTAAGAGAATTGGTGCTGATACCAGACCTGAGTCCAAATACTGCCTATGCCCCTAACTAGCTGTGTAACCTTGGAGAAGTAACTTAAGCCCCTTAAAGGGATTAGATTTCTCACCTGGAAAATGGTATAATAAATGCATCTACCTCATATGGTTAGTGTGTAAATTAATGTAACTTGAGATGGTGCGTGTTAAGCATTAGCACAGTGCCTGTCTCTTGTTAGTAATACCTGCTTTTCTTATTAATTATTCTCTTTATATTCCCAGTTGCAGCTGGGTGCCTAACATATAATAGTTGTTCAGCAAATAGTTACTGGATTGAACCAGCTCTGAAATTGAAGCATTGGGTCAACAGCAAAGTAGTCACCCCACCATCATTTCTCCCAGAGAAAGGGAGAATAGATGGAAGCCAGCCATCATACTTTCTTTTCTTATTCTAAACTTCCCATCCAGCCCCAGCAATAAAATAATCTTCCTGGACCCTAACAATTTCAAGGATTCTTCAAATCACACTATTTGAAAATAGCTGGGTTGCCCTAATCTAATATGTCCCAGGACCCCAAGGTCACCAAGCTTCTATTAATGAAGTCTAGTTAAGATAAATGATAACAGTTAGTCAACCAACTGCTTATGAGCTCATTGGGCTTTTTAAAATTTACTATCTGCGCTTCATAGAGACACAGGTATTTTGCTTTTGTAGGACATTCAACAGTCAAAGTAGTCTTTTAAAAAGCACAAATCAGACGCTATTATTGCACTGCTTCTAACCTCTAAAGGCTATCTATTGTAAAGAGATGAAATTTTCAACTACTTAGCCAGGCTCACAGGGACCGTGTGCTCTGGTCACTTACTACATCTTTCCCTGACCTTCATGGGGCTCGAGGCACAGTTGTCCTTTTCAGTCCCTCAGATGCAACAAGCTCTACTTCTTGCTCTCCCAGCTTTAGATTGGCTAATCCATCTACCCAGACCAATTTCCCTCTTACCGTTAAGGTCTCGGTTCAAACGCCACCACTACTATCTTGACCAAAGAGACCTGCCTCCTCAGTGCCTCTCCATCCCTTTGTCCAGTCGTATTTCTGTCACTGTACAACATTTATTTACATGTTTACTCTGTCTTCCTCCACCACTGGACATTTGCTTAAGAGCAGGGACTTTGTAATTTTTTGCTTCCAAGGCTTGCAGCGGACACTGGCACGTAGGTGTGTAGGAAATGTGTGTCTAATAAAGAATAAATATGTGAATGAAAAAAAAAACTGTGAAACACTAACACAAGATTATTCTTCTTTCAAAAGAATAATGAAAAATAATTTCATTCAATAAGAGTCATTCTTAGTTACTGATCCATGACTTAGTAGATCCCATTCAATTTAAAATGTCCCCTTTTTTTCTGATACTTTCACAAGTCATTAATTAAGTGTTGCTCACTTTTAAGGCCAATCTGTGAGACATTATTTAACTTGTCTCCTCTAAAGTTCCAGCATTAACTCAGGCGGGGCTTCACCAAGTACTGATCATGTGACCTTGGCCTCTCATTGCCTCCGTTTTCTCATTTGTAACATGGGTATAATAATCGGCTTATTTCATACGCCTATGAGGAGGAAAACTTCATGTGTGTGTGTGTGTGTGTGTGTCTATATATATGTATTTAAACAGTGTCTTAGAATAGTGTCTGGCACATGATAAGCATTATAGAAGTATTGACTGCTGCTACTAGTACTGTTATTATGAGAACTAACTGTTGAGAATAATCCTTCATATAGTGGTTTATTCCACTGAAGATAAAGGAAACTCATAGAATATTAGAAATCAGATTAAACACGGAAAGCCAGTAAAATATACCAGGACAGAAGATGATGAGAGTGTGAAAGGATAGAGGAAAAAAAATGGTTTTTGTTTTTCTTTTTTAAAGAAGGAAAGAGCCTAGAAATAGGAGAAAAACTATTCATTGGCTATACTGACATGGAGATCGCTGGTGACCTTCATAAGTAAAATTTCAGGACAGTGGGCAGAGAGATTACGGTGAGGGAAGTCAGATGGATGTAAATTATAGAGTAGATGGGACGTGAGGAAATGGAAACAATATATGATGATACCAATTTTGAAAAGTTCAGACATGAATTGGCTAAAGAAGATATGCAGGGATTAGAGGAGGAGGGAGGCTTTCGTGTTACACGTATAGTTTTTAACATTTTAAGTTGGAGTTACTAGTCTAGAATGAGGTTGAATTTTGGCAAGAATCATTCATAAGGAGTAGATGGGTTGTAGAAAATGCAGTGCTGTGAAGTACTTGAGAAGATGAGAGAAAATGAAATGCTATCTGTAGTGCACGTGGCCTTTGAACTTGAACTCCTGTAGTGCAAGGGAATACAAAGATCAATGCAAATGCTAATGAATTAACGGATTTGGCAGTGGACTATTTACTGACTTCTGTGTTCCTAATGAGTTGGGAAGCGCCTCACCAGCTCAGAGTGAAGGAAGTAGAGAGGATGGAGGAAAATTTGAGGAGGGTAGGGAAAGCTTCTAAGAAAATAGTCCTTAAGGAGAATTAGAAAGAACTTACTGTAAGTCAGAGCAATATTTCCAGTCTTGAAAATCCATTTGAAGTTGGTGTTTATTAATTTATTGGAATACCAATTTTCCCTGCCACATGATGTTTCTCCAGCTACCTGGATATAAGTTACACAGAGGCAGAAAAGAATGAGAGATAACAATCGAGGGAAAATACAATTAGTATTTTTTTTTTTACCTTTTTCCACTTCCCCGCTCCAACTCTGGGGAGCCTTCATGGACATGGCTGCCCTCGCAGCCTCCAGCAGCACGCTGTTATCAAAGAATTCAAAGAAATGGAACATAGGTTTCCAACTTAATAATTCAGCAAAATCAAAAATTGTATATAATGTTTTCTGTTGGCAAAGATTTTTGCAATATAATTTGGTTCCATCTTTTGACAAGTAATTTGGCAATGTCTAGCAAGATAAAAATGTTAATAGCTTTTTACACATATTCTAATTCTGGAAGCTTATGCCGATAAATAATTTATAATCCAGAAAATTATTATATAAAGATGCTCATTGTCATGTCATTTGTAATAACAAAACATTGGAAACACCTTTAATTGTTAAGAATAGGAAAACAGTTTAGGAAATTATATCCACTTAGTAGAAAGTGACACAGTTACTATATTATAATTACAAGATGATGGAGCAAAATAAAATAATGCTTAATAAAGAAAGAATGAAGAAAGCTGACCTAAAATTGTGTCTTCCTTATGACAGTAATTATGTAAACATATCAATATTTATTAAAGCTTAAAACCAAGATAAAGTTTTAAAAGCTCTGTACCAGTAATGGGGATTTTATGTTCGTTTCAAAATATTTTTTGACACAACTCTTAGAATTTTGTTTTGTCTACTCCTTTTCTTAAGAATTTCTGATTATTACCTCACTTTTCATTTCATAGTTTCAAATAAAGCCAGCAATTTTATCATCAGAGAAGATTAGACTTATTGGACAGTTCATAATTCCAAGTTATTTGGTATAAAAAGACCATATACACTTGTAGGTGCTTTCAAAATAAAATTTCGAGAAGTTTTTTTTTTTTGCTTAGTCTTTCCTAGTATGGAGATGAAGCAAACTACCTAAAATTGCTAGCCATTCTTTTTTCATTTTTCTCATTTTATTGATTTATCTTGCCCTTCACAGAAATGATAAGAAATGAGTCTGCAGTTGCCTCTGCCAATTTCTTAAATCCTCTATTATCCACATTATGAAATCATACTAGTATGAATGCTTCCAGTATTTTCAGAACTCTTTAGTTAGTATACTTTAGCATTCTGTATGAAGTATCTTATGTAAGTGTAAAATTTAGACTCAACTTCTGGAAGCTTTTGATTTCTTAGTTCAAAAGTGAGAGATCCTTAGTTCAGCCATATGATTAACAATTACTTGTATAGTAAGAAGCTCCTAAATTATTGTTTTATGGGTACCTGGCAGTTTTCTTGCCATTTCTCAGAAGTTCTCTATTAAACACATTCTCTCTCTTTCTCTCTCTCTATCTCTCTGTCTCTCTCTGTCTCTCTCTCTCTCTCTCTGTCTCTCTCTCTCTCTCTCACACACACACACACACACACACACACACACACATTGTGATTAAAAGCACAGATTTTGGCATTATGAAATCTAAGGTTCAATTTCCAGTTGTGTAGTTTCTGGGCCACTTCACTTTAGGCAAGTAACCTAATGTCTCTGAACCTTGTTATTTTCATCTGTAAAATAGAAATTACAATTATATCAGACAATCCTCAAAACATCCGTAATGATTTTAGAGTTTCAGAGTCAGGTAAAAGCAGGCACTCAGTAAATGGCTAGTGCTTTTATTACTTTATTATTATTTAGGTCTTGGTTTTCCTTGAGTGTGTGAGTCCCCATAATGAAATGTAATTTCCAGTAGATTGAGTAACACCTGTTTTCACCAAAAATTTTAACTGAGTTCATTACTTTCTGTGCAACCCAGATTAGTTTTCTGCCTCCTTTTCTGTGCCGTATGTAGGTGTTCAGTAGATTTATTTAATAAATGTATGAATGCATGAACGCGTAGATGAATTTTTAAATGCTTCTTTTTGAGAAGGTAGAACAAATGTGACACAGTAGAACAGATAAGAAAATAATCCATGGAAAAAATGGCAAAGTCATGTATGTGCCCAGGGCCAGCCTAAGAGGAATTACTTTTTTTTTTTTTTTTTAGGAAAAATGTGTTGAATAGCTTATTTTAATTATTTTTAAAAGTTAAGTACAGGGACTTCCCTGGCGGTCCAGTGGTTAAGACTTCGCCTTCCAATGCAGGGGGGTGTGGGTTCAATCCCTAGTCGGGGAGCTATGGTCCCACATGCCTCGCAGCCAAAAAACCAGAACATAAAACAGAAGCAGTATTGTAACAAATTCAATGAAGACTTTAAAAAATGGTCCACATCCAAAAAAAAAGTTAAGTACAAAAATTTGCTAATGATTTACATATTTAGGACCAATAAAATAATGTGAGATTAGCTGTACTAAAACAGAATGTTGAGCTACATTCACATTAAGTGACATTATATAGTCTGAGTTTATGGAAAACTTCTGAGATGGTGAGTGACCTTTGAGCAGAAAAAGACAGAAGGAGAAATGGCCTTTTCTACATTCTATTGTGCCTCTAAGTAAAATGCTTGGTAATCTAGCTACAAAGCTCTATGTCATTGGCCTTAGGCACATACTGTGATGTACCTTGTGAAGATCAGATTTTGCCATGGAGAGGATTTGTAAAAGTATCACACATTCCAGTACCGTTGGCAACCACAGCTACCAAAAACTCCAATTTAAATTGATGAGCCTAATATCAGATGATAGTATCATTTCCTTGTGGGTGTTCTGGGAAAAGGTGGGTAGGAAATGTATAAAAGTGAATACTTTATTGACTGAAATAACACTTCATCATTTTGAAAACATAAAATACATTAAAGTTGTTATAGCATCATACATGAATATTTCACTGTATTTTAGACCTTGCCTACAAGCAATGTTTTCTGCCCTTTGAAAGAGAACCATGCTTGTGGTATGCATTAATCATATAAAAGATTAAACACTGAAAAGAAATTCAGCCTTTAAAGACAATTTGCTTTGATTTATTCAGTGGGTTCTCCTAAAAAGTTAATACCCAGAATTATTGCTTGTTAAATTGGAGTTACAAATTCTTTCAGAGTTACTTAGTATTTTCTTTAATATCAGTATCAAGGAAGGCAAAGCAAATTTACATATTTATTAGGAAATACAGGCACATAATCATAAAACAAGAAAACACAACGTTTTTATAGACTTTATTTTTTAGAAGTGTTTTAATTTTACAGAAAAATTGAGAAGATAGTATAAAGTGTTTCCATATACACTATACCCATTTCCCTCTGTGACGATCAACTTATATTAGTATGTTACATTGTTAACAATCAGTGAACAAATATTGATACATTATTGTTTACTATAGTCCATACATTAGTCCAGTTCCTTAGTTTTTACCTAATGTCCTTTTTCTATTCCAGGATTTCATCCAAAACATCACATTACATTTAGTTGCCATGTTTCCTTAGGCTCCTCTTGGGTTTGATAGCTTCTCAGATTTTCCTTGCATGACCTTGGCAATTTTGAGTAGTTAGGCTTGTGTAGGATGCCCGCTACTAGAATTTGTTTGATGCATGTTTCATGATAATATTGGGATTATGTGTTTGGGGGAGGAAGACCACAAGAGTAGAAGGGTTATTTTGTCAGATCACATCAAGTGTACAAAGTATCAATATGCATTATGAATGCTGAGGTCGACCTTGATCACCAGGCTGAGGTAGTGTTTTTCAGGTTTCTCCATTGTAAAATTACTGTTTTCCCTTCTCCATATTGTACTTTTTGGAAGGAAGTCAATATGCTCAGCCCACAACTAAGGAATAGAGAGTTATGCTTAAGATGGAGTACTACATAAACTATTTGGAATTCTTTTGCACTGGAGATTTATCTATTCTCCCGCATTTATTTATGTATCCAATTATTTATTTATATCAGAAGAACTCACGGATTTTTATTTTATACTTTGGGTCATAATCTAATTCTACGTTAGTTACTTTGTTCCTCAAATTGCTCTAGTCCTGACCCTTGTGAACTCTTTTCAGTTCAGTGGCTCGTGTGCCACTCTGAGGTATCCCCATGCTATATATTTTTTTGGAACTTCCTTACTTTCTGACACTATAAGATGGCCTTGTATATACATCTTGTATATTTACTGCCCCAGTCCTAGAATCAGCTATTTCTTCAAGGATAACTAGGTCTTTTTAGTGGAGAACAGCATTAGACAGCAGGATCTGGGTGTGGGGTGTGCTAATTGCTGCCCGGATGTCATTGCTTCTAGATCTTCTCAGCTGACAGAGCAAAGAGATAACATGTGTGTACATTCCCCACGTATATGGACATATCTATAAGTATCTCTCTACATAACCATGTGTGTTAAGGTAATATGAAGCAATATTAAGCTAAGCATGAATGTATATTGATGTTTCCAACTTTAATCTGTTACCACATAGATCATCTTAGCCTCATCTCTTGCTTATCTTTAAATTTCAACTGCGGCAAAACACTTGACTTTTAGAAGTATGAAAATCAAATTGTAGCTACTTTGGGAAGCCACATCATCTAGCAGAAGAATTCTTAAAGGGCAAGGTGTATATCATCAAATTTTAATTTACAGTCAGCAGTACTTTGTAACATCCATAGGCCTCCAGACCTCTGCTTCCAAGAAGAGGAAGTAGCCCATTTCTCCCAGGTTCTTCCACTTAAAACTAAAACCCTGAACATAACAACAGACAAATATAGGAAGACACTGAAAGGTGGAAATGAGAAGGCAGACTTAACTAGGGACTTTGGGACTTGAGGAATAACATGGTGATGAGTCCCCTGTGTTTCCTGTTGCTTCCCATACATCCTGGAGAGGGTATTACAGGAACCCCCAATCAATAACCACCAACAGAACAACAGACAAAAAAGCTTCAAAAAAGAAAACACAAAACCCCCGTTCCCCCTAGCCAAGGTATGAGGAAAGGGGTTGTCAAAGACAGAAAACCATTTGGGCAATAATATACACACTACTCGAGCCAAGTGCCAGTGGAATATTGCACCCATCCCCTATGTCCTGTGGTTTCAGTTGGGCCAAGCTACGATTTGATCTTCCACACCACCCCACTCCTGCCCTCCAGAAGAGGCAGCGCTCTGATTCGCCACCAGGGCTGTTTCAGTGTGGTGCAGTGGTGAGCTGAGCCTCCACCCCTTTGCATTAGCAAAGAGACTTTCAAAGGTGGTGCCTGACAGGCTAGTTAACACTGGGCTGCCCTCACACAGTCGTGGGGTCCAATGGTGGGACCTAGCCTCCGTCTCTCCCTGACATCGATAAGAATAGGATGTTACAGGTTGGAGGGAGTAGGCACCCCACTAACCCCCAACTCATGGTGTCAGTGAGACCGAATGGGGTGCTGAATCCCCATAACCGTCCTGAGGCAGTAAGACAGAATGAGATGGCACAAGCAGGGCTAGTTGGCAGTTCTCTTCCTCTTACCCTGGTGTCAGTGGGGCCAGCAGGTAGCTGACCCTCTACCCACACCCGGCATCAACAAGAAGGAATGAAGTGGGAGGAAGGACAGCAAACACTTCACTTCTCCCCTCCCCTGGTGTCAAGAAATCTACTGGGGAGATGAACTTCCACTCCTACTAAAAGGCAACACAATGATATTAATGTTCCCACTTTTGGGGGGAAGGTGTCAGAAGGGCCAATAGGGTAGCTGAACTTCTACTTGATCTGTCTGCAGTGAGAGAATGTAAGTGCCCACTTTTGCTGGGGTATTGACAGTAGGGCCCAATGGAAATCTGTACGTAGCCCCCCACTCCTCATACTACACCTCCAATAGGATGACTTCCTTCTAAAAAGTAATAATAAAATTAAATGGGATACAGAGTCATATAATAACTCACAATGTTTAGAATCCAATTGAAAAATACTCATGGCACCAAGAAGCAGGAAATCACAGAGTAAATGAGAAAAGACAATAAACCTACACCAGCACTGAGATAAAACATCTATTGAAATTATCAGACAGGGGTTTTAAATAAGCTGTCACATAAATGCTTCAATTAGCAATTATGTGTTCCTTGACGGAAATGGGAAAAATAGAAAATGTGAACAAAGAACTAGAAGTTATAAGAATAAAAACAAATGAGAACAGTAGAACTGAAAAATACAACAATCAAAAAACTTTGCTCAAGAGTAGAGTGGAGATTACAAAGCACAGAATCATGAACTTAGAAGAGATCAATACAATGTACCACATGTACAGAGAAAAATAGGCTGAGGGGTAGAGATGGGAGAAGGAACAGGATCTCAAGAACCTGTAAACAGTAACAAAAGCACTAACATTCATATCATCAAGGTTCCAGAATGAAAACAGAGAGCACGTAGGACTGACAAAGTATTCAGAGAAATAATGACTAAAACGTTCCCAATGTTTTAGAAGACATAAGCACACATTCAAGAATCTGAGCAAATCCAAAGAGGAAAAACACAAAGGTATCCTTGTCAAGACGCGTCATAATTAAACTTCTGAAAAGTAGAGACAAAACAAATCTCGAAAGTGGACAGGCAGAAACGATGCATCACTTATTGAGAAACCAATTCCAATGACAGCATATTTCTTGTCTAAAATTATGGAGTCAGAAGCATTGACGTAACATTTTTCAAGTAGTAAAAGAAAAGAACTCTCAGCCACAAATTCACACTTTTTATATCCACTTTCTTGTTTGACTTATATTAATGGACTACCAACTCATCTTTCTATATCCGGGCCTGCCATCACACTTCTCCAAAAATCTAGTCACAGTATTTCCAGAGTGATCTTTGTGAAAAAGAAACAGATTTTTCTTATAAAAATACCTGATTGTGTTATGAAACTTTTCTCTCTTCTAAGTTACCAGGTAAAATCCTTCAATGGATTCCCATCTTTCTTGGAGTAAAATCTCACATCCAAACTCTCTTTGTCCTTTTGGGCTGCTGTAAGATTATACTGCAGGTTGGGTGGCTCATAAACACCAGGAATTTTTTTTCTCACGGCTCCGGAGGCTGCGAGTTCAAGAATAGGGTGCCAGTATGGTCAGATGAGGGCCCTCTTCTGAATCACAGACTTCTCATTGTATCCTCACATGGCAGAAGAGCTTAGGGAGCTCTGTGGGGTCTCTTTTATAAGAGCACTAATACCATAATCATTTCCCAAAGGCCCCACCTACTAATACTATCAGCTACGGAAATTAAGATTTCAACGTATGAATTTGGAGGGGAACACAAAGACTAGACCATAGCACTTACTATACATACATGGACCATGCATGATCTGGCGTCTACCCCCCTCTCCATTGTCTTCTTTTCCTACACGCCAGTGAGCATTTCTCTTTTTTTTTTTTTTCTTTTTTTTTGCGGTACGCGGGCCTCTCACTGTTGTGGCCTCTCCCATTGCGGGAGAGGCTCCGGACGCGCAGGCTCAGTGTCCATGGCTCACGGGGCTCCGGACGCGCAGGCTCAGTGTCCATGGCTCACGGGGCCTAGCCGCTCCGCGGCATGTGGGATCTTCCCGGACCGGGACACGAACCCGTGTCCCCTGCATCGGCAGGTGGCCTCTCAACCACTGCGCCACGAGGGAAGCCCTAGTGAGCATTTCTTATACTGATTATGAATGGAACTCCTTTCTGGACTGATCCTTAACCATTCATTTTCTGGCAACTGTGAATTTATCTTCTCTTTTCCTCAAAACTTCACCCTTCCTTCATGTTACATATCCATTTCAATTGCCTTCTACAGGAAGCCCTACTGATATCGCCCATATACTACTGTCCACAGCATGAATTAAGGTCTTACTGTGTCTTCCTATAGCACTCTGTAATATCTTTTACGGTAACTATGGATTTTCTTACTTGAGTGTCACAATACATTGAATTCTAGGTGGCACTATAATGATTTTAGTAACAGTAACACTGGTGCCTAGTTTATCCCATGACATACTTTAGGTGTTCAATAAATGTGTGTTGAATGAGTGAATGAATGAATGGTCAATTTGAAATCTTAATCATGTTACTTTTCAAAAATCTGTTAAAAGATACCACAGTTTTCCAGAAGATTAGGGAGTTAGGACCTTAAACTTGATTTAACAGAGGAAATTTTTACTCATACATCCTGCTTAAATACCTCAAAGTAAAACCATAAACCCAGGAATTTAAGGTTATCCATTTGGACTTTCAAGCCAATAATTAATATCTCCTGCCCCGACTGTATTAGATGGTTTCGATGCTCCACTCATATCTCCCCAGCACTCATCATTCCAGTATATGCTGATAGAATCATGCTGCCGCCTGCAATTATCCACCTTAGGGCAGGCCAGAAGTGTACAGGAGTTAATGTATCTGGGTGTAGCTTTCAACCAAGGACAGAGGGGACTGGAAGATAAGTACTTCAAGTTTCTCACCGATTCTTGGGATAACTCTGAGACATGTTCTGTAGAGTTTCACAGAACTCGCCTGAAGTACTGGCAGCAGTTCCCTGCAGGAGTAATTTATTCGGTAATACACCTCTGTTGGCTTCCTTCCATGCCTCCATTCTCAATTCCCACTCCACTTCTGAGTTTTCTGGAAGCACCTCCCAGATGAGCAGTTTGCACTCAAATTATCGCCTCAAGTTCTGCTTCTAGGGGAACTCAGTTGATAGCCTCCTAACAACCCAGTGCTCCTTACAGAGCCGTCACTGGTACAAGTACCAAGGCACGGCACATTACGTATCACTCCTCCTAAATCCTAATATTTTTAAACAGATAGGAAAGAGCATGACCTTGAAGAGAAAAAGAGTTCATATGAGGATGGCCAATGGATAAAGGGAAGGAGGGACAGTGCCATTTGTTTTCCATTAATGATAGTGTGAAATGTATGGGCAGATGGTCTAACAGGTGTGACTATAATTTGAGGAGCCTGCTCCCTTGGTTACAGAAGACTGCTATTGTTATTATTTTGGAACCACAACCTCATGACTTTATAGTTTCACTTGATGTAACCTTCTCCTTTACCTTTAAATCTTCGTACATCACTGAATTGCAGCCAATAGATTTATTTTCTCCCTATGGCTCCATCACAGAAAAAGACACACACGTGCACACACACACACGCGCGCGCACACACACACACACACAGAGTTTTGTGTATGCCAGTGCTAGAAAAGACAAGCTCATGGTGCATGTATGCAATGGATATTGTACATTACAGGTCTCTGTGAAATAGTCTTCTGCAGGTTCCTATGTTTATTTTATGAATAATTAACTTTAGTAAAGTTAATTTCCTGAAGATCTTGTTGAAGACTGAAGAAAGGAAGTAAATTGTAAAGAAAAAGACTTCGAAACTTGCCCTTTTCGCCCTCTCTTTGTGTCTTAATGAACAAAGGATAACTGGGCCTTTTTTGAAGCCTTTGCTTGAGTTGAAGACACAAAATGCAACCTGTACTCTTATCATAATATGTTCAGTTTATGAGTACCCAAACTTATAAACCGTGAATTTCCCTAAAGTTATTATACCATCTAGAAGATGTTTGCTTGGACGTTTACTTAAAACCAAACAATTGAGGTCTATGTGTCCAAATAATTTCCTTCTCTCTTGCTGTCTCCATTTCAGTTTCCTGAGTTTCTGGGAAGGCCTGGTTTCCCCAAAGGAAGGATTTCTGGTAGAAGTCTGAAGGTCTGACCCAAGAAGAAAAAATCCAGTACAGCCAATGAATTGAGGACAAGAAGTTTTCCGATCAGGTAGGAACATTTAATCTCATACATTACGATCGCCTTAAGTAAGGTGTGCTGATAGCTGGATATGATTTAACTGCTTGGAAAAAGATGCATATATATTATATGACCTACCCCACAAGGAAGCTGTTCTCAATTCTCTTAGAGGTTGTGGTGTTTATCAGAGAGCGCCTTGGGGGAAAATGAATACAATAACAGTATGATGCTTTTTTTTATTATTAGCTCATTGTTGCCAAGTACACTTGGTGACCTTGGTGCCTGTGGTTTAATCCAGGGGGTTAGACATGTGGAACAGCACATTAACCCTCTTTAGTATTTTCTCCCAAGACAAATCATTTTTATAGGTTGTCTCCATGGTCTTCTAGTTGCTTATCAAAATTAAGCATCAAGCCTTCTAAGTGTGCAATAGCCCCAGTCAGTGTGAGGAAATCAGCTTGGTTCTTATTGGGGCACAGCTTCTTGGCCTTGGCACAAAGTGACTTCACATAGGGAGTTAGAAGGAGGAGAACGGGACATGAGAAAGGGGAGTTCTGTGTTCTCATTTACCTATGCATGTTGAAACTCCACTAACAGCTTTATTTTCATTAGCAATTTGTGATAAAAACTTAGGGTAAAGGGAATAATGAAGCTGTCCCATTATATGGCAGGACAAAAGATAGTAGTGACATCAAAATCAGGGCCTGTCCATCTCGTTTGCAGCTATATACTGAGTGTTTAGCATAGCATTTGACCCCTCATCAGTATTCAATAAGAAGATGCGTGTTGAATGATTTAGGGATGAATTGATGAATGAAAAAAGTTAATATGGTAGAAAATGTGTTTTATCCTTGTATTTTCGTGTGTTGACTTCTGTATTTCAAGACCCAGCACTGTAACTGACACATAGAATATAAGCAATAAAATGTGTTGAAAGAATGAATGAGTCCCCACTATTCTAAGAATAATTTTAAGACCAACACAGACCCCATATCTGCCAGAGGTATCCAGAGGTGAAAGCCTGGATCTCAGCTAGTGGTAGAGCTGACAGGATTTATCTAGTTTTAATAATTTACAGCTCATCCCATTACATTTAGGCATAGTACCTACATGAGCCATACAATTAAATGTTGACTGAAAAACAATGCACAACCTAGAAGTTGAGAATTATGTTTTATGTGGAAGACATACTGAGGACTGAAATCAGGAGACAGCCTCTCAGATAGCTCTGAGGGACTGTTCTGAAGAGCTAAGGGAGGGCACAGGGTATTTAGAGGTTCTTGCAAAAAAAAAAAAAGACAGGTAGTTGGAACATCAAAAGATTACTGTTAATTAAAGAAACTAGACATCTTAAGTTAATAAATGTAGCACTTTTCTATATATGGTGAGATGCAAGAATCTGGTCTCCTGGAAATCATTCCCTTGATTTGCACTTTAATTATCTAGGGCCAGTATCCTGTTTTCTCCATCCTGAATCCCCTCAGGGTGCGGCTTTGGGTGTGGCTTCAGTGGCTGATGGCTTGATGGCTATAACATCCTGTGTTACTGATAAGGCTGGCTACATTCTTTCTCCACATAAATGACTTGAATATGGATAGTAAATCTGTGGATTTGCAAAACGTAATTCTTGGAGCATTTTTATAAGGACAAAGTTAAGGGCAATTTCAGAATCACTAGTGGCTAAAATTGCTATTTATACTTTTCCACTGGTAGGTAGTAATCTGCTGTTGCTGTCTTCAGTATTCCCAAGGGATAACAAAAGCCATTTAATTCAAGAAAGAAAGGTAAAATTTAGCACAATGCAGCTTCCACAAAACCAAACACACACCCAACTCTCTCAGATATGAAGTAGTAATCTAAAATAGAATCCTGGAACTAATTGCAAAACAAGAGCAAATGTACTCATATTGGATAATTTTATTCTTTTATTAATGTTTGATACATATATGTATTTATTATTAAAATTCAAAGTTGCTGTATGGAGAAATAGTTTTGTACCAATAGTGTCTTTGTATGTGTTTATCAATAATGTATGAGATTGCCTCCTATGCTCCTTTTCTTTTATTGGGGGGGGGGAGGGGGTGTGTCACGCTACGTCAAGGTCGGGAGTCAAACCCGCCACGACTGTCCATGAGGGGTTTTCCCGGGTCCCCACTTCAGGCCGGTGAGGGTGGCCAGGGGCAGCCGAAGACGTGCGTACGTGCGTGCGTGCGTGCGTGCGAGCCTGCGAGTCCACGGGGCGGGCCGCGCGCGCCGGGAGTGTTTCAGCCCGGCCCCCGGCTCATTGTGGTCGCCTCACGCCGGCCCGAGTTCGCAGCAGCGCTGGAGGCCCCGGGCCTGTGACCACAAAGAGGGAGCCGGGGGTCGGACGGGAGCGCTGCGGCGGCAGCTGAGGCCCAGACCAGGCCCCCCTCAGCCTCCCGCCTGCCCGTCTGCCCCGCCCCCGCCGGCGGCGCCGCGCCCCTCCCCCAACCGCCAGACTAGCGCGGTGCGGGGCCCGCGCGCGAAGACATGGGGGAGAAGCTGGAGCTGAGGCTGGAGTCGCTCTTGGGGACCGAGCCCGCCGTCTACCCGTGGCCGCTGCCGGTCTACGTAAGTGCCGTCCGTCCCCTCCTCCCGGACCCCCGCTCCTGTTCCCCCACGGCGCGCGCTGAGCCCACCGAGAAACGGAGCGACTCGAGTCGCCAGACCCTCTTTGGAGCCCCCCTTCCCGCCCCGCCGTGGTTCTCCGCGGCAGTTTCCAGCCCCCGCGCGCAGGGTGGGCAGAGGGGAGCCGGCGCCGGCCGGGGGTCACAGACTCGGCCGCGGGGATCCCGCGCTTCCGAGGGGCGCCCGAGCCGGTCTGCGGTTGGCTCTGCAGGGCTGGGGACCCCGGTCCCCCCGGTCCTGGAATGTCGGCGGGCTTGCCCTTCTGTGCTTTAGGATCTGACATGTAGGGTTTCTTTTTCCTGGTAGTTTATTCTTAGCGCTGTCAACGTGCTTAGTTTTTTTAATTTTTTTTTATTTTTCAGGGCACCCTTTCCTCCCTCTCTCCAGTTTTTTTGTGTTTCTGTTTTGTTTTGCTTTAGTCAGGCATTTTGTCCCTCTGATCTTGAGTGGGTGGGCTGGCAGGACACTTGGAGAGGAGGCGTTCTGTCCCCTGATCTTGAGTGGCCTTTGGAAAATGACAGGCCAGACGGAAATTTACACAGGCGTCCGGTGATTCCAGAAATGCAGGGTGTCCGGCTAGGTGGGCGCCCGGCCTGTCGTCCCCCGTGGCGGCGTGGTGCGCGTGTTCCTTGTCTCAGGGTTTACGCTTGGGCCCCGCAGCCCAGCTTCCAAAGGGAAAGCGCAGCGGGCGCCTTGGGCCGGCGCCTTTGGGGCGCCCTTTCGTGCGCTCGGCTTGCGGGGGACCGGCCTCCAGGCGACCCGGCGGGGAAGCCCGCGCGACCCGGCCCTCGCGCGGGCTCCGTGTGTGTCAGTTTGTGGAAAGTGTGTCGCGCGCGGCCGGGGTCGGGGTCGGGACGCTGGGACCACCTGGGAGCCGATGTAGAGGGATATGATTTCCATTTTCAAGGCGCATTCATCCTGTGCAGGGAGACAGCCTAACATAAAATTTGCCTAACAAAAACTATATTAACAGGTGGAAAGACTATCTCCCAGTTGAACAGCGGATGCCTGGGACTCGTTTCATTGCTTTCAAAGTTCCTTTAAAAAAGGTGAGCAAAAGTTAATACCGTATTCTTCCAGAAATCTGAATTCACCATATAGAGAGCCCTGGCTCTCAACCCCGTCGTACTCCATTTTCCCTTTTTATAGCAAATACTTTTTAATACCTCTTTTACTATCCAGAAATGGGATTCATAGACAAATACAACCAACTTTTGTACTTAATTAAAAAACAAAAAAAAACAATGCAATGCCCTAACTATAAATAAAGAATAAAGTAATTTATAAGAAAGTAATATGTATCTCAGTATGTAAATGTTTGGGGATGACTATACTAGAAATAAAGAAATAGTCGGTTACTTGTACCATGAATGCAATAAACTGTGGACTTTGATTGATAACGATGTGTCAGTGTTGGTTCATGAATTCTAACAAATGAAGCACACTGGTATGGCATGTTGATAATGGGGAAGGCTGTGTGGGATGAAGGAGAGAGGGTGTAAGTGGGAACTGTGTACATTTTGCTCAGTTTTGCTGTGAATCTCAAACTGCTCTAAAACTAGTCTACTAATGAAGAAAAAAAGTGTGTGTTGCTGACACTTGAATAACCAAAGAGATCAATGGAACAGGGTACATGTATAAGCCAAATACATGAAAGAATATTTAGCAGTGAAAGCCATCCTTCCTATATGTAGATATTCAAGAAGTATTTATTTCTGTGTCTATTTTCAGGCACTCCGCTTGGAGCTGGCAATACAGTGGTAGGCAAAATTGATGTGGTCCCTGCCTTCTGGGAGTTTAGAGTCAGGTTAGGAGACCAACATGAAATAAACAAACATAGAAATAACTATATAGAAGTGAGCTTATTTTCTTCCGTCTAATCTCTCTGGAAGAAAGGATTGTAATATCGCTTGTAAGCTGCAGAGGAGGAAACTTGACTTTGAATCTCATATGTTAGCATCCCAGGGTTTGAATAAATGGATAACATAGTAAAGGATTTTAAACATCTGTTCTTCCTTATTTTATTCTTTCTGACAGAGTTTTGAAAAGAATCTTGCTCCAGAAGAACGTTTCTCCCCCTTGGATCTCTTAACAAAATCCAAGGACAGAATGAAGAACTTGGGCTGATTATTGACTTAGCAAATACTCGCCGCTCTTACAAGCCAGAGGTAAATGGAAGGCGTAATTGAAAATGACCTTCTTTCTGATACTGTAATAATTCATAGTAGTTCAGTAGTTATCATCTTATGCTAAGGTGAGTCCTGGCCTTCTCTCGTGGGTTCAAAAAGGGAAGCTAGTGGTTTCCTTAAATACACATTTGTAATTGCTGTTTCAAAATGAGATGAAAGATATGAATTGAACTATAGTATTTGGCAGTAGGCTCTAGATATGCTTAAGAAATTCTATAAGCTTCCATGTTCTACATTTTGAAAATGAAGTAAACTTTTAGTAGTTACAGTAGTATCCTAAAAAGAAAGAAAGGTATGTCCATTATGTCTTTAGCACTTATGTTAAGCAGTTGCCTGAGCATGTTTAAGCATCAGTGTAAAAGACAATTGTTCTCTAAGTTTTATGCTTCCTTTTCCTGATGCCTTCTGATATAGTACAGAAACCCATCTATTCTCTTGGCCCATGTAGGACATTCCAGTGCAAAAGAATTATCCTCCTTCTGACCTGTTCCATGGCCTTGGGAGACAGTAACACCTAATGTCTTTTAATATTTGTAGAGCAGTTTGCCATTTAGAAAGTTCTTTCATATCCATTGACTTAGTTAATCTTCACAGCAATCCTTTGCTCTTGAAGTGGAAGTAGTACTGCTATCTCCTACTGAGTGCTTACCCTGCACTAAGCTCAGAGGATAGACAACTACAATTACTAATTTTACAGACGATGAAACTGACTCTCGGAAAAGGAAGAATTGAAATTTCAGCTCTGTTATTGCTTTTTTTTTATTGTGGTAAAATATAGAGAAATCATATTTCTTTTAACCGTTTATAAATATGCAGTTCAGTGGCATTAAGTACAGTCACAGTGCTGTGTAACCATCACCGCTGTCTAGAACCAAAACTTTTTCATCATCCTCAACAAAAACTCTGTAACCATCAAACAGTAACAACCCCATTTTCCCTCCCACCAACCCTTGGTAACCTCTATTCTATTTTCTGTCTCTGTGAATTGGCCTATTCTAGGTACCTCGTGTAAGTGGAATCTGCAGTATTTGTCCTTCTGTGTCTGGCTTATTGCACTAAACGTCGTGTTTTCAAGGTTCATCCATGTTATAGCACGTAACGAAATGCCATTTCTTTTTTGGCTTAGAAAATCCCATTGTGTGTACATAGACCACAGTTTGTTATTCAACGGTTGATTGACACTTGGTTGTTTTCCACCTTGTAGGTATTGTGAATCATGCTGCTGTGATCATTGGTGTACAGATATTTGTTCAAATCCCTGCTTTCAGTTCTGTTAGATGTGCAGCGTAGGTAGTAGCAGAGTTGTTGGATCATAGCCTACTGCCAAATACTAAGCTCTACGCTTAACCTGTGAGAAAGTGCCAAACTGTTTTCTACAGTGTCGTCTTGTTTTTAAACAATTATCACAAATTTTAAGCATATACAAAAGTATAAAACTACTGTGAGTGTTCCTTGTATACCCAGGAACTCATCCAGCTTTCTTATTTACCAACTGATGGCTGTCATGTTTTATCTATACCCCCACCTGTTTCACCCCATTCCGTATTATCTTGAAGCAGCTCCGAGACAACATGTAAATTACACCTGTACGTTTTTGGTACGTGCATTTAAAATATAGGACTTTTATTCCTTAATATCATTTTTTAATATTAAATACCCAGGGAGTGCTCAAATTTGCAGTTGTCTCCTAAACGTCATAAAAAATTGTCTATAAGAATTTTGAATTAGATCCAAATAAGGTCCACACTTTGCCGTGGATTGTTAGGTCTCTGAAGTCTTGTTTAATCTATAGGTTCTCCCTCCATGTCTCTCTCACTTTTTTTTTCCTCCTTGAATTTTGTTTTTAAAGAAACCAGGTAATTTGTCCCATCTAGATGCCGATGATTACATTCCATGTGTTGGTAACATATTCTTCAGTCCTTTTATTTCCTGTAAATCGGTAGTCGATCTGAATGAAGCTTGCATGTTTTGTTTTGGCAAGACAGTTTCATGGGTGATGATGTGTTCTTCCATGGAGACGTATATAGTTGTGTCTTTCTGTGGTATTAGCAGTCACTGATGATTCATACCTACATCCATTAATTCAGTTGAGGCTTCAAAGAATGGTGAATTCTGTTGTTCTTTTTTTCACTTATTAGCTGGGTATATTTGTACGAGGAGAAGATTCCCCTCATCAGCTGTTTGGTTGCTCAGTTGTAGAGGCATGATTCTCTTCTTTTATTTAACAGTTTTCAAAATAATGAGTTGATTCACAGATATCCTCCAGTGTTGACCAGTTTTGTAAAATTTTATTTATTCCTCTCACCGTGGACTCCGTTACAGTTATTATTCTAACTGAGGCCCTATCTTTGGCCAGTTGGAGCTTCTCGGTGACTCCTGAGTCCTTTGGACATGACATCAGTTGTTTCTAGACTTTTTCAGTGGTCAGAGCTAGGAAATATGTACGTTTGTTTTTAATATTTTTAAAATATGTCATAGGTTCCTACTGCTACTTTCCATTTAAATTCAGAACTAGAGAATTTTCACTTATCCTTTTCTGTCTTCTATTGATAGTCTACTTTCTCCCACCTCAAGAATACCAGTTCTCAACAATGCCTGAAATTGCCTCTGTTTCCTAATTCGAATCCAAGTTCTTCTGACTCTATTCTACTACTCTCCTTAAATCACAGCCGCTTTATGGCCCTTGAAATGTAAGATAGAACATAAATGTAGGCAGAACTGTTTATATCATTTTGAGTTACATGTGCATTCATTCACATAGATTTGCTTTTCCTTTTGCATGCCTGGTAACTGTCCGTTCTGCAGTTTGAATGAAAATCAAGTGATAATTACTGGTTAAAGCAGCTTTGGAAAAAATGGCTCTCATCAGAATGACTGACATACAAAGTTTAATGTACTCTCCTGGTTTATATTCTGCCTTCTCTAATTAATTTTTTATTCTTTCCCTACAAAGGAAATAATACATATTTTCATGGTTTTGCCTTATAGGACTTACCAGAAACTCTTCCTTATTTAAAAATGTGTACAATTGGGCATCAGGTGTCAGATGACGACACTAGTTTTAAATTCCAGTGTGCTGTTAATGGGTTTCTGAAAGAACATAAAGATAACGGTGAGTTGCTTTTGTGTTTGTTTTTGTTTTTCCTTTACCTGAACTTTGGTATGCATTTTGAGTGGGGTTGGGGATTTTTAACATTTTTAATAGTTCTGACATTAGTGTCAAGTTGTGTTTGGTAACATTACGGTGGAAATGTCAGATGGTGCTACTAGAGTACGGTGTTTTTCCTGTTTATGGTCACAAACAATTGAGTTTAGTTTGGAAAGTGATCTTTGTGAGAAATATGAACTGAGCTAGCTTACTTATCTCTTTTTTAAAAATTTGAATGGAAAATACATAAAAACATAAAAATGTTCTTTTGTCCTGTTTATTGGTTGAGAGGTGGAAGAAAAGGTTTAGACTCTCAGGTTCTTAGCGTACATAAAAGAGAAAACAAAAAGCAAAGGTTCAGAGTGAGACAGATCCCTAGAAGCAAAACAAAACAGAGTGGACCAGGTAGAGTGGCTTCCTCATCATATATGTGTTTAAGATATTTTTGCTGCTTTTACCCTTCGGGTGCAAGTGAGGAAGAACACTACCACCTCTTACTCTTATCTTCAGACAGGAAGAACTTAAAAGGCTGGTGTTTTCTTGTTTCCGCTTTAAGATCTACTCTGTTGATAGTAGGTGTTACTAGCGTGTGAATTTTAAGGATCCACTTGCCTTTTTCTAGCATCTAACTATCAGAAGGAACATGGTGTTCGCCATGTTTTAAGACTGAGGAATCTTTTGTCTTTGGAACACCACTGACGCCCATGTGAAAGTGTTCATTTTGTCCTCTTTCTAAATTTAGCCTGAGGAGTGTGCACTTTATTAAATCAATGTAACAGACAGTAAATATTCCGTGTATATATAAAATGATGCATGTATATACATAAAACAGGGAGTAGGGGAGAGGGGATAGAGATGGAGGTGGGAAGATAGGGGATAGGAGGCGAGAGAGAGAGGGAGAGACTGGAATTTCAAGATAAATGTTCATTCTATAACCTGGTTGCTTAATGCAGGTACTAGCTCTTAAATATCTTCAGCCCTA